>NC_046160.1:123843817-124166317 GCF_011064425.1 Rattus rattus | reverse complement strand
GTCCTCACCTGGAAAGGAGTCTTCCTCCCTGTGGGGCTGGTACCCTGTTTCTTGACCTTGTCCCACCGATCTGAAAGGCTGTTGGATGTGGCCAGCATGTCACAACCCATGTGCCCTCAGGTATCCTGTCCACTTACATCCCAGATTCCTTGTTCTCACTTTGGCATGCCAACCCCTGCCGCCCATTACACTGCACCAAGCCCTCCATCAATTACACATGCTTTTTGATTTCCTCACTATCCTTTGAGCTCTTCCCATGTGTTCTACCTTGTAGAAGCCTGGTGCTTAGGAGGAAGGGACAACAAAAAGATTAATTACGCTACTCTCAGCTGTCCAGGCTAAGCCAAGTCCTCTCCTGGTATTCTCACACTGGTCTTCCGGAGGAAACTTCCTTATTACAGCGTTCAATAACTGAGAGGCAGAGAGGGCAGGTCATTGAAGCGATGCTTCTTATGGCTGTGATAAGAATTCATCCCCACAGGTTCAAGTCTTTGTAAACTTGTTTTCAAAAGCTGTGGAAGCTTTGGTCACAGCAGCAAAGAAGGTTATGAATATAGTGACACCCAGGGAAACTCACCTGCAGCCCGTGAGCCTGCACCTGTGCCTGCGCCTGCGTCTGCACCTCTGCCTCTGCCTCTGCCTCTGCCTATGAACCACACTTGCATTGTGTCACATTAGGCTCTTTAATAAGGGTCTGAATGAAGACAGGACGGAAGGAATGAAGGAAAGAAGGAAGGAAGGAAGGAAGGAAGGAAGGAAGGAAGGAAGGGAGGGAGGGATGGAGGGAGGGAGTGGAGGGAGGGAAGGATAGAGAGAGGGTAAAGGCCAGCGAAGACTCTTGGCTGTCCCACCAGAGGTGTGGAAGGGGGGCAGGAAAATCGAGAGAAGTGTGGTGAGCAACTCGTAAACAGACTGAAACCAACCCCAAGTCTCCGTGTTGGGACTTAGCAACTTCAGTGACCCTAGGTTGTTGGCCAGGCCTTTGACACTGAAACTTATGACATCCTTCTAGAAAGTGACTTCCAAAGCCCGAAGTCCCAGGTAACCCCAGAAACATTTGGGGACCCAGTTCAGGGGAAGATTATTGTGGAGCTTAACTGTGTCAAAAGGTACAGCAGCAAGGAGGCCCTCCCCGAATGCTTGTGTTTATGCCCTGATCATTGAAGTCACTGAGGACAAACAGGTTCCGGCTCTTATCAAGGGCCTCTTCCCTCAGAACATCCAAGCTGTGTCACATCCATCACACATTTGATGAATACTAAAGGGACAAATAGAAGACCCCAGTATAAAACTCAGGATGATGATCAAGACGTTAAAATAAAGGCTCCTAGCTGTCAGGGGTCATTCAGCAAACACCAAGCCTTGGGATCACATGACACTCTAGGAAGGCAGATGCCCTGGACAGTCCTGCTTTCACATGAGTCGGTTGAGTGTGGGCACACGCTGTGTGAGAGTGGACAGGCTGCTGTAGAATCATCAGTCCATCAGTTCAAGGAAGATGTGCTGAGCTCTTGTCATTTACTAGATAGATGCTGTCCGGGAGACACCATGAGCCACTGGCACAGAAAGGAGTCCCGGGTTACATGAGAAGACAGAACTGCAGGTCCATCTAGGGGAGAGGGGGACAGAGACAACGTTAGGCGGCAGGCCCTTATAAAACAAACAGACAAGTGGCTCCAAAGAAGGGAATGACTGTCACCACCCATGCTGTGGGACATCACAGAGACACTGTCTGAGGGTTATTGAAAAACCAAAGCTGGAGACGCCGGAATGGCAGGCCTGGAGTGGATGATGCTGCGCATCGCAGGTGGTCTTGGTTTAATGAGTTGAGCAAAAGTGAAGCTTTCTGCAGCACACCCTCTTCTCTACAAGGCTGTTGCCTTCCCTGGCTTGTAGCATTAGACAGGACCATGCACAGGCCACGCAGAGGGAGGAGGGGCTCTCGAGGCCTCACCCTCCCTGGGAGCTGTAGGCCAGTAATGGCTGCTAACAGCAGGAGTCACTTCCTTCAATGGTGTAGACTCAGGGAAGATGCCCTTGCTTAGGTACTAAGCCCTAACCATGCTCACACGGGTGACCCAAGTGAGTGCCTGAGGCAGTAAATAAAATATAAAAAGACAAGGAGCTGCAAGGGGAGGTTCTTGGGAAGAAATGAGAGGAAAGGGGGGATAAGAGAAGATAATGGGAGAATTAATCCAAGTATGGGTGTGTGTGTGTGTGTGTGTGTGTGTGTGTGTGTGTGTGTGTAGCATATGAGTATGTGTGTGCACATGTATGAGTTTGTATGACTGTGTGAGTATATGTGTGAGTGTGTGTACAGTGTACCAGTGTGTGTGTGTGCACACATGTGAGTCTGTGCACGTGTGTAGGTTTGAATATATATATGTGGATGTCTGTGTGGAGTGTGTGTGTACACATATGAGTGTGTGCTTGTGCGTAGTGTATGATCGTGGGTGTGTGCATGCATATAAGTATATGTGTGTGTGTGTGTGTGCATGTTCAAGTGTACAGTGGAAGTGTGTGCTCATGTGTGAGTGTGTGTATCTGGATGTATATACGTGTATTTATACATAATATATATATATATATATACATTTTTTTAAATTTTTATGTGTATGAGTATCTGCCAGCATGTATGTGTTTCCACTATGTCCTTGTCTGGTTCCTGTGGAGGCCAGAAAAGAGAACTGAATTTCCTGGAACTAGAGTTAAGTACAGTGGTAAACCACCATGTGAGCACCGAGAACTGAGCCTAGGACCTCCGCAAAAATGGCAAGTGCTCTTAGCCATATATAACCATACATATGCATGTGATTATGTATGTATGTATGTATGTATGTATGTATGTATGTATGTATGTATGTATGTGAAAGAATAAATAAAACCTTTTAAAAGAATCCCCCCAGTGATCTTCAACACCCGCATGACCCCTGTTCTCCCAGCTGGCATCCTGTATCACTCTCAAACCAACTTAACGTCAACGTCCCTACACCCTTCTAGTGGTCCAGGCCACCCCTCTCATCTGAGTCCAGTGGCATATACTAAGGCACAGTCCTCCTTCAGGGCTGTAAGGGCATATACCAAGGCTTCCACTCAAGCCTGTGCTGAAGTATGTTTCAGACATCTGCCCTCCATGTAAACACCTTGGAGCAATCAACTCCAAGACCTTGCTCAAAATAGGCCTACTGCACCTCACCAGAGGAAGCAAGACACCTGGCGAAGCCAAGTTCACAGGACAGAAACTGAGGTAGAAAGAATAAACGCTGACTGACCAGGGAGCCACACAATGCTATCCTCACTTTGTCTCAGGACCTCTGAGAACTCTGTTCCCTGTACCCCCCTGGCCTGGAAGGTTCTTTCTTCCTGTGCCCCTTTGCCCTCATCCCCACAGTCACTCATGTCTCCCTTGAGCCCCAGACTAGGGTGGGTCCCTCTACACTAATGTTCTCAGAACACCCTGCAATTTCCCATCAGTGCTTTGTGTGGATGGGCAGCCGCACATATGTGATTATTCAATTACAGTCTGTCTTCCCGTGAGGGAAGAGACCACATCTGTTCTCGCTCATCACGGGCAGCTTGGTAGTCCATGCCTGAAAGTGCTCACCGGATGAGGTAGCCCAGCAAACAGATTCACTGAGTTGTTCCCAGCCTAATCTGTGTGGGGCAGAAACAGCTGTGGCAGAGCATGGAGAGGGAGACAGGGATGGGGAGAGGGGGGAGGACCTCAGAGGCTGCAGTGAAATATTTCAGGGAAGATGGTGGCCTGTTCCATCCGGTCACACCTTCACCCACACAAGCACTTATTATCCTGCTTGACACTGGGGATGGTATACCTCTTAGAACTTGTCTAAGGAGAGGGAGACTGAGTCGACACAAGACATGAGGTGCTACAAGGACAGCACCCGGAGAAAAGACAGTCAGTGGCAAGGAGAAACATGGGCGATGTTGCCACGGATAAATGTGGAAGATATATGTTTTTGCATTTCTAAATGGTCTAATGGTCTAAGAGGATGCAAAGCTGCACACTCGTGACCAGAGTGTAATATGGAGTCAGGTAAGTTTTGAATTCATAAGAGTGTTCTCAGCAGAAGGTATGGAGTCCATGCCGGCTTCTTTAAGTGCTAGACTGGGAACTGAATAACCAGATAAGATGAATCGCAACTGTGCTACCTGTTACGAAAACCATTGTACTGTTGGGTGTGGTTTGCAAAGATGGCCTCCCTCCTAGCTGCCTTGCTCCGAAAGGGACATTGGTTTGTGGACACGTAATCTGACCCTGTGAAGAGTTCAGTCTCTGGGAGATTAAAAGAACTGAACTGGGAGCCGCACATGTGTGGTAGATGCCAACAGAACAGAGAAGAGACATCTTGTTCAAGCCAGTGCGGTACCTTGTCCTATGACACACGGGGGAGGAGCTGGATCCACAAATTCAGTTCTCACAGCCAGAGTACACCAGAAGTGAGGTAGCTCTCCTGACACAAAGGACCTAAAAGGTCTTCTCTCCTTTCCTGTCTCCCTCCCCCTCCCTCTCCTCCCTCTCTCCCTTCCCCTCTTCTCCTTCTCTCCCTCCTCCTCCTCGCCCCATCCCTCTCCTTTTCCTGTATGTCTCTGTGTGTGTCTCTCTCTGTCTGCCTCTGTACCTGTCTCTGTTTCTTCCTCTTCTTCTCTTCTCCTCTTCCCCCCTCTCTCTTCTCCTTTCTACATTTTTCTTCCTATTCTTTCTTCTTTCGTGTCTTCTACATTCTGTCCTCTTCTTCCTCCCCTTCCCTCCCTCTCCTTTCTACCATGTCCTCTCCCCTTCTCTTCCTCTCCCTTTCTTCTCTCTGCCTATTTACTTTCGCTCGTTCTTCTCTTCTCTTTCTCTCTGCTGTCTCTCCCTCTCCTCTCCTTTATCTCGTCTCTCTCCTCTCATTCTCTCTTGTCTTTCCTCCTCTCTCCATTGTCTCCCCTGTTGTGTTTCTTTCTCTCCTTCATCTACCTTTCTCCTCGCTTCTCCCTCACATGCAGCTCCTGACCTCAGCTCCACATGAAATCTTCCACCTTTCCCTTCCCTTCAACTCTCTTCACAAAGCTGGACCTGTGGACTGCAACAACACCCTAACATAGCCTCTCCCCTTATGCCAGCAGCCGCTTCTCCACATAAGCACAGGACTTTGGCAGTGAACACCCATGTTGACCAGTGACACTGAGAGCCAGGTGAGCTGACAGCTGTGTGGCCCTGAAAACGCTGCTTAGGGTTCTGAGCTCAAGAAACAGTAATAGTGCATTTGTACATGTGTGTGTGTATGTGTGTGTGTGAGTGTGTGTGTGTGTGTGTGTGTGTGAGTGTGTGTGTGTGTGTTGTGCTTGCATGTGCACAAACAGGCCTGTGTGTGAATGAGCATGTGGGTGTCCGTGCATGTGCACGTGTGTGTGTGTGTGTGTGTGTGTGTGTGTGTGTGTGTGTGTGTGTGTGCTCCCCAATGACCGAGGAACCAAATAGGCTTCTAAAATAAATTTGGATAATTTGGCCATTTGAACAACCAAGTTGAACAGATTTTAATGGCATTTTAAGCCTTGGAAAATAAGGCTGCTAATGTAAATGCTGACAGACCCTCAACCATAACCAGACATCTATCGACACAGTAATAGCTTTAAGAGGGAGAGTAACCTACCTATTTACATTTTGAGTGCAAGCCTACTCCCTAGGCACAGGCACACTTGAATCAGATAAAAGACTCAGAAACCGGAGCGAGCTGAGTGACAGGCGTCTTGGAGGCAGGGGGATGAACGGGGATCGGGCTTAAACACCACTCTTAGAAATTGGTTCCAATTTGAAAATCAAATGTTGTCATCATGGGATGGTGCTTGCTGGACAGTTAGACCTTTGTCTGTTTCCCATTTTCAGACGTCGTCTGGGAACACGTGTGGCAGAGACAGATGCCGACCAGTGCCTTCCATCCAGGAAGCTGAGGAGCGGCAAACCAAGAGACACCCATGATGATTCCACTCCAAGGCCAGTGTCCAATACAGGGACGTCATGCTATCAATATTATTTGAAAGGCAGGAACGATGCCAGGCAAAGAGTAGGGAGAAAGAAAGAAAGATAGGCCACAGACACATTGGGATATCAAAGGTGCTGCTGCGAGATTCTAGAAGGCAGCTTCCTGCCTACAGATGGAGCTGAGCGTCCATCCATTCGATGGATGCCTTGGGGTCTGGATTGGCCCGTCCTATCAAGCATGGAGACTCTTTAGGCCCTCACCTGGCTCCTTCTGTTACCCATTGCTTTCCCCTTCAAGTCCACGGGAGATGTCTGCATCATCAATGAGGGTGGGCTCTAAATGCTTCAGGCACTGGGGACAACCACCTCCACCCCCATCA
Source organism: Rattus rattus (assembly GCF_011064425.1). NCBI lineage: Eukaryota > Metazoa > Chordata > Mammalia > Rodentia > Muridae > Rattus > Rattus rattus. Next base: position 124,159,954 of record NC_046160.1, on the reverse strand, counting down.
CCCCCGCTAACTGTCTTGGCTCATGACTTCACCAAAGTATAGCAAAGCCTTCCCAGAATGCCCATCCTTCGAGGGTATCTCCATGATCACCTGTGACCTGACATCTCCCATTACTCTCTCTGTTTCCTGCTTCTTCCATATGTCTGCCTATCGGAATCCCGGCCCTCCAGGCTGGAGATACCAGAGGGCTGATGCATTGCTGGGCTGAGTCTCTCATGCAGGAATGGGAAACTGAGTCCTGGAAGCGTGGAATGCTGAGCGGGCCCTGGCAAAGGTGGGCACCAGGCCCCTTCAGACCTTGCTTTCTCGGGCACACAGCCCTTCCTAGATCCGGAGCCACATCCTGGCACTTGAGCGCCAGCCTAAGCTCTGCCACTGTCTTGAGAAGTGTCATTCCGCATTCCAAATGTGCCAGCCTTAATACCACCACCAACAGGCTCCGTAAGGACGCTGCCAATACCGCCATCAATGGCATCTCTTAATGACACTTCATCAAGGAGAGAGGATCCCATAGCTGCCTCTGGCACTGCCATTTGGCTCCTTTGCTCTGCGGCAGACTTGAAATACTCTCTGAATTCACAGCACAACGGCGGCGGCGGCAACAACGATGGCAGTAACAGTAATGCCTACCCATGAGTGAACACTGGTTCTGGGCCAACTACCGTGTCTGCAGGAGGGGAATGGGCCCAAGTAATCATGATTTTTAGGGATGTCTGGTCACACATATTTGAGGATCAAACAGCTCAAGCAGCACCCCCTCTGCAGGAGTTGTACTGTGGTCTTATGAAGGGCTGGATCCCACGTATATCATTTCTCAACCACTGGTTCAAAGCAACCTGAACTCAGGTCCCATCATCTCAGTTTTCAAGAAATAGACATCACGGGCATGCATAGACTGAGACGCTTACTCAAGGTAAACCAACGAGCGGGCCACTGTCAGCCACAATCATCAACCGTTGTGCATCAATACTCAAAGCCTTCTTGCTGCCCTTGACTCTACCAAGAACTGCCCGTTCTGCTAAAGTGTCTGATGCATGAGCCCAGGGAGCCTCGGGGTGGGGAGCTAAGATGGAGGAAAACAGAATAACCCTTAGCTCCTGACTCTAGAGTAAACACCAAGGAGCTGTCGCATCTGGAAGCTGGTGTGAGTTCCCTGGACACGCCATTCTGCAAAGGAGCCTTTCTGTTTTTCTGACTCTGTCAGTACTGAGGATAAGGTGGGCTCCACAGGCTAACCTGAAAGACAAGCCATTGGTATCACCTGTTCTGAGAAGAGATGCTGTCCCGGAGGATGAGCACTAGCAGAATCGCCCCCCAATACTGGGCAGTTTTCCATCCAGAGAGCTAGACTTAGTCAGCAGGCAGCACTATTTCACTGAGGGAGGACATTACTAGGGGACTTCCTCCCAAGCAAGGCAGGAAGCTGGCTCTAGGAGAGCTGCTATGATGCTCACTTGCTGAGTGACCTTGGAGGAAATCCCAAAGACCCTCGGGATGAGCCAGTCTCCGTGTATAAGATGGGAACATAACAGTAATTAAGAAGCTAATTCCTCGGGGGTGGTCAGTCACTAGGGCAGTGGACACTGGAAAACACAGCTAGGCTTCAAAGCTCAGCTCCACTCCCTGCTAGCTGAGCCACCTACAATAAAGGAAGATGTGACGGGGCCCTCGTGAAGAGGTAGCAAGTGAGCTCACGGAGAGCTCAAGGCTAACAGTCAAGTGGTTGCTCGAAGGTTGCCGTGGCTTCACAGCTTGTGATTTTGCTTTGAAACTTAACGTGGGCTCTGCTCTGTTGGTCCATACAAGTTTCAGTGGACAGAGGATTTGATTGCAAAGTTGTGAATAGGCAGGCTGGTGTGAGGGATGGACAGATGACAAGTAGATAGACTGATAGACGGGTGACAGATAGATAGATAGATAGATAGATAGATAGATAGATAGATAGACAGATAGACAAGCAGACAGAGGTAGATAGATGATAGGTAGGTAGATAGATGATAGATAGATAGATAGACAGACAGACAGGCAGACAGACAGAGGTAGATAGATGATAGCTAGGTAGATAGATAGATAGATAGATAGATAGATAGATAGATAGATAGATAGACAGACAGACAGACAGACAATCAGACAGACAGAGGTAGATAGATGATAGGTAGGTAGATAGATAGATAGATAGATAGATAGATAGATAGATAGATAGATAGATGATGATAGATAGATAGACAGAGAAGCAGACAGACAGAGGTAGATAGATGATAGGTAGGTAGATAGATGATAGATAGATAATAGACAAATGATAGATAGATAGATAGATAGATAGATAGATAGATAGATAGATGATAGATAAGCAGAGATAGAGATGAGAGATTGATTGATTGATAGATGATAGGCAGAGATAGATAAAAATGTACAGACAAACAAGTGGCCACTTAGACAGACAGACAGGATTGATTGACAGATGGTGAAAAGACAGATGGCAGAGTTTTGATGAGAAGACTATGTAAGCTCAGAATTGGTCATTGCCTTTGAAATCCACTTGGAGAATATTCTCTGCCAACCCATCCATTATGCAACTGATGGCGCTCATGTAGCGCCGATGACAGTGCCTACCGATCAGGGTTTCCCCCCTGAAAAATGCTGTCTAACTGTGGGGGCGCCAACAGCCGTCCTGTGGCTTAGTGACAGAGAGGGCTTTCACCTGGTTGCCAGACTTGCATTGAAATCTGATGAATCATATGTATTAGTAGTATGTCCTGGTGGCATTTACTGTGACGCTTCCGCACACCTAGAACGTGTATGTGTGTGGGGGGGTGTATATACAGGAGTTAGGATATCATCTCACACTGCATAGAAGTCAACTCAAGAAGATCTGGAGGTAGCATGTCAAACAATGACACTATTAGAGAGAGACCCCGGTATAGGCAATGAGTCTTTGGCCATGTCCCCAAAAGCACAAGACGTACAAACAAGAACAGGCCAAAGCACTTAGATAAAAGTAAACGGCTTGTGCACAGCACAGGAATCAAACACAGCGGGGAGAGAAGGCACCAGCTATTCATCTGACAGACAGCACACACACACACACACACACACACACACACACACACACACACACACACACACACACACAAAGCAGTCCATTTAAAGCCAGCAGCTGATCTGAATAGACGATGCTCAAAAGAAACAGTTTCCAAAGCCAAGGAACACAGCTTTGGGAATAAAAGCCTTGCACATCTTTCTTCTGGCCAAGCTGGTCACTGCTGCAGTTCCTCTCAAACTAGAGCACTGGGAGGGGGGTTACCTTATAGTCTGAAGGAGAGACAGGCGAGGGGGAGGAAGCACACAGAACATCAGTAACGTGAGGCTTTCGCTCACTGCTGAGTCTGCCCCTCGGATGTTTGCTTCCTCTCTGAGTGTGGGCTGATGTTGCACTTCCTCGGTTTTGGGTTTTCCCCCACTTTTTTATTCTTTTCCTCTTGTTTTTGTTGAGACAGAGCCTCCTGCATCCCAGCCTGGTCCACGAACTCACTCTGGCTGTGAAGCTGAAGAGAAGGCTCTCTTGAACACCTGATCTTCCGGCCTCCATCTCCAAATTACTGGGATTATGGTTGCACACCACCAAACCTCTGTCTTCTCTAGAAAGATCTTTCTAAAGGTTTTCTTGATTATCATATATTAATTATGGAAACAAATTAGTTTCATAAAAACTTTCAAAGTCACACACACACACACACACACACACACATATACACACACACACACACACACCCCTTACCCTTCTGACGGGAGGAAGAGGTTTCTCTTCTCCAGAGCCTGCCTCCGCCTGCCTGTGCACCTTACTTCTGAGCCGTGTCAGTGCAGAAGTGCCAGGAAGCAGTGCACACAACTGCTTTTCTTTTCCAGGTTACTGAAGCTCAAAGAGGAAATATCCACATGGTGTCACACCACAGTGGGCTCTCAGACCCCTCACGCTTCTGTCACATCACAACTAGGTCAAAGGCGTGTATCACAGGTCAAACCACAGTGCACGGTCTAGAAGACAATCAAGGTACACTCCCTTTTCCATTGTAGGGTTTTGGCTTCTTTGTCAAAAATCAAGTGTCCGTAGGTGTGTGGGTTTATCTCTGGGTCTTAATTCGATTCCATTGATCGACCTGTCTGTCTGTTTCTATACCAATACCGTGCAAATTTTATTACTATTGCTCTGTAGTCAACCTGATGTCAGGGATGGCAACACCTCCAGAAGTTCTTTTATTGTTGAGGAATGTTTTAGCTATCGTTTTTCCATGTGAAGTTGAGAATTGCTCTTTCAAGGTCTGCAAATAATTGTGTTAGAATTACACTGAATCTATAGGTTGCTTTTGGTAAGATGGTCATTTTCACTGGTAATCCCACCGATCCATGAACATGGAAGATCTTTCCATCCTCTGATATCTTCCTCCATTTCTTTCTTCAAGTACTGGAAGTTCTTGTCATACAGTTCTTTCACTTACTTGGTTAGAGTCACACCAAGGTATTTGATATTATTTGGAGCTGTTGTGAAGGGTGTTGTATTCCTAACTTTCTCTCAGTCGTCTTATCATTTGTATAAAGCAATGATTATTTCTTTTTCTTAAAGATTCATTTGTTTATTTTATATGAGTACACTGTCTTTGTCTTCAGACACACCAGAAAAGGGAATCAGATCCCATTACAGATGGTTGTGAGCCACTATGTGGTTGCTGAGAATTGAACTCAGGACCTCGGGAAGAGCAGTCAGTGCTCTTAACCTCTGAGCCATCTCTCCAGCCCCCAGGGATGATTTATTTGAGTTAGTTTTATACCCAGTCGCTTTGCTGAAGGTGTTTATCAGCTGTAGTTTTCTGATAGAATTTTCAAGTCACCTACTTATTCACGGAGGAAAGGGACGGGGTGGGAGAAGGAAGAAGGAGGGGAGAAGGATAGCAGGGGATTAAGTGTGGAGAGATCAGGGGAGAGAGAGAAATTGGTAGTGGGGGCGCCAGAGATCTGGAATAGGGGTTGGGGGAAGCTCCAAGGTGTCTATGTGGGCAACACTAGCTGAGACTCCTAGCAGTGGGGGATATGGGTCCTGAAGTGGTCACTTCCTTTAGCCAGGCAGGACTCTCACTGGAGGGATAAGGACAGCCACCCACCACAGAACCTTTGACCCAGAATGCATTCTGTCTGCAAGATGTGCAGGAACAAAGATAGAGCAGAAACGGGGGAGGGAGGGAATGGCCGACCAATGACTGCCCCAACTTGAGACCCATCCCATGGGCAAGAGCCAATCCCTGACACTATTAATGATATTCTGTTATGCTTGCAGACAGGAGCCTAGTGTCACTGTCCTCTGAGAGGCTCCACCCAGCAGCCCATGGCAAGAGAGGCAGAGACTCACACCCAAACATTAGATAGAGCTCAGGGAGTCTTAGAGTTGAGGGAAGGATTGAGGAACCCTAAGAGGATCGGGTCCCCACAGAAAGACCAACAAAGACAACTAACCTGGGCCCTTAGGGGCTCCCAGAGACTGAACCATCACCAAAAAGCGAGCATGGGCTGGACTTAGGTGCCTCAGACATATGTAGCAGATGTGCAGCTTGGTCTTCATGCAGTCCCAGGATAACTGGATTCAGGGACTGTCCTTGAACCTGTTGCCTGCCTACAAATCCAGTTCCCTTAACTAAGCTGCTTCCTCTGGTCTCAGTGGGAGAGGATTCAACTAGTCCTGAAGTGATTTAATAAGGTGGTGGGGGGGTGATGAGGGAAGGCTTCCTCAGAGAGAAAGGGGAGGGTGACTGACAGGATGACTTGAGTGAGGGGATACTGGGAGGAGATGGGGGCTGATATTGGGATGTAAAACAAACAAGTAAATTAATTTAAAGAGAAAAGAAAAACACAGGGCCAGAAGACATGTGGAACTGGACCATACTCCATCAGCAGAGGACACAGAGGTAGGCAAACAAGGCAGCATGCTCCAGGTCCCCCACTGGCTGGTGTTTTGGGTGTCCCTATTCTTCTTCCTCTCTGTTTTATAAAATGTTTAGTAATGTCTCAGTACTACGAGAAGTTTTGGATTTATTTTAAGGTTCCAATTCTCTCTACTTACTTGTGGAATACCCAAATACCCAGTTTTATTTATATTTGAATAAGAAGTTAAGACATGGAGCTGAAGAAATGGCTCACTGGTCAAGAACTCGCATGGCTCTTGAAGAGGACCAGAGTGAGGTTACAGCATCTAGGTGAGGTGGCTCACAGCAGCCATCACTTCAGCTCTTGGAAAATCTGGTGCCTCTGGTTTCATGAATGTCTATATTCATGCACACATACACACACACACACACACACACACACACACACACACACATTCACTTTAAAATAAGTTTTACAAATAGGAGGAGGAGGAGGAAGAAGAAGAGGAAGAAGAAGAAAAGGAAGAAGAAGAAGAAGAAGAAGAAGAAGAAGAAGAAGAAGAAGAGGAAGAAGAGGAAGAGGAAGAGGAAGAGGAAGAGGAAGAGGAGGAGGAAGAGGAAGAGGAGGAGGAGGAGGAAGGAGAAGAGAGGAAGAGGAAGAGGAAGAGGAAAAGGAGGAGGAGAGGAGAGGAGAGGAGAGGAAGGAAGAGGAAGAGGAAGAAGAAGAAGAGGAAGAGGAAAAGGAAGAAGAGGAAGAGGAGAGGAAGAGGAAGAGGAGGAGGAAGAAGAAGAAGAAGAAGAAGAAGAAGAAGAAGAAGAAGAAGAAGAAGAAGAAGAAGAAGAAGAAGAAGAAATGATTCTAAAGAAAATCCCCCCACCCAGCTTTCCATATCAATTAGTACTTTCAGAGTTCAAATCATCAGCCTAAGATTTCATGCTGAGAGGGCCACAAGGAAAGCCCATATCCATCCCCTGAAAACGGAATTAGAATATAACTGCTGACCAAGTCAATCAACGAAGGAAAGAGTCAGACTACTACACAACTAGATGTTCCCGTGAACCAGGAACATGCTGTCCCAAACTGTTCAGATGATGCAGGGCAAGTCTGCACTCTGTCAGGTCACCTGCAGTGGCTCTGCAGACAGACTAATCCCAGAGACTTGGGGTGGTCTGAAGAATTTCTACTTCACAGCAAACCTCTCCTCGGATCCTTACTCTTGAAGGCAGCCTTCTCTATGTGCCGCCAGGCTTCCAGGCTCCCCAAGTCCCCTGAACTGGTAAGTTGTGACTTCGGAGACTTTAAATGTTAGACCATATAATACAAAGGACTGGGAAGTGTTTCTAAACGAATCTCAGCCCCTTAGGTTGCCAGAAGGCTGGGCTCTAACCCGGTTCCTGCCCAGGCATTTGGGATTCACACATGTTCCATGAGTGAGGGAACACATCTCTCCCCAACAGAGCTCTGAGACAAGCAGGCTGCTGGCTCAGGGTGCCATGGTAAGGGCTGTGTTCTGTAATGGGTAGATACTCTAGGACATCACCAGGCCCCAGCTCCTCTCTGCTGGCCTCCACAGCTCAATCAAGGAGTGCTGCGTGGACCCAGAGGACATTTAACAATGTAATGTCTATGGCCAGACTTCGAGGAAATTTTATGGAAGTTGGTTTGAGTCTTATCGAAGGTAAGGAGAGGGCAGGTTTTACTCATGATAGCTGTGGACTTCTCTTAATCCTCACACCTCCTCTAGTAGACACTGATGTAATATACCCTCCCCCATGGGGGATCCTAGAATCTTGTATCTTATGTGTGCGATTGGATCATCCCAGTCCAAAAGAGAAGTCAACACTTGACCACTGGACTTCAGCACCATGGATCTTGCCTTAATCACCAGACTGGCCTATCACTCTGCAAATTACAGCATTCTGTGTGTCTGCACTAAGTGTAATGTGAGGCAAAACTTGAGGCCTACCTAAAGTCATCTTAGGAAACGAGGAAATCTATAGCCACTTACCAGTCTCTCACGCAGCCTGTATTCATTACGCACCTACTGTGTGTGCAGGGCTTGTATTCATTACGCACCTACTGTGTGGACAGAACCCACCAGGTGTTAGGTACTATATTTAGGAACCTTCCATCCTAGCCCAGAATCTAGCTGTGTGCGTCCATCCTTACAGAGAAATGGACACATCTGTTAGAAGCCAGGGGGTGGAAGCAGGGCAGGGTCTGAGGCATCACTGCACATAAATGATACAGAATTCAAGGTGTGGCTACTAGGAATGAGGCACATTCCTGGGATTAGAGAGCACACCAAAGAAACAGAGCCCACTCTCTAGATACAAGTATCCTAATGAGAAATGCCATGGGCCCTCAAACATCCAAATTCTTTTACACAGAGGCATGTTAAAAGGAAGTGGCTAGAGCAATGGCTCCATCTTTGTCTGTACTTTGTCTGAGGCAGGCAACTGCTCCTCAGAACTCACCCACCAATTAGAGCTTCTTTCCAGAAACGACCTTGGAAACTCGCACGGGTCTAAGGCTCTGGAAGTTCATCCAGGTCTCTAACTGCATCCCTTTGAATAGCAGGATCCCTTCACAGTCCACATCACGACTCGTGTCCAGGACTGCAGTACTGGAGAAAGAGGAGCATGAGGTCGGGTTTTTCGAGGATGGAACCAAGTTCTCCCCATAAAGGGGCTCAAGGACCTAAGTCACTAAGCTCTCATCAGGTCAATGGCAGAGGAGTTTGACTCGCTGTGCCTTGGAAGGACCTGATGAGCATTCACAGCCACGTTGATTCTGTCACCATCCTCTCAGAGATTCCTGGGCTGTGGGTACAAGTGGTTCAGCGTCGACTTGGCCATTTGTTTCTACATCTCCCTAAGCTTTGGATTCCTGTTTGGGTTGCAAAGACACTGGCCAGCCTCCAGCTAGCAAGACACAGGGTCGGGGGATTCTCTTGCCCACTTCCCAGTCAGAGTTCCCTTGCTATCTCTTCATGACAGCCAGGCCTGAAGACAGCAAGGAGCTGCTTTAAGTCGCATTGCAGCAAGGCAGAGTCGACACCAGGAGAGGACTCTGGATGCTCAGCCTGTGCGTGTGCTACACTGTTAGGACAGTGGTCGGCTGTTTTATGAGAAGCTCAATTTCCCTGTACTGGGAAACAGCCGCTGCTCTATTCAACTAACTAGACTGAATCAATTAACGGTGCTAAATACAGTTCCAACTTGAAAATAACTTCAGTTTACTGCCTCCACAAACCTCATTACATTTGATTAAACAAAATACATAGTAATAGGAAAAAAAGATGTTACAAACTTTTGGCCATGGCCCATTGACTAGGGCCCTGAAGCACTCAGTGGGGAGGAGGGGAGATGAGTCTTAGAGTTACTCAGACCCAGACTGCAAGCTTGGATCCAACTTTGGAAAGCTCTGGGGCCTGCATCACGAGCAGCAAAGAAGGCAGCCATTGGGGCTTACATCTGAGGCCACGGGGCTGGGTACAGAATGAAAAACAGAGAATATAAAAAGAGGTGAGTCTCCACCTGGGCTGTGGGTACAAATAGCTCAGCATAGACTAGTAAGCTAGTAAGCATTCACTTTGCCCTGAGAAATTTCTTGCCTTCTAATTATTTAACTGACGGGAGTCAGGGGCACCTACCTGCTAGCCTGTCTCACTCCCAACACACAGACCCAAGCACAATCCCCCGAGAGGCATGAGTCAAAGTTCTACCTCTGATATGCTTGTGTATGTAGATGCCATGACTAAGACATTTCAGGGGTAAGGAGAGATCATAGAGATGGGATATGTCTTAGGGTTTTACTGCTGTGAGCAGATACCATGACCAAGGCAAGTCTTATAAAGGACAACATTTGGGGCTGGCTCACAGGTTCAGAGGTTCAGTTCATTTTCATCAAGGCAGGAACATGGCAGCATCCAGGCAGGCATGGTGTGGGGGGAGTTGAGAGGTCTACATCTTCATCTGAAGGCTGCTAGCAGAATACTGGCTTCCAGGCAGCTAGGATGAGGATCTTAAAGTCCATGCTCACAGTAATACACCTACTCCAACAAGGCCACACCTCCTCCAACAAGGCCACACCTCCTCCAACAAGGCCACACCTACTCCAACAGGACCACACCTTCTAATAGTGCCACTCCCTGGGCCAAGCATATACAAACCATCACAGGACCTAAATCCCATGGAGGCTGTCTGGTGTTCCTAAAGAAAGAAACAAAAAGGCGCCTCGGTTTCTTTCCATCAGCATCTAGAAACCAGAAAAGAGTGGTCACCCCTTAGTCATGGGCTACAGATATGTGGACCAGTCCATGACCCTGCGAACACATCTTCCCACTTTCCTGTCTCCTTCGGCACTGACATCCGTTCACTATCCACAGTTCCTTCATTCAACCCAGTGTCCAAAGCAGACGCCCACAGATCCCAGAGCCCCCTGGGCTCACTTCTGGGCTTGCTTTCTTATCATGACAGTGCTCCATGGGCTGGATGGCTTAGGTCACAGTTCCTCAAACCATGTGTCAAGACTCCGTGTGGTTACTGAGTGTGTCAGGAAGGTTTAGGCATTGAATCCAAGGCGTTTCCAGCAGTGTTTGCTTGTCTGTGCCCCACAAGGCGCGAAATACCTCAGCTCCCATCCCCATAGCTGTGCACTAGGAACTGCAGTGTTCTAATAAGCCTACAAACTTTTTTTTTTCTTCTAGAAAGATAATGTTTTGGTTACAGAAAATGAAGACATCTATGATTTTACTACCGTCATCCTTCAGCCTGTATAAATTAGTAAATAGTATATATTTGGGGTGTACTTGCTAGTGTTTTGCTTACATATATGTCTACGTACCGTGTGCATGTCTAGTGCATACAGAGGCCAGAAGAGAGCATCATCTCCTGGAACTGGACACAGAGATAGCTGTGAGTCTCCATGTGGGTGCCTAGAGTCAAGCTCAAGTCCTCTGGGACAGCATCCGGTGCTTTTAACTACCTGGGACATCTGAGGATGCATGTGACAAACTGCGGACACCTTAGAGATGTCCCTGTTCATCTCTGTCTCTCTGCCTCCTCTTTACCGAACCCAGTGCAAGACTGCAGCAGGAGCCATCCTGACTCGTGCACTGATCCATACTTCCAGGATGGAGGACGGAATGCTGTCTGGGGAGCACCCCCAGGGCAGGCTGGAGAGCTGCTTTGATGTTTTGTAGATGTTGGTGGTTCTAATAATTTCGTTCCCTTCGCTAAGTGCTGAATTAGCAGAAATTGTTTTAAATATGTCTTTAGGTAAGTGTGTGTGTGTGTGTGTGTGTGTGTGTGTGTGTGTGTTATGTATATGGTATATATTTATGGTGCATGCGATGTGTGCAGTGTGGGATGTGTATGGTGTATGTGTCTGGTGTATATGGTATGTGTATGTGGTGTGGGTAGTGTGTGTGTCTTGTGTATAGGGTATGTGTGTGTGTGGTATGGGTGATGTGTGTTAAGTTTGGTGTCTATGGTGTGTGTGGCATATGTATAGTATGTGGTCTTTACATGATATTATGGTGTGTGTGGTGTGTGTGGTGTGTGTGGTGTGTGTGGTGTGTGTGAGCACTCACACATGCATGCACGCCCACATGCACCATAGTGCTTTCAGACACCATGAAGACCAGAAGAGGGCATTGAATGCTCTATAATTGGAGTTAAAAGTGGCAATAAAGGGTCAGGTGGGTGCTGGGATTTGAACCCAGATCCTCTAAGGGCAGCCAGCGCTCTTAACCACTAAGTCATCTTTCCAGCCTCAGCAGAGACGGTTTTAAAAATAAGAATTCTTTGCAAAGGAAAGCAACTGATGAGTGGAAAGAGGGTTAGCTTCAAGGCGAAACAGGTGGGGTTCTGTTGGAAGAACCCCACTTACCAGACACGGGAATCTGAACAAGTCCCTTGGTTTAGGCAGATATTGGAGCCGGCTGGGTAGGCACCTTCTGGGATTTCCAGCTTCTTGTGTCACGGAACAAGAAAGCAATCAGACAGAGACACATGGACAGTGGCAGACACAGAGACAGTTTGTACAAAAGCGTGCACTCCAAAGGAGGCACACTGACCAGACCTGGCTGGGCAATGCTCCGACATCCACCGGAAACTACCGGCCCTCTGTGTGGCAAGCACTTTGTTTTGAATATGCTTAGTACAGGGGACTTAGAACAAAATTAAGATGACTTTCATGACGTGGTATCTATGGGGCTTTGGGGACAGCATCCCTCAGGCTGTCTGAAAAAGGTGCCCTGGATAGATCGTCTGCCCATTAAAGCCCACTGATTCTCACTGTGATAGAAGCAGAAGGCTCCTTCCTCAGCACCTCGAGGAGAGATTCCTGCAGCCGAGGGCTGGGCTGATCACCCCAACACACAAACAAGGCTTCCGGTAAAATCCACACATAATCAAAACAAATTGAATCTCTACCCTTATTTCCATAGGGAGCAGAGCTATAATGATTAATGCTTGACAATGATATTTAATTAAAGCTTATTTACTTTATAAGTACTTTCCTAGTATTTTTTTTTCTGAGCTACACCAAACATTATCATCCTAGGGTGATCTAACTTATCATAGGTGAAGACAAGGGTTATAATAACCAGAGGAAACACACCGGCATCACACACAGCCTGGAACCATTTTTTACAATAAAGAATCTTCGAGGTGCACAGATTTGAAAACAATTTTATTCTCCGGGTCTGAAGTACTGTTTCTCTCTGCTCCCTCCCTGCTCTCTTCCCCCACCCTGCTTGTCTCCCTCGCACAAAACATACATCCCATGTACAAAAATAGGTGTGTCAACAATATGGTTTTATCTGGCTTTTGTTGTGAAAACCCCTCACCTTCCCCACAGCAGGCTTTCTCAGCTTCTGTCATAATTAACCCCGAAATGTTCAGCTGAGTGTATTTCTGCTCAGAAATCTAGACAAAAGTCAACACATCCTAGCCCGTCCCATTCCACACCAGAGATGCCCAGGTTGCCTGCAGAAGCTGGTATATGCAAGAGCTGCTGTTTATTACCAGTTTATTACCTCTAACATGACTGGATTTGTAACCTCCGATGAGCAGAAAAGGTTTTATTTATTGAGTTAATTTCAGTACAAGGCGTGACAAGCCACCAAAGCATCTAAAATAACAAAGTTAAATTTTAAGGCAAAAATTTTTAATTTTTGTGTTAGTTTGGTTTTTTCTTTTCCTTTTTTTTTTTTTTAATTTTTAAAAGCTGGCAGGTTATCCTTCAAGTCGAGTGCCAGAGACGTTTATGGCCTGGGGTGTGATCATTCACTGAGGTTCACCCAGAGACAGAAGGTTCTTGAGACTGCAGGGGTATTTCTGTCCTGTGCGGTAAACTGCAGTGGAGTTGGGCCTCCTGGTACAAAGCTGTAGTCCCAGCCACTAGGGTGGTTAACATGGGAGTGTGTGAAATTCAAGGCCAACTTGGGCTACAGTGGGTTCAAAGTCAGCCTAGGCAACTTAACAAGACCCTGACTCAAAACAAACAAACAAACAAAAAATGAAAAAGAGGGCTGGGATTATAGCTCAGTGGTAGAGCACTTGCCTAGGTTGGGAAAGGTCCCGTGTTGAGTCCCCAGTGTTAGGTTTGAGGAAAGAAGGGAAGATGTTCAAGGGAGGATGGGGACTGAGTGAAGCCAGCCTCAGACAAGAGATTTATCAGTGAGGAGGGAGGGCCCCATCCTCACCAGCAAGGTGTTGGAGGGAAGGAGATGTCTTGCATTGGGAGGAAGCAGGCTTAGTTGATATATGACAAGTCTACATGACAGAAGTGGGGGAGCAGGGTTTAGACTGTGTGACAGAGATCAGTGACTCTCTTTCTGAGCAGGAGGGTAAGGCTAAGTTAATGTGTGGCCCATAGGACCTCCTACTCTGTTTACAGCCCTCTTTCTTTAAGGGCTGGTTACATAAATCGTCTGAGTTTCCTTATACCCAGAAGAACAAAGCACGGAGGATACCGGAATGACCCATCCCTTGCCCGCTGAGAGGAGAAGGCCCTGTGCTCTTTGGGGGAACTCTGTAAATGGCTCAGTGGGTAAGGGAACCTGGCCCTAAGGTTAATGACCAAAATTCAATCCCCAAGATTCACAGAGTAGAAAGGAAAGAAGAGGCCCTCATTATGATCCTCTAACCACCACATGTTCAATTGCACCCATATCAGACAGAACACATAGGCACACACACACACACACACACACACACTCACACTAACTCAAACACACACACTCACACCCACACACATGCTTACTCACACATCACCTACTTATAGATAGGCATGACGCACACATACAAACATACAAGCACATTCACTCTCTTCTCTCTCTCTCTCTCTCTCTCTCTCTCTCTCTCTCTCTCTGTGTGTGTGTGTGTGTGTCTCATACACATACACATACACACACACACACACACACACATACATACATACACACCAAATAACTACACAAATGTTTAAAACATTACAAAGAAGAAAACCCCTGCTTAATCCCTAGGGATGACACAGGTCTCCCAGTAAGCCCTAGGTACTGCAGCGCACCAAGCAGCCAACAGATGCTACCACAGTCCTCCAGGTCAATATGGAGGCCTCTGCCTCCCCTGTAGGAATCCTGAAAAATCTCTGAGACTTGGAATTTAATTGTGATACCATATCTTCCATGTGTCCTAACTAAAGACAGGAATATCTGCTCCAAACTCAGAAGGAGGTGCCAAGAAGCTATGGCATTCATACGCTGTCTTCACCATATGAAGACACACATACACACACACACATACATACACACACATAAACACACACATACATGCGTACATACATACGCACATACATGTGTACATACATACACACATATACATACATGCATACATACATGCACATACACATATACATACATACATATATACACAAATGAAGACATAGGGAAGTCATTTTTACTTTGCATGGTCCTATCTAAAGTCACACAATTCAAACTGGATTCAGGCCCATTTTACAGAACAAGAAAGGCATCCCGTTCTGTGGTTCCAAAACCCAGGGCCATCCGCCGTAGCTGGCTGCCTCCTGAACAGACAGAGGGAAATCTCAAGTGTTCATTGGTGTGCGCTCCAATGTGCTTTGCGGTGCAGGCCTGTGTGTCTGCGTGTGGAGGTCAGAGGTCAATATATGGTGACTTTGCTTCATCACCTGACACTTCTAGTTTCTGAGACAGGCTCTCTCATAAAACCCAAAGCTTGCCAACTGGGCTACGTTGACTGGTCCACGAGTTTCAGGAACCTGTCGGTCCCCCACCCCAACTCCCCATACAGCTCTCTACTCTGGTTACAGGCATATACCACCATACTTGGCTTTTATGTTGGTTCCCAGCTCAAGTCCTCTCTTTACCAACTCTCCTGTTTTTTTCCAGCTCCTGTCAAGACAATTTACTAACCCCTGGCCCAGTGTGAAAAGAGATCAGTCAGGGGGTCATTGGCTTTTTGGCTCCCATAAGACCCTCCATAGGTGTCTTCCCTACAGATACTGTGGCTTGAATTCCATCAAATTTACTTGATTTGATTTGACTTTTAATTGGTGAAAAAGACATCCCTCCTGCTCTCAGTCAGCTGAGAGTCCCAGTACAGTACAGCTTTTCTTTCTAATGACAATGAAAGCCCATTTCATAACGAGGTGCCCGTTGTTTCTTACTGTTCTTCCACGGGCGTACGGGAATGTGCAATGAGCCGAAGAGGAATTAGAGCCAATTTTAATGCTTTTAAAAGCAAAGGTGACATCAATTTAGGCTGGCTTTTCCAATAGATTCCCCCCCCACCTCTCTCTCCCTCACCTGAGGAAAAATATATAATTGCTAAGTTTATGCAATTTAACCAAGTATTTTTAGCCTCGGAATAATAAATCCCTCTTAAATGGATGGTCTTTGTATTTATTACAAAGAGTTAATAGCATAAGGCAAGTGGAGAAATAAGTGCCGTTATTAAATACTTTATTGATAAGTTGAGACCAGGACTTATACCAACAGAGCCCCTGGGAGGGTGATGAAGCTAAAATATAAACAAATATATAATGCCACTTTGCGGAATTAAGTGCACCGTCTGAAAGGAAAAATTTAAGGAAATCATTTAAATAAATGACATAGCGAGGTCCTTCACAGAGACAGCTGCCGCAATCCACATTTAGATCCGTGCTCTTAGATCCGTTCTATAAATAGGCTGCTTTTGTTATTTTCTTACATTTATTTTAAATAAATTTCCAGTGCTATCACTCACTGGGTGTGTGCCCTGCTACCGCACACAGCTGTCCTGCCTCCAAGGAGGTCTGGCTCGCGGGAGTTCTGCGTCCTTCTGTCTTTTCCTCTGGGGTCTCGGTCTAATGCAGGAGCCAGGCTGGCTAAGGGGTTTTCTTATTTAATTTCGTGGTCAAAAAGTCACTTTCCCAAGTCAACACTGGATGAGTTGGCCATTTTAAAAGAGGGAATATTGATCACCTTCGCCGAATACTCTTTACGAGACCTGTCGACCGAGATTCAAGACATGAACCCTCACGTGCCTATTTATTCGAATTGATAACACTTTAATTTGGAGTCTGCGTTTTGTCAGAAGCAATTTTCCAAGGGGTTTGACCACAGCGTAGACTAGCCTTTGGGCAGGAGGGATATGTGTTAAATGGGCAGGCTGTTGAGACGTGAAGTCTGTGCGAAGGACTTTCCAGTCACAGCGATGGTCCTCACCCTTCCTAACGCTGCATGTGACCCGTTAATACCGTTCCTCGTGCTGTCGTGACCGCCACCCATAACGCTATTTCCTTTGCTACTCCATAACTGTAATTTTGCTTATGAATCATAATGTAAATATGTGTTTTCCAATCATCTTAGGTGACCCCTGGGGAAAGATCCTTTACCCCCGGGGGGATTAGAATGCATAGGTTGGGTAAAATGGACTCACGGATGTCTGGGATTTAGGAATCACAAACTGTGTAGATGGGCTCTGTGGTCACAATGCACCTTCCCAGTGATACACGTTATAGACATGTCCAAGGATGGTTCCTGCTTCCAGCCAACAATAAATAGTTGGCATTGTAACTAGTAAGTCGGAGCGTGAGGTTTCCAGGAGGAGGGGCAGAGGGAGGGAGAGGAAGAGGATACGGAGGAGGAGAGAAGAGGAGGGGGAGCAGGAGGCAGAGAGAAAGAAGAGGAAGAAGAAAAGGGGTGGGGAAAAGCAGCAGCGGCAGTAACCATCCTTACCTGATACATTCTCAGATGACTGCTGATTAGCTCATTAAAACATCAGTAACCACAGAGAGGTTAGAATGTTGCCGATCCAATGTTGCCATGCCAAATAGTTTTGGGCTCTAGCGTCCCTTCCTAACCACCTCCGTGTGTGACCTGACATTATTTTGACTATCAGGTAAACCCTTTAGGGATGAACACACAAACCCTCTCCTCTACTAACCCCAAGTCTAAGAATGCCACCAGGCAGCCAATGAGGCTCATCTGATACCGTTGTCCCACCAATGTATTCGAAGCGTTCTGACTTGTGATTGCTTCCTTCTGTTACTATAAAACCTCATGGATTGTTACCAGAGTGAAATGTGGGTTTGGGGAGTACCCTCAATCTATGTTCGCCGGCTGTGGTCCCTCATATTTGACTCCAAAATAAACCATCTCTCATTCTCTCTGAGGTCAAGGTGTCTTCTGCATTGCCAGGAGCCACCGCCGCTAAGTGCCCTGTGGCTACCTGGTACCCTCACAGGGGAGGCAGCCAGTCACTGACTTCTTAGTAGGAATGACTCCTCCCTGGTGAACCCTGGAGCATCCTCACTTTTGTGTGTTTAGGTCTTGGGAAGGGAAGCAGAGAAGAAGAGAAACACAGCTATCCCTGATTGCCTGGGTCTAGGAATGGGAGAAGGGGTGGGAGTGGAATGGGGGGGTTACTCCAAGTAACACAGGACAAAAATGCAAGAAAAATGTGGATTTGATTTGACCCGGCAAATGCCACAGGAGTCGAGGAAAGAGTCTGAAAGAGGAAATAATATTGCTTCAGGGACAGGAGGGAAATAAGGTACAAACCCAGACAAGAATCGTTTGAATTCGTTACATAATAAAGACAGCCACCTCAAAGGAAAGGAATTCACCTTTAACAGGGACATCTAATCTCAAAAGCTCTGATAGGACATCGCTCTTGGGTGGAATGACATTTCTGTGTGAGTTCTGATTCAGATCACTTGATTTGTGACGTTGGCTGTGTGGGGTTTTTGGTTTTGTTTGTTTGTCTTTATATTTATTTACTGTGTGGGGGAGGGACACCCATGGGAGCGTGTGACAGTCGGAGGACAGCCTGAAGGAGTCAGTCCTCCTCTTCCACCATACAGGCCTCTAGGACTGGATTCGGGCATCAAGACCTAGTGACCAACGCCCTTACCTGATGAACCGTCTTGCCAGCTCCAGCTGTGTTTAACATTATTTTCTTCTAAGAATGGATTTGTTTGGTCCAATGCACATTCCAATACCAATTTGGAGCGAAGAGATTAAAAATAAAAAATATACTTAGGGGCTTAGGGGTTAAGAGCACTGGCTGCTTTTGCTAAGGACCTGGGTTCGATCCCCAGCACCCACATGGCGGTTTACAACTGACCGTAACTCCACTTCTACAGGATCTGAGGCCTTCCTCAGTGCTCTGTGGCCACCAAACTCACTTGGTGAACAGATATACAGCAAAACACTCATACACAAAAAATAAAATAAATGTCTTTTTAAAAATTAATTTTTTACCTTGATTGATATAGCTAAAAAGTAATGAATGTGACAGTTTATAAAACGTTGATTTTAATAAAACAGATTAACAAGAGATTGCAGAATATATTATTTTAAATATCAGACTAAATTCCTGTCTTCATCCAGCACAAGATGAAGACGAAGTTGTCTTCACAAGCGGCCCTCAGGAGGGAGATTCTCAAGTGAGGCCCTAGTGAAAGGACCCATGAGTCAGCGGCCTGGGTGTTCCCCAAGTTAAATCAACACTGAAGTTCTGCGGTGACTACAGTGTTGACGTGTGTGTGACCTCGAGTTGTTTGTGCACAGCCCCACAGGGCTGGGATCTCAGGAGTTCCACTCACCAAGGATGCTTCCCACAACACTTGGAGATTGTGTCTGGACAGAAGCAAGGACAGGACCTGGAAATCCTGCATCTCATCCCAGCTCAACAGGATCCCACTTCCCTTATCCAAATACATGGCAGCAGTGTGGTCCTCCCAGAGTGATCCTCCCAATGTGCTGGTCATCTCAGTGTGATCCTCCCAGAGTGGTCCTCCCAGTGTGGTGATCCTCCTAGTATGATCCTCCCAGAGTGGTCCTCCCAGTGTAGTCCTCCCAGAGTGGTCCTCCCAGTGTGGTAGTCCTCCCAGTGTGATCCTCCCAGAGTGGTCCTACCAGTGTGGTCCTTCCAGAGTGGTCCTCCCAGTGTAGTCCTCCCAGAGTGGTCCTCCCAGTGTAGTCCTTCCAGAGTGGTCCTCCCAGTGTGGTAGTCCTCCCAATGTGATCCTCCCCGAGTGGTCCTCCCAGTGTGGTCCTCCCAGTGTGATCCTCCCAGTGTGGTCCTTCCAGAGTGGTCCTCCCAGTGTAGTCCTCCCAGAGTGGTCCTCCCAGTGTAGTCCTTCCAGAGTGGTCCTCCCAGTGTGGTAGTCCTCCCAATGTGATCCTCCCCGAGTGGTCCTCCCAGTGTGGTCCTCCCAGTGTGATCCTGCCAGAGTGGTCCTCCCAGTGTAGTCCTCCCAGAGTGGTCCTCCCAGTGTGTTCCTCCCAGTGTGATCCTCCTCCCAGAGTGGTGATCCTCCCAGTATGATCCTCCCAGTGTGATCCTCCCAGAGTGGTGATCCTCCCAGTGTGATCCTCCTCCCAGTGTGATCCTCCCAGAGTGGTCCCTCCAAACCACTATCTATAGGACACACTGCTCTAGCGGGGATGGAACAGCACCATCTACCCTACTTGGTTTTTTTTTTTTCTTTGTTTCATTTTGTTTTTCTAGCAAGTTCTACAGACAATGAGGCTCAGAGAAGTCCCCAGCCTTCTGAGGATGTCCCTTAGCCTCTCTGGAGCCCCTTCATGTGACTGTCACTGCTGCCTCAGAGGTGAGTTCCCTGTGACAGCCTCAGTTCTGTAGAGAGCCAAGCAGGACCCCGTGCTTTGAAGGGTACGTTTGGGGGGAGGAAGGTTCCGAGCTGGCAGGACACACAAATTCATCTTCATAAGCAGCTACTGCAGAAGACCAGACATCACATTTTTCTCTGATTTTTCTCCTTTATAAGTGGATCCTTGGGCTCCTCAAAAAGTTAACTGTATAATGACCATGTGTCCCCCAAATCCAGTCACAATGGGCTTCAGGTAGATAACTTCTCCATCGAGGTCCACAAGGTTCACAGCAGTACATTTCATAGCAGCCACAGACAGGGGCAACAAGTCAACCACAGATGAACAGACATGCTCTACACGGTGGAGTAAGACTCGGCCATGAAAACGGATAAAGCTGTAACACAGGTGAACAAATGCTGACATTTACGTCCACTCAGGTCCAAAGGGGTCAGTTACTATGCGATGCTACTCACAGACTACGCAGGCTGGGGAGATGGCTCAGTGGGTAAAGTCCTTGGGACTCAAGCGTGAAGACTTGGGTTCAAATCCCCTAACCTCTGAGATGCACATCTGTGGTCCTGGATCTGACAGAAGATGGGAGAAGGGAGAGTAGGAATCTCGGGGCAGCTCTGAGGAAGTTCGTGAGCACTGAGGACCAGTGTTCAAGGTTGCCCCCATGCCTATGTGCTTGACATATGTGCAACCACACTCACACATGTAGGCACACATCAAGGCATGCCCACGAAGATTTATGGAAAAAAGAAGCAGTAAGTCGTCACAAGAGTAGCAAAGGATGCTGGGTCTGTTCTGGCTGGCCTTCCTGATCCGGGTGACATGGGCTCCGCAGCTGGCTTGCTGGCCTTCTAGGGTGCCGTGCTGAACAGTTGTAAGGAGAGGTGTAGAGCTGCCCCTGCCTACAGGCCCGCAGCTCCGGGCAAGGGGGATTGTGGGACACGAGACGTCTGTTGCTGACAAAGGCAATTACCGAGCCCAACATGGAGAAACTTATTTTTCCCCCCAGTTGTGAGCTTTAAAAATCACTGCATCTAGAAACTAGATTTAAAATGCATCCATTGTGAAGTAATTAACTTTGTCCAAATGAGGGCCGTTCAGAACCCACTTTCTTCAGAGACAATATTGAGCCTGGTGGATTTTTTTTTCCTTTGCTTTGTTATGTTTTGTTTGGCTTTGTGTTTTTTTTTCCCAATAAAGTTTTTATGGTCAAATCACCAAATTAAAAAAAAAATCTGATTTGATACGTTTGGATTCTTTCCAAGAACTCTGCCAACGCATTAAGAATTTCACCCTTCCGTTTGCAGGGAAGGAAACAAAAGTCTCATTTCTGCAAACTGAGAGAGTTTGCAGCCACAGGAAACAGTGTTAGGAATGTCTGTCTCCAGCCAGAAAATGCAATGACAGCAGTCAGGAGTTCTGGGCCCTGCCCTCCCTCCAAACTAAAAGATGGGCCTAAAAATTGCTACAATTGCTTATCGAAGGACAAGGGCAGGGGAGGAAGAGTGGGGAGGGGAAGGAAAAGGAGGAAGGAGAAGAAGGGGGAAGAAGAAAGAGGAGGAAATGAAGGAGGAGAGGAAGAAAGGAGAGGGTGGGGAGAAAGAGAAGACTTCACTGACCAGACCCCTGACTGATGTCAGCCTAAGAGGGTTTCTACATGATTGGCTCACCTATGCAATTCCAAACTTCTTAGTATTCTTTCATTTTTCCCATTTACCAACTAAGGCATCCTGACTCAGATACCCTGGGTACAGCTGGGCAGATGAGTGGTCACGGTCAAAACCATCATTCAAAGAAAGCAGACTGAGCCCAACAGCAGTCCCCCTCCCCCGCATCTTTCCGTTTCTCTCTGGGAACCATAAGAGCTGTGCTCCCTGGGGAAAGTTCCCTGCCTGTGATGTTTCCCAACTCTTCAAAACCTCTCTGCCTGTCTTCAATGGTGGGAGGTTTAGAAAGAAATGCTGGGCTGTCCGGGAAGACCACCTGGAGGGGAAATCTGAATGTGTCTAGGGCTGTGCAGTCTGGGCTGAATCCCTGACTGCCCTGTCCCAACCACAACAAGGCTAAGTCCAAAGGGTAAGTGCCTGGCCCTTTCTCCTAGAACAGAACCCTGGGAGATCTGACTCCTCACAAGCGCCCAGCCCCTTTCCTCTTGTATTGCCAAGGGAGACCCTGAAAAGAGGGAGAGCCTAGCAGATATACCTTGGCCCCTCGGAGGACTCTCTGCTTAACTCAAATCAAAACAACTCAAACCCCAGCTACTGTTTGCCTAGCTGCCACATTTCTCCACTTCAGCAGGCTGCAGGCTGCAGGCTCCGGCTATGACAGGCTGTCTTTCAGACTCCAGCAGGATCTGCCAAAGCCCCAACACACAGGCAACCGGTAAATCAAATACCAGCAAGCTAGGGGGATCCTAAACCTTCGGTTTCCCCACCCTGCAGAGGTCATGAGGGCCCAAGTGTTCGGAGCCCCTGCCCACATCCCTTTCCTCAACCGTGGCCCCTAGGACATTCTCAGGGCATGTATAGAAAGGAACCAAAGAGGAGAGGGGACACCGTCTAGTCAACAGATGAAGGACCCTCTCAATTCAACTAGACTCAAAAGGAAAATGGAAAAGACCCTCGCTTTTAAGTGTTTGGTGATATCTGTCAACCCCCAGATTCGCTGCACGAGTCATTGAAAATAAAACAGACATTAAACGCGCAGGGCACATCTTTAAATCTCACACCCTAAAACACTCCCTTCGAAACCCAAGATAAGGTCCTTTCCGAGGAACCGGTGGTTACCTTTTTCAATCTACCTGACCCTTCTGGGGAGTGGGCGGGACCTGGCAGGTTCAGGCACAGTCACAGCTATCGGTGCTGATTACCATAACGGGTATTGATGAGTATGCAATGTCTGGGCTGTGGTTTTTGACCATAACCTGCCCGTTTAATGTCTCGCACCAAGTTTAGGGAGTGCCGACTTCACTCTTGATTACCAGATTGATTGTGGCTGTGCTCCTATGACTAACGACGGCCAGCATACCTATAAAGACCTGACCGAGGATCTGTTCTGTGCTGCACTGCACTGAAGGCAGAAACGGCACCCAAAGGCAGGGCACCATAGAGTCATCTGCCGATGCCACCGCATTATCACAATTTTACTTCTAGGAGACGATGTTTTTATTTTTTAGGGTTTTCTTTCTTTTTCGGATGCAGACAATCAGAGCATTATAACTTAGTTCAGAGTTTCTGGAAGACAGACAGAGAGATACTGCCGAGAAAGAGGCTGCCCATTTGCAGAGAGCCCTATAGAAGGGTACAGTAAGGCTCTCTGTGCCTGGGCTAGCAAGCAGATGGGGCCCACTAAGAGGAGCACCTGTCTGCACGCACTGTGCACAGGTCCTGCAGTCTATGCAGGGACCATCCCTGTCCCTAGGACCCTGACAGGCCCTGCCTGGGGAAGGCCCTGCTGCAGACACCCTCAGGGACCACCCTGATGTGCATGGCCCACTCCTGTTTGCCATGATCTCTTACAGACCCAGGCACCGGAAGAGGGATTTGATTGCAACCTCTTGGGTCTAGACAGAGCCGTGGCCGTCCTTATCAGCCTAAGCCTTGAGCTGTCTTTTCCGAATTCTCGGTTACATTGGGAAGGAATGAGTGTAATTTACTCATCTGCAGCTATCTCTTCTTAAACCGGCAACATTTCCAAAACGGACGAGGTTTCCGGTTTCACCATGAGTCTGATTACCTGATGGACAATCACCACCTTGGGAAAGCAGCAGGGAGATTCCGGCTTGCCAATCTGAATTAGCTGACAGGTGAATTCTTGTTCTGATCCTATTGTTTCATCAGGGGAAGCCAGGAGAGTTTGATCTATTTCTGAGTCGTGTGTGTGTGTGTGTGTGTGTGTGTGTGTGTGTGTGTGTGTGTGTGTGTGTGTGTGTGTGTGTGTGTGTGTTCGTTCAGGGCTTGATATCTGGGTGGCTCAGGCCTTGAGAAATATTCACAGCCACACTCCTCCAGTGTCCAGTGTTGCACCCCATGAGGGCCCCAGCCAGGCTCACAGCCTTGGCTGGCAAAGGCAGTTTACTGCCAGAGCCTCATTGGTATGCTAATGCCCAGAGCGGCCTCAATTTGCAATTCCCCCCTGGAAATGGTATTCAGAAGTCTGCTACTCTGTTCTACTCTAGGTGGAGGATGCTGGGAATTTTTTTCCCCTCCTCTTCCTGGACAGGCAGGCAAAATAAACTTACCTGTGTTGGCAGCAGACACACATCACCTCCCTGAGGCCTTCTTTGGTCTGCACAGGAAGACACTGTACGGCCAGTTAAAATACTCATACTGCCCTTTTCAGAGCAGGGGGTAGGGGTGAGAAGGCCCAGTTCTGTTTGCAAATTGTTATCCACAATTACAAATTTCTAGTCTTTTGTGCAAATGGGGTGATTCGGTCCCAATGTCTCTCCCAAGCATGGGGGAAGGAAGGGTCTGCAAGAGATAACCCCTTTTCTTTGCCTGTGCAAAAAAAAAATAAATTAATGTAAAGTTTACCCTGGGAACAAATGATTAATGAAGTGTGTTCAGAACACCCCAGCTGTTCACCACAATAGAAGAATAGTTCGATGTTTGGGGTCCCGAAGCCAACGACGGCAATTGACTCTTTTGAAAAAAAAAATATTTTTTTTGGAGGGGCCAAAAGGGCCGAGTGATTAAAGGGTTAATATTCAAATCAGAAATTTGCAAGGCCTGCATAATGGGAGCGCCACCCTCATAACAATAGGAATTTTTAACAATATCCAGCCCTTGTTAGCAAGAGAGTTACAAGCACCGAGGGCAATCAGTGCGTCTTGTCAGTTTCTTTTTATCTACCATCTCCAACCGCCGAGGAGCAGAAATGAAGCACTTTGGAATTATCAATTTCAGCCACATTTGCATAACAAAGCCCCCGAGGAAGAGGCATGATAAATGTAAAGCGCCCCTCTTGGAAAAGGAACTGTCAACCGCGCCCCGAAAGATTCTCCGACCGACTGCATTCTCCCGGACCGCAGTCAGCGAAAATAGAATGAAAGCATTAAAGAAAGTCATTCTCTCAGAGAGAAAAATCTCCCCCTCTGCACAGACAGCGCTGGAAGAAATGACATTATGCATATGAAAATGTCCAGAAAGATGTTTGATTTATGTATGCATTAGATGCAAATTCCATTACGGTGCGCGCGCTGTTGTGTGATTTGGCGCTGAACACATCAGCGCCCTGATCAGATCTGATCTCATTAATTCCGACAAGGAGAGAGAGAGGGAATTGAGAAGAATTTATGGCCTGGACACTTGAAAGAAGTAAATTGTAATTCTGTTTAAAGCTGTAGCGAACCCTTTAAACACCTTTTATTATAAGGAAGCAGTACTCACTTTCCCAACATTGTAAGGACACTTCATCTTGCGTGGGGGCTTCTGGTCTTCATTTAGGGGACAAAAAAAATGCTATAACCTATTTAAAGGGAAACAAAAGCCAATAAAAATGTCTCTTTTGGAGCAAATTCCAGCGAAAGGCTCGTGACAGTAGATCAAAGGAGAAATGGTTCCTCCGAACGATTGGGTAAATGTTTGGCTCTAAAGGTCTCCTCTGCCTTTTTGTTTGTTTGTTTGGTTTAGTTTGGAGCTTTAATATTTTCAAATAAGACACTAAAGAGTAAATGGGGATTTTTTTTTATGGAGCTAGGTAACCAATTCACATTTGTTAAAACGTCTTTAATTGCTTTACGGAGGAATGTGCTACGTGAAATATTCCAGGAGCGATTACAGTGGGAAAAGTTGTCTTTTGAAAGCTCGAGGCACCAGAACCGCCTGCAAAGATCAGTCAATTTCAGACCCGAATTAATAATCATCATGATAATCACCCAACTGCCAAAACAGTTTTCAGAGAAAATATATTTTTATAGGGGAAACCGCGGATTGCTCCCCGCTATCAATACTGATTTCTTATCTTCCCTTTGCCCGGGAACACGACCTTAATAAGTCGCTTCCTCCTCTTAGGAGCTATAATCACCCTTCATGGGTGAGATGCCCTATATTTACTCCAGAGGGAGTGAAAAGCAGAAAGTGTCTCAATATGTTATGGCATCAAGAAATCATGGTCCCTCCCCCAGCTTTCATGACCCCCCGGGGTGCAGCTTTGCCTGGGAGAGTTCCGCTCGCCTCGCGCGTCTTTCATCTTCCAAGACTGTGATTAACTGTCTTCTCCCGGCCGGAGGTGGGGGGCAGACGCTGGCTTCGGAAAACCTTAGTTACCGATCATGTTTGATTTCAGATGGAAATGAAGATATCGAGGCGGCGTGCTCCCCGGTGCAGCTTTTCAGCTTGCTGGGGTAGAAATCACTGTTGGGTTTAGGAAATAAACGATCCCAATTGATGCCGCAAAACTTAGACTCGGGCCGGGGATAAACAGCGTTTGGAAGGGCGAAGGGGGTTCGGGACCAGGTAAATCTGCTTAAACTTCACATTGTCAAAGGCTAATCTCCAGGTCATTCCTGATTTCTGCCCTAGTCCTAAAAGTATCTCCTGACGCTGCAGAAGCATTATGGACGGACTGTTAACTCATCTGCTTCAGCCGGGTTTCTCCAGCCTCCCCTAGCTCTCTCTCTCTCTCTCTCTCTCTCTCTCTCTCTCTCTCTCTCTCTCTCTCTCTCTCTCTCTCTCTGTGTGTGTGTGTGTGTGTGTGTGTGTGTGTGTGTGTGTGTGTGTGTTTAGGACTCGGGATTGCCTTAGCATCTATTGGTTTGCCCACATGGCAACATGAAACTCTGGCAAATCAGGAAAATAATTGGGTTTTCTTTGGAAAGGGAGGGGGGCTTCAAAAAGAACTCCTCTTCCTGGGACTTTTTAAAAATTCAAAATTTCCCTCTGCGATGGTTCTAATCACACAGTTGAAAAGGTTCATTTAGGCTGTGAAGATTGTATTTTAGAAGGTGGGAAAATTCAAGTCCGTTCACTTTGGGGGAATGAAAAGAACTGTTGCACACTTTGAACAGGGCTGTCTGGGGGTGGGGGCAGGGGGTCCTAGCCAGGGTGTTAGTGAGGTTGATGCATACCTGTCCCCCCACCCCACTGGTGTTTTAATGCATCTGGGTCCCTGGGAAAAGAGTCACCACAACACAGATCCAACACTTTCTCCTCAACTGAATATTCCTCTAATTTACAAGGATATAAAACAGAACATGTTAACATTCACAAATCATGGGGGAGGAGGTGCTGCACCTCAAGTCACACATGTGCAGGCATGGTCACGTGGTTTGCCCATGTCCACCCAGTCTAGTGTGACTGCACTGGAACAATGCCTTTGTGCCCCCTGACTTCGGTCTACAAACTAATTGATCCCAAATCCTTGGGAATGACCTTAGCAGCCACCCACCCGTTCCTGCAAAGTCCACTGACCCCACTCAAAAGTTACTATCCAAATCAAGCAACAATTTATAATTAAAAAAAAAAAAAAGTCCTTTTGTAGGGAAGGCCTTTGAGCTATGGAGTTACTCCCTAGCTCCCTCTGTGAAGTTTGCAGAAAGAAAAAGTATTTGCTCAGGACAGGGAACTGAGCTCAGAGATGAACGGTGGAACTTCTGATTCATTCAGTCACTCCCGGAGGGGGGACTGGACAGAGAAACCCACTCCTGTGCCTGTCACCCTGGCCTTTAAAATATTAAGCCTGGCCTAATGGATTACCTACATGGTATTGTCCCAAACCATTCTCCACAGAGCAGAATGCCTAGTGCCCAGTTCATTCTTCTGAAAGCCAGTGGACAAGACCCGGTCCCATCTTTATTTAAAATGTAAATCTTTGCTTCATCGTGGACTTCATCGATCCCTTCTGATTTCACTTAAAACATTGCGTTACACTCTTCCTCTCCGTGACTGGACACTCTCACGTCTGGCATCCTCCCTGATCCCTCCACTTGTGGCCAGTGGCATGATGGCATCTTTGTGAAATCCTTCAAGAAACCGAGAGGAAAGAAATGGGGGGGGGGGCTGTAAAAATATCTATACGTTCCCCCCAAATGAATTGTTACTTGCTTATACATTTAAAAGAGACCGAAAGCAACTGTAGAAAAGGTATTCTAAGGAAGATTTGTGACTGTCGGTTGGAAGGAAAAACTCAGCTAACATCCACAGAAAACACCCGAGACAAAGAGTCACGCTGCAGGGACCTTTTAAAATTGTACCATGCAGCAATGAATTCACCAGGAGCTGGAAGACACCCGGTTCTTAGGAAAAGGTCAAGGTTATTGTCTTGGTATGACCTCGAAAGAAATGAGAAGTCATTTGTGAGGCTTACGATTACTATCAAAGGGTTTTAGGAAATGCAATTACAGTGGCAATCTTAATCCAAGCAGTTGAACAAAAAAAAATTAAAAATAAAATGAACCTCACCCTTAGACTACGAATTGTACTGGACAACAGGGTGGGTTTGACACTTGCCTGGGACCTATATTAAAAGAGGGAAGCACATGGACTGAAATCAGGGTCTGACCTGACTCACCAGCCTGACCTGGCCCTCACCCGGCCAGCACTCAGGTGTGAAACAAAAGATTTCCACTTTTCATTCCGGCTTCCTGACCACTTGGCCTCCAGCACGCTGAGTGAGAGGCTGGTCTCGTGGGCGGTCCTGCCTCACAGCAGTGAGAGGTAGCTAGTACCCAGCCACACTCCTCGGGCTCCAAAATGTTCCATTTCAGTAAGAAAGCTCTTTTCTAAGGACACGTTGTTCTAAAAGAGACAGGAAGAAGAAGAAGAAGAAAAAAAACTGTCTGTAATTTGTCATGAATTTCAATTACAAAAAAAAAAAAAAACTTTTGAATTTTTTTTCCTTTTTCAAGGAAAAAAATTGGCTTGCTTCCAGGTTTTAAGAATGTGGTTAACACAGAAAATGACAGAAAGAGAAAGATTGTATGTGTGTGCGCGCGTGTGTGTGTGTGTGTGTGTGTGTGTGTGTGCGCGCGCGCGCGAGTGTGTGTGTGTGTGTGTGTGTGTGTGTGTGTGTGTGTGTGTGTGGCGAGCGTCAAGCATGTGTTTGCAGAAAAACCTCAGAACATAATATTCTCATAGGCCAGGCTGAGGTTTTCTGGATGAAGGTGCACGAGGCACTCTGGGTGAGAACGAGGATTTTGTATTTATGGGTAATAGGATTGTTCTGGCAGGTTCCGCAGCAGGCCCCAGAGCTGACATGTCATAGAAGAGTCTTCCAGCATCCCAGACACTCCCATCTACACCAGAAAACCAGTCTACACCCGAAAACACGGCTCAGAAAGAGTTTTGGAGAGGAGAGGAGGAGTCGTTCTGTCATTGGAAAGTATACGGGGACCCCCTCCTCCAGATACACAGAATACTCAGCAAACGGGAGCAGAACGCTTTTTTTTTTTTTTGAAATGTGCAACTGTGTGAAACTTGTCTGGTTTCAGATTTACACAGAAATGTGGGCCCATCTTGTTTTCATGCAAACAAACTCAAGCTGAAGAACGCATTTCCTAAACTGGGAGCGCATTCCTGTTCCTTAACCCACCAGCGCTGGGTTCCCCGGGAGCTTATTAAATATGCGCGACGCGGAGAGGTGCCCTTTGTCCTGTTTTCTGGAAGCTGAGCCCAGCAACCCTGACAAACCGGTGGAAGACTAAAAAGAAACATTTAAAAAACCAGAACAAAAATAATAGCGACTTGCCCCCAGCAGCCTAACGCCAGAGGTGCAGTGTGTACTGCGTGGCATAGAATAATGTTTGTCCCGGAAGAAGATGAGTAGCGAGAACACACGACAGTGCGTCCTAACTTGCTAGTGGACTGGCCTGGGTCCTTCTGATAAAAGGTCAGAGGTCACCAAGGCTGACTGAAGAGAATCGCTGTTTCCCTCGGCTCAGCTCGGCAAGGAACAAATAAAGGCAGTTTTGCGTCGAGGAGTGATGTCCTTCTCAACCCGGTGCATACTGTCCCCAGTGGGGTACTCCGCTCAGGCCCAACCCGGGGACTTTGGTACTAAGCAGCAGCTGGAATTTGAGGAAGCTCATACTGAAAGGGGATGGTTTAATAGGACGTCAATGAAGGTGCGCATGCGCCTCCGGGGGTAGACATGGAAACTGCACCTTAGAGAACTTCTCTGAAAAAGGGAAACTAGGGCTGAGACAGAGAGGCCTTGTATGGAGCAGAATGATCAGAGGCAAGAGGTGCTGAGGACACAGATCTTGCTGGACTTCAAAGATCATCGCAAGGGCTTTAACTTTGAGAGCCATAGGGGAGTCAGCAGCCAGTTTCGAGCCCTCTGATTGCCGTGCATTTGGGAAAGGGGGCACAGGAACACACAAACAGAGATGCCCAAACAGCCCAGGCAAACCATGCCAGGCTCAAGTGTTGCGGTCGTTTTGGTTTTTGGTTTTCATGTTTCAGTTTACAAACTGGTGATGATTTAAAAACAAAACAAAACAAACAAAAACAAAAAACAAAAAAACGGACCATAGTGAATGAGGAAGAGAGTGAGCTCTCCCGCCTGCGTTCAGGGCTTATATGGAGAAGCTGGCTTGGGTTGGGCCGGCTGGGCGGGGAGCTGACTCCCCGAGTAAAATGTTTGCTGGGCAAAAATGGGAACTTGAGCTCTGGAACCCACATAAAACGCCAGGTTTGGTGGCTCACTTTGTCATGCCATCACGGGGGAAGGGGGGCGGGGGAGGGGCGGGGATGTTCAGAACCCCAAGATCAATAGTCTGACAACCTAGTCTGCTGGATGAGCTCTCGGGGCCATCCGGGAAGAAACTCATGAAGGCACCCAACATGATCTCTGGGCTTATACACGCACACACACACATATGCACATGCACTGTCCGGCTCACCCTGTACACACACACACACACACACACACACACACACACACACACACAAAATGGAGGAGAGGGACTTACTGCACAGTGAGAATGTCATATTTGAGATCACTCACACACACACACACACACACACACACACACACACACACACACACACACACACACCTCTTCTAAGTGTTGGGGGAAGTTCCTAGGAAGACCCAAATCTAGTGGCATTCTCTGAAAGCCAGACTTAGCATCCTCAGAGCCAGGAGCCCTGGCTACTCCTTATATATCAAAGAAATTGATTCCTAACTAACCCACGATTCAGAGTAGCTGACGGGTTCCTCCTACTCTGCTTCTCAATCTCACTGAACTGGCCAGGGCCTCCATTTTCTCATCTGTAAAATGGGAACTCTAACTTGGAGCCTGGCTTCCTGGAGAGAGGTAGGCATACACTGAGGCCATCATGAACCTAAAAGCACTGAGCAGATAAATATGCGATATTTATGTAATTATGCGTCATTATATCCTTGAGGTTTTTTTTTAAAGGGATACAAGAAAGCTAAAAAGAAGTCTAAACAAAGAGTTTGAGTAATGCAGGCTGAGACTATGTATACACACAGTTATAATGAAGACCTCAAAAACAATGTGTGCAGGCTCATACCTTTAATCCCCCCAGTCAGGAGACAGAGGCGACTGGGTCTCCGAGTTTGAGGCCAGCCTGGTCTATAGAATGAATTCCGGGACAGGCAGGGCTACATAGAGAAACCCTGTCTCAAAATAAAATAAAATAAAATAAAATAAAATAAAATAGACAAACCAACCAAGCAATAATGTTTATAGAAAAATCAAAATAAAATTAATTACAATCTCACCCATCAGAACACACTCTTTATTATGTTTTCTGGTTTTCCTGTGTTTGGAATAGAACATGAATACCTGCCTAGCGCTTCTGGCGCTTGTATGATTGTCGGCGTGCGTAGAACGTAACACGGGCCTAGCTCCCTCGCACACCAACCATTATCTATTAGGTAGCATCTCGGTAGCTACAGAATGGGGTATAGGAGTCACATACAATTCAGCGTAATTATTTTATGGTCATGGAAATACCCATATGTTTACAAGTAGCAGGGACACTTAGGTCGTTAAATACGCTATTATATAATTAGTGCGGATTCTTACCTTTA
This sequence comes from Rattus rattus, assembly GCF_011064425.1. Classification (NCBI taxonomy): domain Eukaryota; kingdom Metazoa; phylum Chordata; class Mammalia; order Rodentia; family Muridae; genus Rattus; species Rattus rattus. The sequence goes on along the minus strand of NC_046160.1, from coordinate 124,127,895 downwards.
AAAGTAAATGGTATGTATTGTTTTAAGGCCCGGGAGTCTCAGTACACGGGCTATGTTCACCGCCGGGCAGCAGCTCCTCCTGTTGGCAGATGCTAACATTCGGAGCTCACCATTCCGTACCTTTCTGTTTTCACTTTAAACAGAGAATTAATACATAATAGTGAACCATAGAATAAAAAGTATCTTCCTCACTCCCCTTCTTTCTTTCGATTGTTTGCTTGAGACTGAGGACCGATTCCATTCTTCAGGCTAGCCTCAAATTTCCCAAACCCCTGCCTAAGTCCCCTGCACCCCTGGATTGCGAGAGGGCACCGCGACCCCAGTGGCCTCCTCTATCTTTAAAGCATCTGCATGGCGTGGCACTGAAAAATATTTTACACCGTGTCTGATCTGTACTTCTAAGTGGATCATTTCCCGTCAGGCACTACACATAAGAAAGCCTCAAAGAGAGAAGTCTTGGGAGCTGTGTTGGAATGAGACAGCTCAGTTGCTAGGGTAGAACTGTGAGGTTAGAGTATGTGTGTGTCCTTCGGAGAACACAGTTGCCTGTCACATGCACATGCCTGGAATGTGAGTTCTTTCCCCTGTTCTCCTCCAGCTTGAGTTCCCTTGCTGTAAACAAGTGGAAGAACCATTTCCAGGAGTCATTTGTGTTTCCTTTCCTTGAGATTGACTGCTAATGTTCTTTCTGTATTTGTCCCTTGGGTTGTTGCTCATTACTATATTAATGATTTGCAGAAGCTCTTTATATATTAAGGACACTTGCCTGAGATAAGTCACACACTGTCCAATATGGGGGTCTTCTATGGATAAAAAGCAGAATGTAGGCCAACAGTGGGCCAGCAGATCAAGTGCTTGCCATGAAAGCTGAGAGAGCTGAGGGAAATCACAGTGACGACCAAGGAGGAGAACAGAGGAAGAAATACTAGATGCTGACAGAAGGACCTGCATGCAGGAAAGTTGGCAGATGCCTGAGGCTGTGGGAGGAAACATCAAGCTTACACAAACACACACACACACATACACATATAAACACACATGTATATACACATACAACACATACACACACATACACACATACACACATGTACACAATACATACACATATATACAGAAACATACATACACACATGTACACAATACACATAAATATATACACAAACACACATACATACACATATACACATATACACACATATATACACACATACACATATATACACACATACACATACATACACACATATATACACACATACAACACATACACACACATACACATATATACATGCACGCATACATATACAGACACACATACATATATATACACGCACACACATACACATATATACGCTCACACATACACACATATACACACATATATACACACATACACATACACACATACATATACACGAACACACACATATACACACATACACATACACACATACACACATATATATACACGCACACACACATATACACACATACACACATATACACACATACACATACACACATATACACATATACACACATACACATACACATATATACACACACATACACACATATACACACACATATACATATACACACATACACTACACACATATACACACACATATACACATATACACACATACACATACACACACATACACACATACACACACACGAACCCCTCGTTCTTTTGCTAGTGGCTAATGGAATCTTCTGGGCCCTATGAAAACAAACGTGATCTGTGATCAACCACGGGCCATTAGGCAGATGTGAGCCAAAGATGATTGCGGAGCCAACCCAGGTCAGCACTGTAATCTAAGAAACTCTGATCTCTGCAGTTTGTGGAGCTCAGCCCAGCCCCGGGGTGGCTGTCAGAGCCTTTCGGAGGCCTGTTAAATTCCTGCCTGGCTCTGCAGAAATTCTGGCTTCGTCTTGAGCTCTTCCCTCCTGCTCCATATAAAGGGAGAGAGCAGCAGTCAGACTGAGGGCTGAGGATAACTGCTGGGGACAGGCTGGAGCCCCTGGACGAACAAGGCGGCACGCTCCTGGGCCCATATAGAGAGTAAACTGCAGGTCCCTTGAAGATGACACAGTGCTGTGGAAAAGCAGGAACCCCCATCCCCCACATCTCTCGGGGTTGAGAGATGATGGGTGTTCCATACCTCATCCTCCGAGACTCCGGCTCAGCAGGTGTGGACAACTAGCCAATCAGAAAAGGGTGGGCACTGAGGTCAGATGGCTCCATGCAGGGGCTCCCAGCTCAGTCCAGGATCTCACAGGAAGATGTACAGTGGGGGTCTCCAGGGGCATAACATGCAGCCTGCTCTTGCTGGCTCCTTGTGAGGCTCTGAGATGTTAGGAAGCATTGTGAGAGCAGACCGTGGATCCATGAATGAGGTTCTGTACCCGTAGGGTATGCTACCCTGGACCTGCGCATCCCCCACCTAAGACACCAGGATAGGGGCTGAAGGGCTTTGCTCTTCTCTTCCCAGACCTTGGAGAGCAGCCACAGCCCCCTAGCTCTGGTAGAGATGTGTTGTTGTGGTGTCTCTTTGGACCACCACAGGGCCCCTCTTCACAGCAAAGACTGCCATGGCCCCTTCCCCACTGTCACATGTTTGCTGTGGCCGATGGCTCTGCTGGTTGTCATTCTTGTCCCCAGCTCTCCCTGTGGCCTTTTCAAGGGTGGAATGGGCTTGGGCTTGACCATTGGACTTTGGGGCGGGGGAGCCAGTGTAGTACAGGAAAAGGCACTCTTAGTTCTTCTGCTATTAGCAAACGAAGGTGGCCCAAGAAGAGGATCAGGGCTGTTCCAGCCAGCTCAGAGCTGTGGTAAGAGGAGATTGTCACCAGTGGACCCCAGTTCAGAACAAGCCAGAGCAGGTGAGTGAGTCTGACAGCAGTAAAGACTTGTCACAAGCCACAGGAAGGACCTACTGCTTGCTTGTAACGTACTGTTGTTATGGTAACAGTTAGCGGACACGCATTGGTATTTTTGTCTAGTCATGTTATTATAACAAAAGTACTTTAGACGATAATCTTACCCCGAGAGAACACAGGGGTGGACCTATGGCTGCAGCTGCATATATAGCAGAGGATGGCCTTGTCCGGCATCGATGGGAGAAGCCCTTGGTCCTGTCAAGGCTCAATGCACCCGTGTAGAGGAACGTTGGGGCGGGGAGGTGGGGGGAAGTGGGTGGGTGAGAGAGCACCTCATAGAAGCAGGGGGTGGGTGCAGGGATGGGATAGCGGGTTTCTGGAGGGGGAACTGGGAAAGGGGATAACATTTAAAATGTAAATTTTTAAAAAGTCCAATAAGGAAAAATTCTTGTGACTGTATTTGGGAACATGTGTGTGTGGAAGCCAGGGGACGACACGAAAGTGTCTGTGTCCCCCTTTTACCACGTAGATCCCAGGACTCAAATCCAGTCGTCAAGCCTGATAACAAGTGCCTTTACGTGGCCCAAATGACGATTTATAGACAAGTAATTTGTAAATTCCTGTCCGTGGTTCTAGGGACAGGGTACAAGCCAAGGTGCCAGTATGCTCAGTGTCTGCCAAGGGCTTGGTTTCCACTTCTGAGGAGCCTTTCCGTGCACCTTCCCGTGCTGGAAGAGAGGAAAACAATCCATGTGCCCTGGCTGGCACACGTGGACAAGGACCTCCTTACGGCCTCTTAAATACGGCACCGGTCCTCGTGTCTAGTCACGTGTCTCCCAAAGACTCCGACTCCAAAGGCTCTCACTGAGGGTTTGGATTTCAAATGTGAATCTGACAGTGACCCTGACATCCCGACCCAAGCACCTCAGTACCTTTCCATTCATATGGTGTGCTTCTCCTCGCACAACCCTAGGGTTAGCAGCTTAGAACTGTACAAACCAGCCAGTGGCCCTCACTCTCCGAGGACCGAGAGTCTGGGCACCAGTAAGCTGAGGCCGTTGCTGCTGTCTCTCCACACTGAAACCAAGATGGTGAGAGGCAGCTAAGCTCAGATCTTAGCTGGAATTCAGGTCTGCTTAAGGACCAGTGGCTGTGGGCAGAATGTGGGGCGGCGGGCTGTGAAAGGTTCCCTGATTCCTTTTCGAGATACGTCGAATCCCCGGGAGACCCTAAGGGATGGCAGGAACTTCCCTGTCTCCCAGGAGATCAGGCCTCTCTCACGAAGCTGCAGTCCTTCCCCCCCCAAACCCCCTCCCCCGCCCCAGATCCCTGTAGAGAGGTTTGAGACAGATCAGTGAGGTAGGTCAACGCCCCAAGCCCCTCCTCCACAGGTGAGGACTTGACCACAGGTCACATAGGCTAAGACAGATCAATCACATAGAAGCAGGACCAAATATGTAGATGAGGTCTTCCCAAGCTCTCAGGCCTAACCAATAGGAAGTACCTGCTGTCAGACACTGACCCATCCCAAAACTGTATTTAAGAATCCTATTCAGAAGGACTGAAAGTGTGCAGGAATTTCTCCATCATCTGAGAACTTCTGTCATAAGAGCTGTGAGACACCACCACTTGGGGAAGAGATCTGTTCCCCCCGAAATCACCACCAGAAGCTCCCCTACACCCCTCTCTGGCTAGTCAGCCTCCTGCTGCTTCAGCTGGGGCTTGAACTGAAGAGACAGCAGCAGAAATGGAGGCAGAGCGGAACCAGCAGTGGAGGCGGTGAACGCAGTCCCCCCTCCCTGCCCAAGTTCTCTCCCCTTTGCCTGAGACTGTGAGCTTAGCTGGACCAGAGATCTCCGTGGAAAGCCTCCAGGACATAGGCCAACAGCAGAATGCAGCTCCTGGAGGCTGGAACCTTTCTTTCCGGTCATTGTCACGTACTCTCATTCACAGACTATTAGAAAATGGAAGGCCGGCATCTCCAGGCTCTTAGAAAGGGAGATCCCCGCTTGGAAGGCTCACAAGTCAAGTGAGGGCCCCAGGATTTAATCACCCGTGCCTCACGGACACCCTAAAGTCTCCACGGTCGCCATGTAGCATAAGCAGAAAGTAAGGCTTATTTCACTCCCAGGCCCTGTCCCTTCCCAGAGAAGGGGACTTCATCAAGATGTATACTAGGTGACAGGAGTGTTGGGAGGTGCCTTTGCATTTAGTTCTTCGCCTCTTTTAGTTTAGTTTTATGTTAGTGGTCTGAGGGTGGACCCTGTGTTTGCCCAGACCACGGTAGCTTTATAGCTTCTGTCAGTGGTCTGTGGGTGCCTCTTTTGCCAAATATGGGCGAATGCTCCTATTACTTCCCCTCCTCCATCTTCATCCATGGGAGTCCGACAGTTCATACGTTGGAGTATAAGGTTGTGGGGTGGCTCCGTGCCCTAGAACACAAATCCTGGATCTCTTTAACAGTCCCAGGGGGAAAGGTCGAGTGTTAGGGGAAAGCCAAGCTAGTGAGGAAGAGGGAAAGAAGAAATGAGTCTCTACAAATCCCTGAACCATGTCACCCAAGATCCCTTCATGAGAGTGACCCAGATCTGACCATCTGTCCCATACTAGCCTCAGTAGTGCGTCCACTGAAGATGGACATATAGGTGTGATTGCATGGTACAGCTGGCTGGGAGGCAGAGAAAAGGTCCAGACTCTGGTTTAAAAGTGGTCAAGTTATGACCAACTGCACTACAGACCTGCTGTGGAGTGTGTGTGTGCAGTGTGTATGTGTGTGCGTGCACATGTGTGTGTGTATGTGTGTGAGCGTGTGTGTGTGTGGGCGTGTGTGTGTGCCTGTGTATGTGTGTGTGTGTGTATGTGTGTGTGCATGTGTGTGTGTGCATGTGTGTGTGCATGTGTATGTATGTGTGTGTGTGTGTGTGCATGTGCGTGTGTGTGTATGTATGGATGGATATGATTTACATTGGAATTGAACCTGCACTAAGTTTTTTAGTTCATGTGTGGCTGGTAAGACACAGGCTGGGAACAGTGGCTGAGCTGCAAAGGCTGCGGCTGGTAGCTCACCCATTGAGAGGTGATGCGCATGCCAGGCAAGCCCAGGGCTCCCTCACACATGCCAGGCAAGCCCTCTCTCATTAAGTTGCTCCCCTGTCCCCCTAACATTTCCGTGATGAGCCCGGATTGCATCTTGTGATGAAGCTGAGTACCTTGGTTTGGATACCAACTCTGCCAATTATTGTCCCTGGGAAAGTGGCTTTCCTTGCCCTGTCTGTAAACTGACAACAGTCCTAGCAACAGTGATCATAGGAGCCCAGAACTCACCGCTCGATCAACCTGGGAGGTTTGATGAAGCAGAACACCGATAACAAAGCCTGCACCTTTAATCCCAGCACTGGGGAGGCAGGGGTGGACCTTTTTAAACCTGAGGCCACCCTGGACAGCTCCAGGACAGTCAAGGCTGTTGCACAGAGAACTCCTGTCTGGAAGACGACAACAACAAAAGCCAACAATAAAACCAAAGAGCTCGGTGAGTGAGTTGGATGGGGATTCAGGATGAGGTGGGTGAGGAACAGGGAGGAGCAGATCAGCTCCCCCATCTTCTTGCACATCACAGAATGCAGCCCTTACTAGCCACTCTCTGGCCACAGGAGCACAACGGATGGGCCAGCTCTGAGCAGAGGTCACACCAGCCTTCACAGCTCAGCCACTGTTCCGGGCCTCTTTGTTTCTCGCCAGCAGTACATAAACTCAAAATTTTAATGCAGGTTCAATTCAGATGCAAATGACTCTGTCCAAGTGGTTAATGCGAGAGAAAGACCAGGGTGACAGCAGGGACATTATTCCTTCCCGCGCCATTTCCACATTCCCTGAATCACCGCCATGTGAGCTAGGGTGGGGAACTATCACCCCCCCTCCACCTCTGCCCCAGTTTGAGTAATGAGGGGTGATCCACCATACGTTTTCCCTGGGAGCTAGATGGCAAATCCAATTAGTTATGTCTGAGGACAACTCGTAAATATTATCGGGACATAAAATATTGCAGGCATTTGGAACAAAAATACAGTCATCTAAATATTGATGTTTTCCGATGCAGAATTAAAATTTTAGAGCAGGGACCAGCTTGAAACATAACCTGCTCACATTCCTTGTCCAGAGATGGGGAACCGAGTGTAAGGCGAGCACACCTTTGGTCATCTGCTCACCTGTCCATGCGTGCGATAAGACCACAGACCGTTTCTTGACCAGGCTCTATTTAAGACCTGGGGAAGTCTTCAAAACAAATAAGACAGGGTTGCTATGACTGAAGGCTGTGTAGTATACGAAGCGAAATAGGCAAGAATATATAGACTGCTCTCACTTGTAACGGGATTGGTCATGAAAGCCCAGGGTCCTGAGACCAGCCTGTCCTGAGGCACCAGTCTAGCAGGCATATCTGGATGCTGCTTGGAGGAGGTAACTTGGAGACAGATTTTGCGAGTGGATGCTCAGAGGCTAGAAAAGGGGCTCAGAAGGTGGGGGCACTTGCTGCTCCAGCACGGGGAGCTGAGTCTGTATTCCTAGCACCTGTGTAAAAAGGGAAGCACGGCCCCGTGTTCCTATAACTCTGTCCTGAGTGGGCAGAGGGGCAGGAGCTCCAGGTTCAGGGGAAGACTCCCCTCGAGGAAATAAAGTTGAGAGTGAGAGGGGAACATGCCCAATTGTAAGATGACAGACACCTCAACATCTTGAACTAGTAAAAGGGCAGAAGAACAAATCACAAGGGCCCGGGAGGGATGACCACTGTGACATTCACCCCACGCAGCCTTAGAGAGACAGCGCTTTCCCTGGGTCCCAGAATCATCAACATTTTCACTAAGAATATGCATTTGTCTTAGAAAATGTCCCCACCTGTGCATATGAGCAACTGACTGGACATCTTGGGCATGTCCTAATGACTCAGCAACATGCTGAGTAGAATTTATGACTCATGGGCTATGGTGGGCTGTGACTTCTGACTTACCGAGACCACTGAATCTTCTGTTAAGTTTCGCATTCATTATTGAACTGAATAACCCAGAAAAGAACCGCAGAGATGAGGATATTGGGGGTGCACAGAAGACAATAAGAGCTCAGAGCCTCAACACAATCCGTGGTTTCACTTTTACAGCAATGGGAAGGATGGATGATGGACAGATGGATGGATGGTGGATGGATGGATGGTAGATGGATGGATGGATGGATGGGTGTGTGGTTGGGTGACTGGATGGATGGATAAATGGGTGACTGGATGGATGGATGGATGGATGGATGGATGGATGGATGGATGATGGATGGATGGATGGATGGATAGATGGGTGGGATAGATGGGTGGGTGGATGGGTGGGTAGGTGGGTGGGTGGATGGGTGGATGGATGGGGTGGATGGATGGGTGACTGGATGGATGGGTGACTGGATGGATGGGTGACTGGATGGACAGGTAGATAAATAGATGATTGGATAGATAATAAGATGGACAAGATTTTTAGAGCTGGGAAAGGGATTCTAGAGCATGAACGTCATGTGCAAACAAAGCAACCTGACTAAACCAAGATGTTCATGAATCTGTTGGTATAGTCTCTAGGGTGTGGGAAGTAACATCACTGAAATTAGAAACGTTCCAGCGATGACCCTTGGATACTTGGCCAGGATACATGATCTTCATTCTGACATCTCAACAACCTTCTTGACCGCCTAGTGACTTCATTTCTCCATGAGTGGAGTGGTGCTCACTTTCTGGGGCTTTTGTGAGCACCAGGTGCTCTTGTTCTGGTGAGAATAGGACTCCAGAGAAACTGAGCCCTCAGTGTTACTCAGTCATTGCCACAACGTAATGTAGCCATGTCTGCCCTGGTTCCTCTCCATCTTGGGACATGCATGCTAGGAACAGAGCCCTCATCCATCAACCAGTTCTCTGGCTCTAAGAAGAGGCCAGGCTGACAACATCACTCCAGTTTCCAAGAATGTTTCTCAGCCGGGGGGGGGGTGCCCCTTTCTCTACTTCTCATGTGCAGGCGAACGGCTGACTGGATGTGAAGATCCTGATTTGGCTGACGATCTCAAACTAGAGACCGGTGGGGAGGCAGAAACAGCCCGCCTCCACATTCACACTGGGGCATATAGGGCGGGTGTAAGCTTGGGACTGGGATTCATGAATCCCAGGTATGTTGGTCCTAAAGATTGAATCTAAGAGAGGAGTCTAGCCTGCTCACAGAGAAGAGACAGCACTATGCTAGTTAAACTACTCAAATAATGCTCAAATAGTGTCCATGGCTCCTGGGTGCCACCAATCTTTAGCCTACTTGTGCCAGTTTCATGAACCATGGAAGACCAAAGTTCTAAAAGCTGAATGTTTACCTCAGAGGCTTTGCTCTTGGCTATTTTCAGGGGGAGCAGGGTCCTACAGAGGGTACTCATAAGGAAGTGCTCCCAGCTAACAGGAGCTGGGTGGAGAAACACCATCATAGATGAGAAAGCCCCTTCCCACACAGGGGCACATCAACATACCCTTGTATCAGGAAGCCTCTGCCTCCTTCTCCTGCCCTCCCCCACCCGTCACTAAATAAATAAACCAAGAAGGCAGGAGGGGAAAAGTTTCTGACTTTCTGTAACCTTTTCTTCGAGTTCAGGTTATTTCTTTAATGCATTTGTCTGCTTTAAAATTGTCTCCTTAGCCTCTCAAGGGAAGCCAATATAATACCACATCACACTTCTCACCAGAGAAAAAAAGAACACTTACTCTTAATAGGTGGCAATTTTGCCAGGTGTTATTGACATAGTAAGTGCGAAATTTCTGCGCTCCTCCATGCAGAGTGCAGCAGATTAAAGAACAATGAGGCACGGTGCAAAATGAAGTTTCAAAAGCCACAGTGTCAAAGTCAGGGAAGGTGCGAAAAAATTACATCCTCACAACACTCCAGAGAACAAGTTTACTAATTACGTTACCCTGCACAAATTTTAAAGTACATTCCCGGAGATCGGGCAAGTTTTCTTCAAGACCTATTGTTCTCCCCCATCCCAAACTGTCAGGGCTTCTCTCTTGGTGCTGGAGAGGGAGGAAGGTATGAGCTGGGTTGTGGATTCCTCTGGCTCTGGCATTGGGGGAGGGGTCAGGCAGGGGAGGATGTGGGAGCTCTAGAGGTACCTCAGGATGCCCAGGGGTGGTAGTGGCTGTTCTCCTGGACCACTGTCCCCTGGAGAACGGCAAGACCAGAGACTGAACAAACCAGACCTTGTCACTGAGGCAGGGCAGGTACAGAGCACCTGAGAGGTACCAGCTGTGACCAATAACTGTACCTCCAAACCAATACAGGGATAGGGATCTGCAGCTCAGGGCCCTCCACATTCACAAAGTTGTGTCATTCCAACCAGGTCGTTTTTTATATTGTCAGCACTCTCTAACGTGTGTGTGTGTGTGTGTGTGTGTGTGTGTATAAGTGCATATATAGAGAGAAAAATATAGAGAGAGAAGATAGATAGATAGATAGATAGATAGATAGATAGATAGATAGATAGATAGATAGCACACATGTACACTTATGCACATACACACACATGCACAGGGAAAATGGCCGTGAATATGTGTATGCTCTCAGAAATTCCTGCCTCTCTCCAGTTGTCTATTTGAACAAACTTAAGCTAGAGTCGAGATGGTTCAGTGGGTACAGCAACAGCTACTCAAGTGTGGGGACCTGAGTCCGGGTCCTGAGAACCCGTGTAAATGAGGGGAAGGACATGGCAGTCTGCCTGTACTTTCCATGCTTGGAAGGCAGAGGCAGTGGGTTCCCAGAGCAAGCTGACCAGTTCGATCAAGACCCCTGAACTCTGGGTTCAACTGCGAGACCCGGCCTTGATGGATAAGGTGGAGAGCAATCCAACCTCAAACTTGGGCTCCCACCTGAACATACATCTCCTCAAGACAAAGTGAAAGCCAGCTGCACGTGCAGACACACCACAGACACACGCAAAAGGGAGGAGGGGAGGGAGGGAGGGAGGGAGGGAGGAGGGGAGGGAGGAGACCACACACAGGATAAACTCATCACACTGAAGTTGGACTTAGTCTTTAGGCAAAAGCACCCACATATTCCTTTCATGACCTTTTAAGAAATGACACGGGCATTAAGAACAGAGTGTCTGTGACAGCTAATTTTAAAATTAAACCTTTTCTTTGAGATGGCTATTATCTCAGGCTCACGCACAGCTGTAACAAGCAACGGAGAGGCTCTCCGGTGATAACACTGAGTAACTAACCTATCGTTCTTCCAGTTCCCTCAGTTTTACTCACCTCTGTACATGCGTGTGATCAACCTTTTTTTTTTTTTAAATGAAATGCTTCGCAAACAAGCAAGCACAAGTGTAAAACAATCTCCTCTTCTGAGGAACAAAAAGTCAAAGAGCTCCCATTTTGTTCCGAACACAGCAAATTTTAATCCAGCTGTAACCCAGTAAGCTGAAGGCAGGCTCGAGCAGGCCCACACTCAGGAGCACATTGATAGGAGCGGCTTCAAGGTACAGCCTGCCGGTGGCTGTCACCCCATGCAGGTGCTTGGGTGGGGTAGTCTAGCCTCCCAACCACGCAGAGATGAGAGAAAGCCTACCCTTGAATGCTGCTGGGGGCAAACAGTGCAGGTGAGATTCAAGGCTTCCCCTTGGTCAGGTACAAAGACTGAAATACCAGTGCTGCCTTCTGGAGGTTTCCTCAGTTAAACATCCCCTGACCAAAGACCTTCAGGGGACCTGTGGTGACAGACTCTCCCCAGGTCTGATGGAGGCAAGAAGTCACAGAGTCCTTTTCCCAGGATGCAAACAGAGGCCCAAGGACAGACAGAACCACTACGAGCCCAGTGTAGCTACAATAGCCACCGTACAGGGTAAGGATACACCATGGAGCCGGTCCCAGGAGGCTCTGTAACATCTCACAACCTGAATTTGCATCTACATAGGAATTATCACCACTAAGGATTCAGAGGGAAACTTTTGGATTTTGTGGTCACATGGCTTCTGTCGGACTTGAGACTCAGCCACTAAACTGTGCAACAAGCTTTGGGCAGCGTGCTGAACAATAGCAAGTCAGATTTCCCTCAGCAGGTGGGAGACGACCTTTGGAACGCAGGCCATACATAATAGGTCATTCTTGATGTAGCCAGGAAATAAACTGATAGTTGCTTCCTAAGGCTAATTCGTTAGCCCCTTCTTCTTCTGCTGTGAAAAACTATTCTGGCAGAAGCAACTTAAGGGAGAAAAGGTTTATTCCAGCTCACAGTTCCAAAGTAAGGTCAGTCCATCCTGGTAGAGAAGAGAGGGCCACAGGAGCTGGTCACGTGCCATACACAGTTAGGGAGAAGGAGGCGTAATGTCCATGCTTGGTTCACTCTCTCCACGTGTACAGATCTGAATCCCAGAGAATGGCAATGATATCATCCACAGTGGGCGGGACTTCCCTTCTTGGTTAATGCTGTCAAGATAATTCCCCACAGACATTCTCAGAGTCCCATCTCTCAGAGCATTCTAGATTGTGTCAAGTTGACAATTAACACAATTCCACCGTTAGCATAAGAGGGAAAAGTAGATAGATACAGCATTCTCTAGAAAAAAAAAGGGGGCAAATGCTCAGTAACAACAAAAATAAGTACAATTGAATTTGGTTTAATAAATACTGTTATCTGGGCATCTAGAGGAGGTTCAGTTGATCAGAGACGAACCTGATGATCTAGAACAGAAGCCAGCTCCAAGCAGGCCTCAGTGGTGCACAGAGAACCTCCTAGGGATGAGCCCTTCATTGTAGTGGTGGTCCATGCAGACCAACCCTGTCCGGAGAGCAAGCACATGATAAGGGAAGAGGGAAGAGCATAGGAGGATGACTGGAAGCAGAAGTCTGCCCACTCAGAACACGGAAGTGAGAGAAGACCCCAGATCCCAAGAGAGGGGCACCTGGAGGAGGTGGCTGGGCATTGAAGGACAGATAGAAACGTTCCAGGGGAAAGAGACATGTCTGAGAAACAGAGGATTCCAAATCAGACAGCCAGAAAAAAGTGCAGACTGGTAGAAGAATTTCAAGCAAAAGGAAACTTTGAAACACAGGGCCTGAGAGCTCAAGATGCCCCACTGCCCTCTCTGTGGAGCTCCAAGGAGGCATAGCAACACCGTGGATCTGGGGGTACCAGAAAAGCCACCACCTGCTTCAGCAGGCAAAGCCGGACGATCCGGCCGTCAAAGCTTCTCAGGCCCAGGGTTTCTTCAGTGTGAAGACCAGGTTTTGTTCGTGTTCCTGTACTCGTGCAGTTAACTGTGCCTGGTCTTAGCGTCACAGGCACTTTGTTTTATTTAGAATAGGAAACCAACCCTTGGGTTAGATTGAACCCACTATGGAGAGAGGTCAGAATGGGCAGGAAAGAGCTTCACACGCAGAGGGCTTGGTGAACAACACTACAACCCTGGCTTCCCTCCCACTGAGACTAAGTTTAGTTCTCTTTAAACTCTGCCCACTGCTCCCTCATCTGCCCCTTCAGGCCACACAGAACAGCCACCCCCACAGCTGCTAATCCTGGCTGTGTCACCATCTTCCACCGCCCACGACAGAACTTATCCAGTTACCGCCCGGATGTCCCACCCTTTCCAGAAGGGCTTCTGCCAATTAGAAGGACTCAGGGGAAAGGGGTGACAGGACAAGAAGGCGGAGAGTACATGTGTCGATATTTAGTTGTTACACCTTCGAGATGGACTCTGAAGGCTCAAAGACTGTCCTGGAAGAGTATGGAATGATTTAAACCAGAAGTATGTGGTAGGATATGGACACAAGAGGCCTGTGTTCCACTCGATCTGGACTGTGCTAAATAGATGGCGGACACCGAATCACCATAGGTGGGATAGTGGAATAAACTGTACCAACATATAGTGTGTCTTTGCCAAGGGTCTTCATCTTCTGCCCCCCGTCTTCCTCCTCCCTCTCCCTCCTTTTCCTTCCCCTCTTCCCCTCTGCCTCCTTCCCTTCCTCTCCCCTTCCTCCCCCTTGTTCCCTTCCTCCTCCTTGTCCCCCTCCTCCTCATCTTCTTCTCCTCCTTCTTTTCTTTTTCTTCCTTCCCTTCTTTATTTCATTCTTGTTTCGATTCTGGGATGGAACCCAGGGTTTTTCTAGACAAGTGTTCTGCCACTTGGTAATACTCCCTACACTTTCTTGTTTTCAGTCAGGGTCTCGTTAAGTTGGCCAGACAGACCTTAAACTTTCTGTCCTTCTGCCTCAGACTCAGGGGAAGACAGAACAGGACACCTAGCTTGTGATCCTCCTCCTCTCCCTCCTCCTCCTCCTCTTCTCCCTCCCTCTCCTCTGCTGTCTCTTCCTTCTCATATTCCTCGTCTTCCTCTTCCTCCTCTCCCTCCTCCTCATCTTCTCCCTCCCCTTCCTCCCCCATCTCTTCCTTCTCATTTTCCTCCTCTTCCTCTTCCTCCTTCACTTCCTCCCTATTTGTCTCTTCTATACCTTCCAATTTATGTTAAACTCTCAGCTTTATAGATTTTTAAAATAAAACAAGGGATGATAAATCTTCCCATTAAAATGTTTTCATCAGAAGCTCTTCCCAAAGCTCAGCGGAACTGAAAGCAGTAAAGATTAGGGTGTCTATAAAGGTCGATCTATCTAAACTGTCATTTTTCACGTATAAAGAAATAGAAGCCCTTTCAGGGAAGAAAAAGTTGTTTGGTTTAATCTCAACGACTATCACAGAGACCCAGATAGCCAAACACTGTCCTAGGAGTGTCTGAGCCCTCTGTACCAGAAATATCGCAGTTGAGAATTTCTATCCCATATTGTCCCGAAGCCCTCTTTAAAATTCCTTGTACTTGGAGTGCTTCTGCGGACTGATCGCTTCCCATCTCCCTTGATGTTTCTCAATCATCCACAGTTGCCATCCGGCCGTCAGTGCCATGCCACTGCCAACTCAAATTTCTCTTTTCACTTAATCACTAAAGCTTCCCATCAAGCCAGAACACTTAGCAACAGGACTGGCATGACTTCACATTGGTCCTAGGCAGCCTTGTAGGGGGACCCCGGTGACCCAGGATGCAGGTGGCACTTTCAGAAGTTGAGCAGAGGCTAAGCTGAACACTTCCCAGGGTCAAGACAGCCTCGCTCACAGGAAGGGCAGTGAGGGGGTCTGAGCGCAAAAATACTTGCAGCGTGTGGTTGAGAGGAACCAGGCGGAATAAAGAGGCCGAGAATAGAAAAAGACACGTAGAGATGAGTCACAGGATGGAAAGACATGGCAGAGGGCAAAAGACACCCACACAGTGACAAATCCCCAGACTTCTCAGGTGGAAAATGGCAATCCAATTTGGGGCCCCACACACCCACTCCCTGAGATTAAACCTGCCCAGGTGAGTAGGCATGGAAGGGCAGGCTTGCTTCCTGAACGCCTGGGAGCCCAGGGTCTGGAGAGGGAAGGAAGAACTCCTGCCCCTTGCCACTGCCCCATGCCAGAGCGCAGGAGTTCAGGCTGTTTCCTTGCCTTCCTGGCAGCACAGCTCGGTCTGTAGAAAGCAAGTTAGAGGGAGCTGGAGGGATGGCACCATTGATGAAGTGCTTGCCTCCGGAAACAGTGGTGTGGTATGATTCCAGAGTCCAGGAAGCAGAGACACAAGGAATCTCTGGTGCTCACAGACCAGCCGGCCTCACCTCCTAGCTCAACTCTAGGCCAAGGAGTTTTGAGACTCTGTCTCAATAAACCAGGTGAGAACAGTACTTAGGGTAGACCTCCGTCCTTCACACACACAGGTGCACCGACACCCACACCCACACGGACTCATGTGCATCCCCACACAAACACAGTGCAAGCCTGGAATGTCTCACCTCTTCAGTATCCTGGATGATGGGAGCCGAGACTTCACACTCAGAAGCTCAGGTTCCAAATTCTGGTTATCTGACTCGCTGTGTCAGCGACATTAAAGCCTCTACCTCCATTTCCCCTTCTGTCTAATGGGCTGGCAGCACCGTGGCTCAATCTTCTAGCTGGATATCGGAGCCAGGGTGCTGAGTGTGCCAAGCCCTGGCAGGTGGGAAGGCACGACTGATTGTGCCGTTGTGACTCTGTCTGGTATGAGTATCCTGGTTCCTCTGTACTTGTGAGGTGGGTGGGCTGATGGAGGAATTTAAGCCCCCAGCACCGTGTAACTTGATTTATAACCATCTCATTAAAATAAGAGGGGGCATGGAGGGGAGCTGGGAGGACTGGAGAGAGGGGAAACTGTGGTCGGGATATGCTGTATGAGAGAAGAATCTAGTTTTCAACTTTTAAAAAGAAATGATTTTGCTTTAGAATGGTGGGGGTCAACTAAGGCATGTCCTCCAGAGGTTCACATATTTGAACACTCGGTCCCTTGTTGGTGGTGCTATTTGCACCCTTTAAGATGTACAGAGTTTCTCTGAGTAGCCTTGGCTGTCCTAGAACTCAGAGGTCCTCCTGCCTCTACCTCCCTAGTGCTGGGGCTAAAGGCATGGGCTATCCCTAGAGTGTTAGTGTGGGTGAGGGAGGCTCCATGTATGCTTCGGTCTGCATGCGTGGGAGGACGTGGGGGGTGTGTGGTCAGGGCAACTTGTAGAATCCATGCTTGGTTTCTACAGGGTTCCAGGGATCAAACTCAGATCATCGAGCTGGTGTGGAGAGTCCTCTTATCTTTGAGCCACCTTCATCGTCTGGGGTAGCTCAGGTTCTGGACCCAGGATATGGTTTTGTTTTAAGGCCGACACCCTTGAAGGAAGCACAGATTTAAGCACACATAAAAATGGCTACCACGACACAGGTGAGATGGCTCAGTGGTTAAGAGCACTGACCTCTCTTCCAGAGGTCCTGAGTTCAATTCCCAGCAATCACATGGTGGCTCACAACTATTTGTAATGGGATCCGATGCCCTCTTCTGGTGTGTCTGAAGACAGCTACAGTGCACCTACATACATAAAATAAATAAACAAACAAACAAACAAACAAACAGCAAATACCACAAAGGCTTATGAGAACTTGAGACAACAGAGAGACAGTTGAAGGAAAATCCTGAAACCAGCTAGAGTCTGAGCCCCCGTGTGTTAGATGTGAGCCTGGATGTCCCAAGTGGCTTCCCCTACTTTATTCAGTGGGTACTCATGGTGGATGCAAAGACAGGCTAGGTTGTGGAGGGAAAACCCCATCCCACCACTATGCTCACTGGAGTATTTGTACTTGACTCAATGGGGGACATTTGCAGTCCCCCAAATCACCCTATTGTAAATTTAACTAATGCAAAAGGCGTTTTAAAAACCAGTTCTTTTTCTCTTTTAAAGGCTCCAACAAGGGTCAAGAAAACAGAGGGGCTTTCAACCACATAGGAAATGGGAAAGACTGAAATATACACTCTGTTCCTATCACATGGAGGCACAACAGCATTAACGGCGTTCCGCCAGTCTTCTAGGCCCCCATCTCTCTGGTCCCCGTTTCCAACCTTCCTCTCCTCATCTACGAAACAAGACAATGGTGCAGGTGGCTTCAATCACCCTTCCAGTCCTCCTAAAGAGCAGAAACACGGGAATAAAAAGCAAATGCCATCTGGCTGTGGCCACAGATGCCTGCAATCCCAGTTCTCAAGGGATGGAGGCAAGAGGATTAGGAGTTCAAAGCCAGCCTGGGCTGGAATGTGGTAATTTTAAGGCCAGCTAAGGAGACTTCTGCAAGTGACTCTAACTAAACCCATGGAGTCAATGGGAAAAGAGAGACATTAGGGGGAAGAAGTAGATAACTGGGAATAAGAGGGAGATGGGGATATGGAGGGGGGGCTTTGAATATGACCGAGCTACAAGTGCAGAAAGGTCATCGTGGGGGCAATCATTATGTATGATAAATATTGTCTAATAAAGAGAAAGGCAGGTGGGCAGAAATGATAAAAGGGGCGAAGGACGGCATGGAGGGAGAGGAGGAGGGAGAAAGGGAGGGAAGGAAGAGGGAGGAACAGAGGGAGGGTAGGAGGAAGAGAGAGAGGGAAGAGAGAGGGAGGGAAGGAAGGAAGAGTGGGGGAGGAGGGAGGTAAGAGGGAGAGGGGGAAGAAGGAAGGGAAAAGGGAGGGAGGGCGGAAATCATGAAGAAAACAGAGAAAGGAGTGATGCTGTGTTTGGCCCTGGATGGTATACAAGATCAGGACTGCCCTGTTGCTTTTTAGAAACACCGCCTGCTTGTCCACACCTGGGAATTTCACCTCTGAGTCATTCAGGATCCACGTTCCTCTGGCCCCTAAGCTGTGCAAATTTTGATTTCAAGTCCCCTGGCTCACTCACCTTCAACACCGCCCCATCCTGGTAGGTTGGTAACGTGGGCATTTTGTGCCTCCCAGTCTCTGTCTTGAGCTGCAACTTTGTTGCAATGTAAAGTTGATACTGCTATTTTTTCTCCAGCAAAGCCCTTCCAGGGAACCCCCGACTCACCTAGCAGGCAGGCCTCAGAAGAAATTAAAGCCGGGTTACTGCCCAACTTGTCACACATCTGCAAGGGGCTTCTTAGCACCCACTTTGATGCCCAGACACAGTAAGCTGAGGTGGCCTATGAACGCTGAGGATGAACTGATTGATACCTGATTGGGTCCGTCGTTGGCCCTGGGTTTTGCAATATCCGTTAAGTTTTTTTTTTTTTAATGGCTAAAAAAAAAGCATGGGAATGATTTGTTACATCTGATGAAGATGGGAAGCCATCACATGTCACCGTTAAGCTTAATCAATGGTGACTTCATCTACAGTCTTTATTTATAGCTAATGCAGACGTTAAAAAGATGTACAGCCATTAATTATTAGCGGGGTTGTTTTTTCAAAGCTCAAAGTGCGCCATGAATAAACGTACTTTAAGACACTTAAAGCCAAGGCATTCTTTCTAAAATGACGAGCTAAAGAGTCCCTTGGGTTGCCTTTGAGCGGCTTTCAAGGCCCTAATAGCACTTTTCCCACCAAAGACACACCCCTTGAATCCTCTGAGAGGTACAATAGCATAATTGTTCTTTTAGGTTTCGAGGCCTTGACATATCTGTCAGGGAAAGAATGGGGGATGATAATACCAGAACTATTTTATGCAAATTCCACTTAGAGGTTTCAAGACTTCCCCGAGACAGATCTTGCCCTCTTGTTGACACTTTCCGTGACACATCAGCGCGCCGTGAGGAAGTGCCTTAGAGTTTGCCTTTTGTTAAATCACTCTCATTTAAAAAAAAATCTTTGGATAAAGTTAAAAAACAAATACGAAAACAATGAGATGAAAACATCAATTTGAGGATGTGTCTGGGGGAACAACATTATTCACCGCAATGATTCTTACCCCCGCGGTTAATCACTTTGCCGAAGGAATTCTTTAACTTAAGCCACGGTGGCAGAAGAGAGGCTGACAAAGGTGTTGTGAAGATTCGAATTATGTGAACACACGTGCACACGCTCACACACACATGCACACGAGGGAGCGTGCACACACTTAGTGTGCCCTACCGTGCTGCCCCACGGATGTCCTTTCCAAGGCTAGCAATGTGTGTTGATCCACACATTGGCTTTGACAGCGGGAAGCAGCCACAGTCACGTCCTCAGGTAACTATTCTTGAAGGAGAGCCGCTTGCTCAGCAAGCAGATCTGAGGATCAGAGAGAAAATCGACTGCCTAGGGTTGAACTAACAGATACTTGTGGGGTCACACTCTTCTCCAGGAAGCTGGAAAATCCCCACGGCATTTCCAAAATACAAACCACAAATTGTATCAGTCCATGTACCCATCTATTCATCCGTCAGTTGGTCCATCGACCCATCTACCCGTCCATCCATCCATCCATCCATCCATCCACTCACCCATTCATCCATCCATCCACCCATCTGTTCATCCATGCATGTATGCATGCATGCATCCATCCATCCATTCATCTACCTACACTCCCATCCATTTATCCACCCATCCATTCATTCATCCCTGTAAGCATCATTTATTAATCAATCTTCCCTCATAATCATCATTGACAAAGGATAAAAGTTGGTTCCTCCTGTGAATTCAAGTATGTTGTGCACATATTCTCTGCCCTCCAGAATTCCCAATGTTGAGAGAGAATACCTCCGGAGGCTGGGAGAGGAAAAGCAGGATTTTGCCCTCAGAATCTTCAGAGGGAGTCCGGTCCTGCCAACACCCAGGCATCCTACACTGGGATAGGCTTAGTGGTCATTAGAACAAAGGGATGAAAAGCGTGTAGCTATGTGTGGCATCAGAATTTAGTCAAAACAACAAGCAAACAAATGGCTTCTGCTTGGCTTGTGCAGAACACACACATGCAGATCCCAGAGGAGTCACGGAAGAAGCTTGGATTCCTTTGCCAGCCATGCTGTGAGGAAGCCCGGGCCATGGAAGAGACTGTGTGCCTATAACAACAGCCTTGGGCATCGGCTGCAAGAACAAAGGTTTATCTAGCTGATGCCAGCCCTCATCCTTTGGGTCATCCTTCCGACTGAGTCTTCTTGGCGTAAGCTCTAAGGCAGCTGCCCGGCACTGTGCCTTGTCCAAGGGACAAAACGACAGAAGTTGTGTACAGAATAAAATAGCCATTCCAAGTCTAAGGTGCAGTACACTGAATCTATGCCTGAAAAAAAAAAGAGTTATGCTGAAGTTCTAACGTCCACGGGGATGGCGTTAGGAGGCGAACAGTTTGGCAGTAACTACGTCATAATAATAAAGTTCTCAACCCTGGAGAGCTCCCGTGTCAGAGTATGAAGGTACCACGCAAAGATGGCGGCCAGCCATTTGAAAGTGGGCCCTCACCAGAATCCCACCTGGCTTTCTCATCACAGAATTCTGTTTCAGAACCGTGGAGATAATTTTCAGCCATCGGAAAACCTGTTGGTGCATGCTACTTTGTCATAGGGCTTAGAGGTACCTAGGACAAGAGCAACTTGTTCTCACCAATAGGTGCCTGAGGGCTTCTTCTCCTTGGGAAGGCCCTCAGACTTAGTACCACTGAATCTCAAGGCTAAGGGTGCTAGAAAAGCAGTAAGATTCCATGCAGGAATTCCACACGGGATTCCTGGGCAGATCAAGCCGTATCCTGGAGGACATCACGGGGTGTCCTAGTTGGCTTCAATTGTCAGCTTGACAGGCCTGGAGCTGAGAAGCAAGCTGCAACTGAAGGACTGCCCAGAGCAGATGGGCCTGTTGGTGTGCCCATGGGGGACTGTTGTAGGTTGATGTCATTATGCAGGTGAAGGCAGGTACAGGATAGAACAAGGCCTATCATTGGATGAGAAGAAAGGATGGGTGGGAGAAAAGATTTAGAGAGGCTGAGGAGGCTAGAGCGAGGGAGAGGGAGCTGAGAGAACATGGCGGCAGATGTTAAGATTCTTCTGTAAGAATCTATTACAGGTTGTCATGACTATTCTTAAGGAATGGATGTGTACAGGATTTTGTGTTGTCTAGATGGGCAAATTATATCTTATCAATTGGGATCAGAGGATATCGTGTGATGTGTGTGTTCTTTCATGTGGCGAGTTAATTGAGTTCAAGAGAGTGTGTGGTGGCCAGATGCACCGGGCCTGCCACGAGTGGGATGTGTATACCTGGTGTGGTGGAAAACAGCCAAGAGAGCTGTGAGTAAGGGCAGGGTGGCCTGACAGGGTGCTGTGTTGGAATGGCTCGAGGACTGCTTAGGTCAGAAAGTACTTGGGGGCAGTGTGGAGACACTGAGATAAATTAGCACTAATTCCAATGGCTGGCCAGAGCCAGAACTCGGGAGAGAGAGCGACTGCCAGGGTATGTGCAGAACCCGTTCTGCTGCTTTTTTATTTTTACTGAAACAGACTGTCATGATTGCTAGTTGGTACTTGTTTTGTTAACTGATATGGGAGAGAGGGTAAGCCCACAGTGGGCAGATTCATTCCCTAGGAAGGTGTCCTGAATCATACACCAATGCCAACTAAGCATGAGCCTGTAAGTAGCATCCTGCTGTGTTTTCTGTTTCAGGTTCCTGCTGGAGTTCCTGCCACGCCTCGCCTCAGTAACAGACCCTAACCTGCACACAGAAACCAAGTAAGCCCCTTCCTCCCCGTTTTCGGTCATATCTGTCACTGCAACAGAATGCAACTAGAACACAGGGCAAGGAGTGACAGTTGTGATCTCAAAGATTCCTGTGTGCAAATGCCACATCTCTTCGCGTCTCTTTGGCTGTGTGACCTTGAACCTGCAGTTCACCCTCTCAGAGCCACAGTCTGCTCTCCTTATGTACAGTTGGAGGAAATTGCTGCTGTCACAGCATCTGAAGGGGACCCAGGTTCTGTCTTGGCACTCCATTGGTGCTGATAATTGCTAGGTATTTCCATGTTCCACACTCTCCCCCTTGGCCCAGACTATGCTTGCTTTCCTCCTCCGCTGCCTAACGCTGTTCTGTAGAGGCTGACATTCCGTTTATCCTCACCTGGATGGAAGGAAAACTCTTTTGAGCCAAGGAAAGGAGAAACCTACCAGCTCACGCATCCATTTAGTATCTCCCCTGGGGGACCAAGAGGTTTAATGTTTATAAAGTACTTTGAGATCTTGAAGCTAAAGACTTTGTACGAATGTGAGGTAATCATGATAATTAAGGCACTGTTATTGGATCCAGCGAGGCCGTATTGTTCCCTCATCCTGCAGTGAGCAAACTCCTGGCGGACCCTTTAGCACACTGAAGAGATAATTTGCCAAATCATATACTGCTGCCCTAAAAGTCTTACTCACCTACAGCCAGGGCCAAGTTCATACCCAACAATGAGGTTAATAGCAGGCCTCAGCTGCACAGCACTTTACAGTTTACAATGCAGCCTCGGATGGTGTCTCCCACTCTGTCAGTAGGAGGAGATGTAGAGAAGAGGAAAAGTACTCCTGATGAGTGGATGGGTGGGTGGGTGGATGGACAGATGGATGTATGGGTGGACGGATGGGTGGACAGATGGGTGGATGGGTGGGTGGATGGATGGATGGATGGATGGATGGATGGATGGATGGATGGATGGACAGGGAAGCCCAAGAATAGAGGGGGCACAGACCCAGACTAAGGATGACTGGAATATTTCAGGTCAGGACAAATGCCTACTTTTTCTAAGAGAAGATGTCTTATATCAAAGAGATAAGGTGATCTGACCAGCTGCTCTGTTGGCCTGCAGGGTGTATCTGTGCAAAATATATTCCCTACCATATGCCCAAGGTTTTCACAAAGAGTTGGGTTTTAGCCCCATTAGCCTGACAGAGAGCCTGCTTGTATGTTCCATTCAGAATATTACTGTGCCTTAGAAATAGGCTTTCCATATTTATCTTAGCCATATTTGGGAGCAATCGATCAGGAAAGGATTGATGTTGACAGCCCCCCCACCCCTGCACACACACACACACACACACACACACACACACACACACTATCCACACCAGGGGATGGTAGCGGTTGTTGTTGTTTGATATAGTCTCGTGTAGCCCAGGCTGGTCTCGTGTTTTACAGGTAACCAAAGATGACCTTGAACTCCTGATCTCAAGTGCTAGGATGGCAGGTGTGTATACAACCGTGCCAGGTTTGTGTGGGCTCCAGGAGTGGTAAGCGAGTATGCGACCACTGGGACTATGTCTCTGGCCATGCAAATGGCTGTTTTAATGTTCTGAGATTCCAAGAAGAGAGTCGTGGACATCACAGGGGCCACCCCAGGAGGGCACTGAGGGGCACTGAGAGAAGCAACCCAAACACGCCCCTTTATCCTGCTTTCTACAAGACAAATGGGACCTGCAAGCTTAGGACTCGTTTGTCTGAAGTGAGCTGGAGACCTGGGCACTCATGCTACCCAGTACCTGCTCTGTGATTAGGGCAGAACATAGTGTCTTGGGTACAAGAGATGCACACAGGGAAGTGGCTTAGATGGGTGGGGTTTCATAGGAACTGGGGAGCTCTGTGCCTTCACTAGGAATTAGTCAGCTCTGAGTGGGCAGCCTCTGAAGCTCAGCTAGACCTTCAGGTAGCAGCTTCAGAGAGATGGGTAAATAAAAAGGCAGGGCTGGAAAGCAAGGTGACGGCACAGTTGCTAACGTGCTCACTGTGCAAACATGGATTCTAAGTCAATCTCAAGAGCCTGCATTAGAAAATAAAAGCCAGGCATGTCAGCATGCACTTAAAAGACTAGTGCAGAGGAGACTAAGGCAGGCATCGGTCCAGGCCAGTGAGAGAATAGGAGATCATGTAATCAAGCATTCCATCCCACAGGTAAGAAATCTTAGGTCACACGAATACTTTAAATAAGCTGCCCTGTGAGATACCAGCAGGATGTTCCGGAAGCAAGACCGATCTGGTGCTCCGCCCACATACCTTTAACATTTCCCCACCGGTTTGGGAATTGCTCTCCAGACACTTTAGAGAGGACAGCTCTCCATGTCATGGCTCTGCATGGGTCATCCCTGCCTACAGAACAGCTCACACTCTATGTTCCAGCTCTGAGGCGAGCCTGGTGATTTTCCGCCTGGCCAACTGACTCATACCTTTGCCTGCAAAGTCACTTCCTGCCTGGAATTCCTTCCTGACATCTTTCTTCGGGAGAAAAATGCCTGCACCTTTCGAGACTCGGCTCAGATTTTCTTGTCTGACCTCAGTAGTTTTGGCTGAAGCCCCAGTTGACTGTTTTCCGGACATGGGCTCTCAGACATCGCTGTAAACAAGTGTATCCATGTGACTCCCCCTCCCACGACATCACCATGGCAAAGCCATTTCTGCTTATGTGTCCCCATTCTCTTTCTGAGCTGCTTGGTAGCCGGAACTGAGTTCTACCCACCCAACATCCGGTAATTACAGGATACAACACACAACAGAACGAAATCAGCAAACCAAAGCTCAGCCTACAACACAGCACTTGTTTCCGGCTACTATCACCAAACACCCAAGGTTAGGTAATTTGGAAAGAGAATTACCTTGCTTAAAGGTTTAGAATCTAAACCCGTGCCAGCTCATCTAGGCCCCTCTTACGCTACATTACAGCATGGCCAATGGCATCGTGGGAGAAGTCAAGTAACAAGACAGAAAACCGGGTCCCAGTGAGGGCTTACCACCAGCCCTTTCTGTGAAGATCTGATTACTCCTGTATGGAGAACCAGGTTTCTGAAACCCCAAACAGTGGGGGACACAGTCAAACTCAAACTCAATCAAAACTGCAGAACACTCCTGCTTCACTGTCCTGGCCACTTTGCCAATGATGCTCATCTTAAAATCTGAGCAGTCATCTTTTAGCTCTGTGGTGGTTTGAGTGAGACTTGTCCGCCAGCCACAGTCTTGGGCATCTAAACACTTGGTCGCTAGTTGGTGGCCTGGTTTGGTGAGTTTGGGAGATGCATCTTTGCCGTGAGGTCTATCACAGGGAGCAAGTGGGTAGGCTTGGCGATCAAAAGCCTTATACACCTCCTGTCCACAGTGACTAGGATGTGAGCCCTCGGCTTCCTGCTCCTGCTACTGTAGGACCCGATCAGCCCTACATCCGGGAGGTCCCACTCACAAAAACACAGAGACGGAGAGCGATGCAATCAAGCAAGAGCTTTAATGATCCAGCGCACTGGGGTGGCGTCGTAACAGGGACAGAGGCGGCCCTGAGTACCAAAAGCACACACCTTTTATACACTTGTGGAGGACAGCCTTTGGCAACAGCATGAGTTGGTCCTTGATGACGCACATTGACCCTTACATTCCTTAATAGAGATGTGTCTTTGGCACTCGGATGGGGGACTGACAGGGGCCCTACCTTCTTCGAGGTTAGCTGGTTAGCTGGAACAGGGTGTTACTCTAAATTCTTTAGAAACTCCCTGGTCCTGATAAAAGAAAGTCCCAGACACCTGGTGTTTTCCCATAAGGCGTCATTAAGTTTGAATCTTACACTACCGTACCTGCCACCGTATCTGGCACCTGTTGTCATTCTGTCCCCATCACAACGGACTCTTCCCCCTCCGGTACCATAAGCCTAAATAAACCCTTCTTCCTTCTAGAAGCTGCTTTCAGTCAGGGTGTTTTACCACAGCGACAGAAAGTAATCAATACAAACACCCATCACGATGTAAAGGATCTTGTGTGGAGCAGTGCTTTCTGCTTTCCCTTTATTCCTTCATCGAAGTCAGATGGATTTTCCAAGAAGGAAAAGGATCTGCATCTTCAAACCCTCAGGTCTGAGTTAGGCTCCCAGGACCCCCGCCCTCCTTCCTTTGCACTGGCGAGTACAGGACCAGAGCCTCTGGGCCCTGGTGTATTTCTCCTGCCGATGCAGAATCTGCAAATAGAAGTCTCCTTCCACAACATACCTCTCCACAAAGCCAGCCCACTGAAACGGAGCTCATTATCTCCAGACATCCCTGCGGCCAAAGGTTAGGCTTTTCAGAGTTATATTAGTCTCTTTGTCTAAACAGCGCAGACTTAATTGGCTGGGATCAGAGTGGCACTGTTTTGAGCTAAAAAGCTGTGATTAATTTGAACTAAAGATGGCTGGACAGGCACAGGCTGATTCAGCTGCAGATACAAACCTATTATCATCAGAATGGCAAAGGCCATGGGGGGTGGGGAAGGGCTGCCTCGGAACACAGGTTTCTCTCAAGAAAAAAAAACATAGAGCTTGGGGGGGGGGGAGGCTGGGAACGGACAGAGCTAGCGGGACACCAGAGACACCTTCCCCAGACCATCACCCCCTCCACACACCCACCCGTGCACCCACTGGGGTTCCGTGCACCCCCATGGCTGCTCTGATTCAAATAAGTGTCCTCCACCATCAAATGTGGTTGAATACTTAGTTCCCAGCCTGTGGTACCGGCTTGAGAGGTTGTGGGACCTTTGTGATATGGGGCCTAGCTACAGGACGTGCAACCCGAGGGGTGGGGCTGCAGAATCCTAGGCAGGATAAAGCATCTCTCGGCCAGAAAACTGTTTCCTCTCTGCAGCGGCTCCCTTTGACTAGCCATCTTTCTCTCCTGCTACCTCGGCAATCTCCCCCACCTCCTTTCCATTCTGCCCTGTATCCCCTCAGACTGGAAGCCAAAACAAGCCCTTCCTCCCTTCTGTTACTTCTTGCCAGATAGCTGGTCACAACAACGGGAAAAATAAACAATACAATGCCTGCCATGCTGTGGAAACTGCAGCCAGCCCAGTAGGAAGTTGGGTGATTTTCGAGTCCTTACCCTGGAAAGTCGTGGCTATAAGCGGCATCCTCATTAGGGCACTGCTGGGTCGCTATCCGGCAAGATGGAGGGCTCTCTTCCTCTGAGCAGCATGGTCTAACCTCCGCAGCCTGCCTCTTGTTTTCTTGATGCTGTGACCTCATAAATGGCAGAAGCAGCTTATCATAGAAATTGATCATTTGAGCTCAGTTTCAGAGGGGCCCCTTGACTCTGCGTTGCTGGGCCGGCTATGATGCAAGCACGCAGAGCGTCATGGGATGGCAGCCTGTGGTGGACAAGGACTTCAGGAAGCCAAGAAGAGGGAATGTCAGAATCCAATGTGTTTCATCCCCCACACCATTATTCCTTCCACACCCCTAGCATACAGGATAGTGACACCCAAGTTCTGGGCAGGGGGATGGGGGGTGTTCCTCCTCAGTTCCTCCTCATTGAAAACACACTGAGACACACCTAAGTCTACCTCATCAGTTTTCTAGGTGCTTTTAAGTATAGTTAAGTTGGCAGTTTATATTATCTACTACAGTTAGACCTCTTGCCTCTGGTCCAGGTAGAAGAAGATAACAGAGCCCAAACTCCTGACTGTAGCTTCCGTCTTCCCATGTGGCACTCTGTCTGGCCACGCCCCCTCACTCGTCAGAGTACAGCCCGGAAACAGCCTTGCTTCTAACACTGCACTACACCCGGTTGCTTTCTTTAACTTAGCTTGCACTAACAGCTCTCGGCGTACTTTTGATGCAAGCCTCAGATGAGCACTATTTGTGCCCAGTCAACTAGGAATTTGTCCTAAGTTCCCCGTCATCAGCTCTCAGCCTGTCACTCAAACACAAGCAGGAGAGACGAGGGAGGGTGGGAGTGAGGCAGGACAGAGACCGAGCCAGTGGGGACAGAGCTTCAAGCATTTAGAAAGATCTAGAAAACTTGTAATCCAAATGCCGGCACAGGGTAAGAGAAGGCAAAGCAGAATGGAGAGACTAGATGTGGTGCGGAGAAACAGGAGAAAGGAAGGCCCGGAGGCACTGTATCCTGCAACAGTCGTCAAAACCTCTTATTCCAAACCTCATTAGCTAAGAGTTTTTATCTCAAAGGAAGACAAATGTTGTCCAAAAATTTTTTTTTTCTTGCATTGGGTAAAATGGTCATGAGTTTTCCCAGTTGCTTTTCTTCCTTCCTTTCTTCCTTCCTTCCTTCCTTCCTTTCTTTCTTTCTTTCTTTCTTTCTTTCTTTCTTTCTTCCTTCCTTCCTTCCTTTCTTTCTTTCTTTTTTTCTTTCTTCCTTTCTCCCCCCAGGGAAAGTGGCTCCCCTCACCTCAGCTGTCTATTTGACCCTGCTTGATCTTAGTCCTGGTGGCTTTAAGCAGGCGTGATTAGCAGACTAGAATGGTTACTGTCTCAGTCCAGTAGAGAACTGGCCAAGGAAAGTCAGTGGGGAAGAGGGGAAAGGTTGTCCCTGCCCTGGTCTTTGAGCTTGGAGAGCTCTGTGCACCCAGCAGTCACTCTGGCCTCTTGTATGAGGCAGGAGCCTTTTGTGTGTGTGCATGAATACAGACCGTTTCTTCAGTTCTTAGCCAATTTCCTCTTCCAAATTGTGAGCAGATGCATGTTAAATTAGGATTAATGGAGCTCCTTCGTGGTGCATTGAATTTGAGCCATGCACAGTAATAGTTTCATAACACATCATTCAACCTTTCTAAGAGGTTAAAAATTATATACTTAAAGCTTTAGTGTATTTGTCTACAGCCAGAATGAATTCAAATGGGAATTATCAGTTCACTTCATTAAAGGAAGACTGGTTAAACACACACACACACACACACACACACACACACACACACACACACGGAGGGGGCATCTCGTACCAGTTTAGAGCTCAGTGATATCTTTAATATAAATATCCATTTCTCTGTGTGATTATAATGGGCTGCCCTCATCCCTCGCTACGGCCAGCATCCGTACCACACTTTAGGGTTGGGTTCTTTTAAAGCTATTTAAGTTTTAGAAAACTTACAGAGGTCCGGACTACATAGTTATGCAAATTATTCTAATGTATTTTCTCTGCATATTAAATGAGCTCCCCAGACTGATAAAAGGTTGAAATGCAATTATTCTTTATTCCTCTGCTTCCTACACCTCTGAAGTAAAAGTGTTCTGCTAACTTCCCTTGATTGCTCTCACTAAACAGAGAGATCAGCCATTTCTTTCTCTTTCCAAGGCACCCATCCCCTGGAGCAAGATTCCAAAGGACCAGTGTTGACTAGACTTTGAGGAATCATTGAAGGTTTTGGTTCAATTGTTTAATTCTGCTTGTTACCTGTGTTAGAGAAGAATAGTATTTTACCCTTTCTGATCTCTCCTCTCCTCTCCTCTCCCTCCTCCTCTCCCTCTCCCCTCTCCCCTCCCTCTCCCTCCCCTCCCTCTCCCTCTCCTCTTTTCTCCCTCTCCGTCCCTCCAACCCCCCCTGCTGAAATCCCAGGAGATCTGATCTGGGAGAGGGTGCTGGGTCAGAAGTCCCCTTGCTTCAATGCCATTCATTGGTTTCTCTTGGCACCTATTATATGGCAGGTGTCGTCTTGGGCACGGTAGTTTAATAGGTAGCAAACAGAAAACCCTGCCCCTATCAGTAGACATTTAAAGCTACTTGTACGATGGGTGTCTGGGTTTGGGGCACACTTGTTACTTTAAGAACCTCTCAAGATCCCCTTACTTAGGTGTCTACATGGCTGCTCCATTTCTGTCTCAGGGTGGAGAATGTCACCTATCATGGTGACCTGTGCTGACCTGACTTAAAACAGCACCTGTCGCTCTCTCCGTTGGTCTATGTTTTCCTGACAGCACAGACTGTCCTTTCATCCACGGAGCCTTTTATCATTCTTACCTACTTCTCAGTTGTCTCACCACCGGGGCAGAGGCACCCTGTAGGGCAGATTCCATTGCTGTACAAGCAAGCTTGGCACTCAGCTGTTAAATGGGTAAGCTGCCTCCGGTACCTCCCTGGTACTTACAGTTGAGCGAAAGTTGAGCAACACAAGGTGGCCTCAGAGACTGAGGAGGATGTTGTGGGTGCCATCACAGACACGTCTGGACCCGTGAGGTGAGGGCTGGTGCTGGTTAGTCACGGAGCCTTGACTGACTGTGGAGAAGAGAGTACCTATCTGCACCAGTTGACCTCTGACCTGTCTCAAGATGACGAGTAGAAGGTAAATAGAGCAAGGCTCAGGAGCTTTCCTCATCTGGCTGGGCTGCCAGCATGGTGGGTGGGTAAGGACAGAGAAGACACTTAGGAGGTAAGAGTGTCAGGAAGAGCACCAGGAAGGACAGGACCGGGTGGTACTGGTGGTGTGACACTGCCTGTCATCTGGTAGGTAGTGACAAGCTGAAGGTTTCAGGCAAGAGCTGTACGGTCCCTACTTGCTCTAGAAGAACCCATCTGGCATGGAAATAGCAGGACTGAGAGATGACACTCTCTTGGCTCCACTGCCCCTCTTGTCCCATAAGAACCATAGGTAGGATGATCTCTGAATTTTCATCCAGCCCCAGATTGGACAAGGCTAACAGACAGTAACGTCAACACGAGTTCTTGCCTTCTTCTCTCTGGGACTTACACATTTGGGAATTTTCTAAACTAGACTCTGCTTCTATCCTCTGAGGTGTTACAAGCAGCTATGATCCCAGAGGTTAAGAGAGAAGAGAGCGTCCTCTGTTGAACAGGGTGACTCTTTCCCCTCACCTGCCTCAAGCAGACATACTCGGGCGTCCACTTCTGAAAGATTGGTGCTTCCCTCCTAGCCTTTCTCTCTCTCTCTCTGCAAAAATAAGAGGAGTTTGTGCTTTGTCTCAAGTGACAGCCATCCCACCAAAGTATTGATCCCTGTCTTCAGATATTTGGACTCTAAGAAGTATAGAGGCAGCGCAGATTTTTATCCCTGTGCGGGTTGTAAAAAATGAACACACAGTTACATAACCCAAGATGAAATGTGTGATGCAGTGGAGTTTCCAGGACACAGGCTGCAGATCATGGCTGACATCAGCTGGCATAGATGGGGGTTGCTCTGAAGTTCCTGAAGGAAGTGAGCTGGTTCCAAGGCTTAGAACCACTCACAGTGTGAGCTACTTTTACTCTTGTCAAGACAGAAACTTGGGTCAAAGTCTTATGCATCTGTGGCAGAGGGTAATAAAAAGGGAAGTCAGGGATCTGTCGACTGGGACAAGAATGCTCTTTCTCCTAAGCTGAGAACTGAGCCTATGCTGTCCGGCCCAGAACTGCACTTCCCAGATTCCTTTGCACCCGGATGAGGTGCTCCCTAGACAGGTCTTCTTCACCATCTCCTCTCCCCCACCCACTGGGTGACAGAACAAAGCACCGGATGGGAGGATCCTGGAGCCCTCTTCACCAAGCAGAGAGGCCACCTGCCAATCACACTTAATCAGTCTGACAGGTGAGCTGGAAATAAACTCCCACTGTGTGGGCTGGTGAAGGTTGTTATTGAAGCTGGTGGCATAGGCTTTCGATAACTGAATTCTAGAAGCTGAGAGTTATAAATTCTTGGTCAGTCTGGGTTACCACATGAGACCCTGTTCCTAAACCACAAGAGAGTAATGCTGAGGGGACAGTCTAGTCAGCAAAGGTCTTGCCACACAAGCAGAAGGGCCTGGGTTGGACTCCCAGCTCTCAAAAGGTTTGGAGGTCCACATCTGTAATCTTAGCACTGGTGAAGCAGAGAAAAGTGGATCTCTAGAGCTCGTGGGCCAGCCAGCCTCGTGGAGTCACTTAGCGATAAGATCTGTGAGAGACACTGGCTCAGAAAAGAAGACAGAGGGTGATCCATCAAAGAAGGCACACCTCACACCCACCCCTGGCCTTTGCATATGCACTCATGTGTGTGCATTCACATGTGCACACGCATACTCACACACACACACGAATATACATATACACATGCATGCATACACATGTATGCATGCACATGTCCATACCCACATGCACACACATACATACAGATAGATACACACACACAGAGAGAGAGAGAGAGAGAGAGAGAGAGAGAGAGAGAGAGAGAGAGAGAGAGAGTGATCCTTAGCCCTTGATTCAACCGTAGGGACCTGAGAGGCAACAGAACAGTGGACAGTGGATGATACTGAAATCTCTGAGCCTTACCCTGTGACCTTCACGATGTTGCTGAGACCTGGCAGAAAACTAAGTTGGGCACCATGACCTTTTATCAATATGCTGGGGTGCCAGTGTGCTTTCTCACAGGCTGAGGGCTAAATGAGTTTCTGAACTGGCTGGTTTTGTGTGTCAACTTGACACAAGCTGGAGCATCACAGAGAAAGAAGCCTCAGTTGAGGAAATGCCTCCATGAGGACCAGCTGTAAGGCATTTTCTCAATTAGTGATCAAGGGGGGAGGATCCAGCCCATTGTAGGTGGTGCCATCCCTGGGCTGGTGGTCCTGGGTTCTATAAGAGAGCAAGCTGAGCAAGCCAGGGGAAGCAAGCCAGTAAGTAACATCCCTCCATGGCCTCTGCATCAGCTCCTGCTTCCTGACCTGTGTGAGTTCCAGTCCTGACTTCCTTTGGTGATGAACAGCAACATGGAAGTGTAAGCCGAATAAACCCTTTCCTCCCCAGCCTGCTTCTTGGTCATGATGTTTGTGCAGGAATAGAAACCCTGACTAAGACAGTTTCTGACCCTTTAACACCCACCCTGGAACATGGAGGGAGCTGATACCAACATTATTCCTGTTATTATCATCACTGTGCTGATGTAATCCTGCCACGCCTGCAGAACAGCACGGAGTGGGAGAAAGTGTGTGCATCAGTAACTTCACTGCACTGGGCAGACCGAGACTCAGTTTTTGACCCACCCCAGGCGACGTTGTCCCTCCATGGTGCCCTGTTGAACTCTTCCCACCCCCATCCAGCGGAGGCCAGGGAAGGACCACAGAGCTCGGTGGCTTTCTTCAGTCAGACTTCTCCCCGACAGGCAGAAGGACTCGAGCAGGAAGGGCTTGTTCCAAATCCTGTTGTATAAATAGGGATGGGACAAGTGCTTTGCTAAAATAAGCACGGCAATGAAAACGATTTCCCATCTAGAATCAAATCCAGCCCTTCATTCTTTTTTTTTCCCATCCCCATTAATTCTAGAGGACTGCAAAGAAAGGGTCCGTTCCCGTTTTGTTCTCCGGCTTCACTCATTCTGTCCAAAATAAGTGGCTACGAGCATAGGACATGTGAACACAGAACAGAATGAAAATAACCACTGGGATGAGAAAGAGTAGGAAAAGCCAGGAAGATGGCGGCAAGCTACA
Organism: Rattus rattus; assembly: GCF_011064425.1. NCBI lineage: Eukaryota > Metazoa > Chordata > Mammalia > Rodentia > Muridae > Rattus > Rattus rattus. Next base: position 124,094,523 of record NC_046160.1, on the reverse strand, counting down.
CGTTTCTGTTAACCTGACATAAACCTAAAGTCACCTGGGAAGACAGAGCATAGGCTGAGGGAACTACACCATGGTGGGCATTGCCACCAGGTTGGCCTGGAGGCAAGTGCATGGGACATTTTCTTGATTAATGATTTCTGTGGGGAAAAAAACCCAGCCCCCTGTGGGCAGTGCCACCCCTGGGCAGGTGGTTCTGGATTTCGTAAAAAAGCAGGTTGAATAAACCCTAGGCAACAAGCCATTAAGCACTGCTCCTCCCTGGCCTCTGCTTCAGTTCCTGCCCCCAAGCTTCTGCCTTGAGTGCCTGCCCTCCCTTCCTTTAGTGACAGACTCTGGTCAGCCAAATAAACCCTTTCCTCCACAAGGGCACCGTGTTTTATGACGACAGCGAAAAGCACGGCAGAACAGGCAGAGCGCCCCGTCTGGATCACTTTAGGATGGTGATTCTTGGCTTGCTATGGTTCAGATGTTTCAGCTCCAGGCGGAATTTGGGGAACTAGCCCAAACCGGTTGTAGGTTAAGGTTCAGTAATAAAAACTGCTCCTTGGCAGCTAAAGGATGTCAGCCCCTCTCGGGGTAACCACCAATGACCCCAGTGGATATTCTTGGATGCCCTGAGCAAGAAACATGGAGTTCAGAGCTGTCGAGCCACGTCTAATCTTCCCAGCTCTAGCCTTCATCCGCAGAGTTCTCCTGTCCTTTTGGAATTTGAACTGAGATAGCCACAAAATTGAGGAGGTGAGGACTTGAGTAAGAGTGTGCAAATGCAGACAGGGAGGCTGCTTGGCAGGGTCGAATCAGCCAAGCTTCAGAAGAGATCTGAAATTCCCAATGCCCTTGTGCAGGGGCTATGGATGAGTTGGGAAAGCATCATGGGATGCCAGAAAGGGACCTCACCGGTCGTCAAACCCTCAGTGGGGACCTCCATGGCAACACTGAAGACAGGTCACAGGAAACTGGGCCAATCTAGAAAACAGGGACTGAACCCTGTTTTCAGGGAGGCCCCTGCTCCTAGGATTGTTACCCCCTACTCTTCCTCCTGAGGGTGATGACTAAAGGATAAAATTCTACCCAAGAGTGGATGGCCCAGGCAAGACTTACCAAGGACAAGGAGTCCAGAAGGGGAAAGGCCCCCTGAAGCCCGTAAAGTCAGACCAGAGTATCCCCAAGCATGTGTGCATGCGTACACACACACACACACACACACACACACACACACACACACATACAAACTCTTACTTCTGCGGTTCCTTCTCCCAGTTCATGGGAACTGTCCTAGCAAAGTTCTCTGCTCTCTCTCTCTCTCTCTCTCTCTCTCTCTCTCTCTCTCTCTCTCTCTCTCCTCCTCCTCCTCCTCCTCCTCCTCTTCCTCCTCCTCCTCCTTCTGTTTCTGAATCAATCTGGAATGAATGAATGAATGAATGAATGAATGAATGAATGAATAACGTCTCTTTCTTTCAATGGTCCTCTGAGTCCGTGACATTGCTCTCTTCCAGGGTCCCTCACAGTCTCTGTCACTTTCATTCTTGGGCAGGCAACCAGTACTTTCAAATCCGCTTTCTCATCCCCAGCCTCAGATCTCTTCTGCTTTCATACTCTGGTAGACAATATCCTGTTCTCCGTGTAGGTGCCTCAGAATCTCCGGCTGTCACTCAGTCAGTCACCCTCCTCTCTTTGACTGTCCCTTCTCTTCCCTGATGCCTTTACTTCCACGGTGTGGTCTTCTCTCCCGCACAATTCTTTATCCACCCTCCCATGAACTTTGAAGTATCCCTAGTATCCCTTGGACCCCTGTCCAAGATGCCCAAAACAGTACTGTTCTCCTCCATGAACTAGCGCAGGCTGGGTGTTGTGTAGTTATTTTCTCTTAATGAAAATGCCCTCATCCTCAAGGGAGATTCCTATGACTCAGGAAATAACTGAAGCTTAGAAGTCTCAGGGCCTAAACAAAACACCCCAAGTCTCACAAAGTTCAAACTTAAAGGGTGTACAAGGCCCCTCTCAATCTTACAGAAGCAGTGAACAGGAATAAATACTCCCCCTCCTGCCTAGCTGCAAGAGACTCCCTGCCCAGCCCAGCTGTTAATGAATCATACATGGAGCTCCAGGGATGCAGCTTTCCTGAGCCTTCCCCCATGCTGGGATGGGCTTCTTGGTGATGGCTGTTATCTTCCAGTCACCCATGCTCCTGTTTGTAAGCCTAAAGAAACTCATGGGTCACCACACTAGACTTACGAGCGATTGCTTTTTGTGCTCGGCTGATGGTGCCCTGAGATGCAAGCATGTTTATTCATATCGTCCCAGAAAGAGTCTGGAGAACCTCGTGTAGAAGAAGAATCCTTGCCAGACCTGCCCAGATTCGGTTAGAAAGAGGGTGAGAGTCACCTAGAATATACAGGGATGCCTTTACCAAGTGTGAGTATCGCATGGCATCTGGATGTGGTAGATCTCAGATACTGGAGTCTACAGTTCGAGATGATATGGCTGTGTACGCAACCTATGCTCACTTTCTACACTTTGAAATCATGTCTGTAGTGCATATAGAGCCTCATTGTGGTGTAATGTAAGTGTAAATCAGTTGTGCTACATTTTATCATTCAGGAAACAGTGACCAAACAATCTGTACATGATCCGTATGAATGTATATTTTTTTTAAATCTCTCTCTTTCTCTCTCTCTCTCTCTCTCTCTCTCTCTCTCTCTCCCCCTCCCCGTGTGTGTGTGTGTGTGTGTCTGTGTGTGTGTGTCTGTCTGTCTGTCTGTCTGTCTGTCTCTTGCCTACAGGTACTCATGAGGGCCAAAAGAGGGTTCCAGGTTGGAGTCAAGATGATTGGGAGCTGTTCCACACGGGTGCTGGGAACAAAATTAAGGTCTATGGAAGACCAGCAAGCGCTTTTCACAGCTGACCCATCTCTCCAGTCCCCAGAGGCAATTAAAACAAACCCACTACTTTTACTCAGCAGCCGACTGAGAGTGCAGGTGCAGGAGTGGTGGTGGTTGTTCTTGTTCATTTGATGGGATGTGGAGTCACCTAGGAGACACAACTGAGCTTGTCTGTAAGGGCTTTCCAGAGAGCAGTTATTGATGGAAATACCTATCTTTCAAAGGGTGGTGCCATCTAAGAGCATCCTAGGCACAGAGAGGCCCAGGAGAAAACAACATGCCTGCCTACATTCACTGCCACTTCTTCAGCGAATGCATCTGTCATTGGTCTGCCATTGTCCTCTGGAGTTGTCTCCACTGACACTCGACTCCAGCTTTCCAGTGTGAAGCCAATGCCAGCGATTCACCTGTGGTTGTCAAGGTCCCAGTGCCATAGTGGGACTGCTGAGCCATCTAGCCTCAAGGACTGAGTATGCCCTGGGCCTCATCCTCTCCAGTGTACAGATGGCCACTGTTGGACTACCCAGCCCCTCTCATGCAGGCAAATTTAATAGATGCCCTTTATAATGTTTATACATTTATAATATGTCCATTTTATTGGCTCTGCTCCTTTGGGGAAACCTGCCTAGTTAAACCCTATCCTTGGATACGGAAGGCTGACTATAGAAGGTCTCCCAAATGTGACTTGCTAAGCCATACATGAAAGCACATCCAGAAACTGTTAGTTGACGCTGTGTGTCAAGAGACTTGATTTACCAATCAGTGTGATGACAAAGGGAGCCTATAGGGTGGATGCGGGCACTGAAGGATTGGTCTGGGTCAGTTCTTACAATCAAGCAGGTGCCAGAGATACTGTCTTAGTTAGGGTTTTACTGCTGTGAACAGACACCATGATCAAGGCAACTCTCCTAGGGACAACACTTCATTTGGGCTATCCTACAGGTTCCTTATCATCAAGTCAGGAACATGGCAGTGTCCAGGCAGGCATCTGCATCTTCATCTGAAGGCTGCTAGCGGAATACTGACTTCCAGGCAGCTAGGATAAGGGTCTTAAAACCTACATCCACAGTGACATACCTATTCCAACAAGGCCATACCAACTCCAACAGGGCCATACCTACTCCAACAAGATGACAGAATTTTTGAGTTCCACTTTTTAGTTTTTGGCTTTGTTTTTGTTGTCTATTTGCTTGTTTTTGTTTATGTTTTGCTGAGACGGAATCTCACTATGCAGCCCTGACTGGCCTGACACTCACTGTGTAGATCGGGCCCTATTTCTAAGAGAAGCTGAACAAGCAAACGAGGCCCATGGGTTTGAAGAAATGAAGAGGAGAATTCAGTGTCAGGTGGATAAGAAAGTGGGGTCTCCCCAGAAGACGTTGGGCGGTGAATATAATCAGAATACTTTTCATTAAATTCTCAAAGAATTAATTTTTTTAAATGATAAAAATAAACACAAGCTAAGGTAAGCTGCTATTGTGGGAATCCCTGTTATTTAACCCTGGCCAGTTGTCACCCACTCCTAAACGCCATCAAGATAGCAGCATAAGTGTTAAAAACCTGAGCTGAGGCAAAGTGCGGTCTCGTCATGGGAAGTGAAATGATGTGGGAAGAATGGCTTGGAATGCAAAGCTAGGTGTTGTTTTGCTTTGTTTTTTAATGTTTTTAGTGTGTGCATGCATGCATGCATGTGTGCATGTGCATATTCATGTGTGTATATGTGTGCATGTATATGTGCATGTGTGTATGTGTGTGCATGCATGTGTGCATGTATATATCCATGTGTGTATGTGTGCATGTGTATATGCAAGTGTGTATGTATGTGCATGCACATGTGTATGTATATATGCATGTATGTGCATTCATTTGTACTTGTGTATATGCATGTGTATATGTGTGTGCATTCATTTGTACATGTGTAAATGCATGTGTATATGTATGTTCATGCATTTGTGGATGTATATATGCATGTGTGTATGTGTATGTATGTATGTATGCAAGTATATGTGCATGTGTATATGTATGTGTGTGCATGCATTGTACATGTGTATATGCATGTGTGTGTACTTACGCACGCACGCACGCATGCATGGGTGTGTCACAGCACACATTTGGATATTAGAAGATAACTTTTGGGGAATTGATTTCCTGGATCGACCGTGTTTGAAACGTGGTGGTATCTCTTGTTATTTCTGCAACCCTTCAGTATCTGCCTCCCTTCTCACTGTAGGAGTACTAAGATTGCAGACACATGCCTCCACAGTTGGAAATTTTATAGATTGATTAAAGAGACCGAACTCAGGTCAGCCATCTTGCTCAGCAAGTGTCTTGACTGCTGAGCCATCTCCCTGTCCGTCTGCCTTGTTTTTCCAAAGGACCCTGAGTGGCAGGAAGGGTTTTATGAAGGATGTTGGCCCCCAGCATACAAATTCATGGAAAGCAGTAAATGCTACTTCGTGTGCCATCCACATACTAACCAACAGGGGGTCAGCTACCAGTCCCACACCGGGAGAGAGGGACACACAGACACAGAGTGTCACCAGTGAACTGCACCCACCATTGCATGAGAATAAGGGTGTAATTGAACTCAGTGTGATACTGACTTTCGCACCTAGTAACTGGCAACTTCGTGGAGTCCACTGAACCTTCCTGCACCCCAGCTCTCTCATCAGTGAAATAAAAGTAATGCCATGCCTCTCCTAGGGTTAATCAGGAATGGGACCTATCTGGCTTGTGTAGCCGATGAATCATAGCATTTCAATACGGAGGGTCCGGTGGGTCACTGCATATTTAACCACAATGGTGCTAGATGACTTAGCAAACGTGCTGTAGACACATGAGTGTTTGCATTTAGGCTCCATTACTGAATGCTGTGTGACCCTGGGTGAGTCACTTGGCCTCCCTCTCCTGGTGGGTACCAAGCAGCTGGAGGATGTCTGCTCTTTAATTCTCTTCCTCAGGAAAAGATGGGGTGGAGGCGGGGGTGAGGGATGGAGCTGGGGATTGGGCGGCTAGAGGTGGGCGGGATGGTGGTGAATAGGTTAATAAAACAAAAAAGAAGTGGGGTTGGGGGAAGGGGAGAGGCAGAGAGGGGACACTGTACCTCTGCTGGCACAGTTGTCATTCATGTGGACACCTGTGTCTCCACAGAGACAGGCAGTGGAGAAAATATCACCAGGGAGGCATTGAGGGTGCACTGTGGGGCCCCATAATTACCCTGGCCTAGTTCCTTCTCTGCAAAGGGGAAAGAAGTCCAGCACCCAATCTTCCTGGTTTTTCTTAATAGGTGAAGTTGAAGCTAAAGTACTGTAATTTTAATCAAATCTCCCCGTCTGTGTGCAGCGCCCCTGAGAAGCCGAGGGCGTAAGTGTATGTTGTGGGGCTGGTGGAATTGCCACAGCAGGGAGGGAAGAGGGCAGAGCTCGGGTAATTATGCTACACTTAGACGTATTTCGGTTGCCAGGAGAGGCTGTGCTTTTTTCCTTCTCTCTCTCTCTTCTTCTTCTTCTTCTTCATTTATTTTTAATTTTCTCTTTCTCTCATTGAGGGCTTGGGTGATGTCAAGGACAGACAAGAGGGGGCAGAAATAAACGCGTCACCTAGACAGACGCAAAGAGGGGGAAAAGATAAAGTCACACTTTTCATCTAGAATGAAGGTTGGGGCAGTCGGGGAAATGGGGAGAAGGAAGGACTCTGAGCTAAGGCTGTAGATGGCCGACCTCTCTCCATTGTGGTCACATGTCCCTACACACAGATGTTGGTCTACACAGGAAGACCACACGTGAAGCCAGCACGACACACGGGCGTGTCCACACCTGCACAGGTATGCTCGAAGGTAACTCACACCAACTAAACAGCTTCCGTGACAGCTCAGAACCTGGACAGAGCAGAACCAGAAGACCCCTGCCCCGCACCAGAGGGCAAGGCTGCCACAGGCAGAAAGTGGAACCAGAAAGAGAAGCCTGTGTACCCTTTGCCCTTTGCTTTTTTTTTTTTTTTGAGACTTTCATAACACATTTAATGAAATCGGGTCCTGCATGCCCTCTTCCAACAACCCACTTCTCAACATCTTCCTCTCCCAACATATCCTATCTCTCTTTTTAAAAATATCCCACTAAGTCCAGATCATGTGTGCATCCACTGAAGCATGAGGAACCTGCCGGAGCTATAACCTCAGTAAAGATGCTGCTTCTCCTAGCAACTGCCTACTGCCAATAGGACCTCGGTAAGGGGCGGGGTTAGCTATCTGTCCGTCTACACCAGGATGCTGGCTGACTTGTGTAGGCTGGAGAGGGGACCACGGCTGCTGGGAGTTCATGAGTGCAACAGCCCTGCTGTCTCCTGAAGACAGCATTTCACAGCATTCCTTCCTTAAGACAGATCTAAGTCTAAAGGAAAGATGTAAAGAAAGTCCAGTGTCCCAGGTACCACACGCCCTGTCTCTAATATCTCAGAATCAGTTCATCACGTGGCGAACCAACACTGATGTCTTAGCTTTCAGTGTTATCCTCAAAGAAACTCTGCTCCCCCAGTCACAGTGATTTTAACACTTAATTGTTGCAAGCAGGCAGGCCTTTATAGATCTCTGGAAACCTCTTGTTCTGAAATGAATGGCTACAGTGTTGCTTCTGGTCAGCATGAGTCACTGAAGCTTGCAGCCTACACAAGGATGTTACCAAGTGTTTTTCCCAGTCCCTCCAATTCTGAGAAGATGGCTCCTGTAGCTTGTACCTGAGTATCCCAAGGTGGAAAAGGACCCCCCCCTTAAGAAAAGGTACCCTCCCCCACGAATTCACAAAGAAATTCAGAACAAGGCATTTTGATCAGGATAGATAAAACCAAACAAACAACAGGACTGACAAATGGGTCAGCAGGTGGAGAGGTCTTGCTGCCGAACTTGCTGACTTGAATTCAATCCCTGGCAACCACAGGGTAGGAGAAGAGAAGCGACTCCCATGGGTCATCCTCTAACCTCTGCACATGCACCAAGGCGTGAACATGACCTGCACTGACAGGTAGATAAACAAATGATAACTAAACAAGCAAGGGAATCAGTAAATAAAAGTTAATTTTAAAAAGTCCTAAAGGGCCTCTCTGAAAACAAGTCCAGTGTTAATAATGCTTTGAGACGCTTCTCTTCACTTCCTCAGCCCCACACCCTGTCCACACAGGGTCCATTCTGACTCGCGGGCAAGCACGGTATGGTGCCTCCTGATGCTACCTTCTCCCTTCTCGAACATATTCCTTTCTTTCTCCCTCTCCCTTCCTCCCTTCCCTCCCTCTTTCCCATCCCCTCCCCCGCTCTCTTACACACACACACACACACACACACACACACACACACACACACACACACACCCTCTCAGCGATGCGTGCTGAAGAGATCAGGCCCATTTGGAAGATGCACGTGTTTGTGTTTTGACACTCGACAAGAGTGAATGGTGGCACAGCAAGGAACCGCACCGAGTTTTACACTTTAAAGTGGCTAATTGCATGCTATGTGAATTTGCTTTAATTTTTCCAAATACAAGATGAGAGTTTTAAAAAATGATAGCACAGCTCTACATGCTCTCCGTGCTGAAGGAACTAAGGATGAAGCAGACACTGCTGTACAGTTGGTGTTTGGCCAGGATGAGGACCTGGAGCCCACTGGGGAAGTTGGCCTTGGGAGCTGTGTGGTCAGGAGCTTTGCTGAGGTGAAAGAGAGGCTATGCAGAACGGGTCCTGGAGTTAGAGGTGGATGACTCATCCCCCACGCCCAGATTAAACAGATAGGCTGAGGGACCCGTGCTCAGCTCCATCCTGAGGGATGACGGAGACTTTCCAATGCTACTGTTTGCTTCTCAGGACTGAGACCTCCGGCTGAGCCTTAGCTGTCACATCCGCGATGTCAGGGTGCACTGTTTTCAAAGCAAGCATTAAAGGAGGAATGGCTGTATAGCAATTGTAAAATAACCTTAATAATCATCATAAACTGTTTACTTAGAGGAAGTAAATGGGGGTGAGGGGACTCCTCTTCTAGGTCCAGCTACATACGTGGGAGGGGACTCCAAGAGCATAGCTCTATGTGGCTTGGATCTGGTGTGACCCCAGCGGCTTGAGTGTTGAGGGCTTTGTACCCAGTAAAGCAATGCTCAAGGCTAGGGCCTTTGGGAAGAGATTGGTCACATGGACTCTGATGTCATCCATTGACATATTCATTCATTCATTCACTCATTCATTCACTCATTCATTCTTTCATTTATCTTTGGGAGGAGGCACGAACTCAGAGGACCAGGACTTTGTTGAAGGAAGTGATCTTGGGGCTATATAGTATCTTGCTTCTTCTCTGTCTTGTCTGCCCACTTATCCCCGCCCGTCCCCTTCCCTCACCTGCACAATGCTACCCTTCCCTTCTTCTTTTTCCTTCCATGGCTGACTAGTGACCAAACCTTCTGGGAATCCATGAACGAAAGCAAGCCTTTCCCTCTTTCAAGTTGACACCCCCCGCCCTGGTATTTCATCACAGCAAACCAACTCTGAATTAAAACAACAGCCCATGCTTCTGCTCTCTGCTGTCCTTTCTCCCTTCTTAGAGCTCCTCCTTCCTGTTGTGACTTTTGTGGACCCACAAAAGAAGCAATGGGCATCTCCAGCCACTGTGCAGGAAGGAAGGCCAAATGGAGCAGGAAGGGACAAGGACAGTGAGCCTTGTCAGGAGGCTGGGGTCCTTTACTGGTTCTGCTTGAGTTCTGGGAAACCTACTGAATGGGTCCCAAGCTTTGTACACAGGTGAAGCTCCCTTTCATCCTGGGGACCCAGCGTTCAAGATGCTCACAGAGATGAGGTCCCTGGGGTCAGAGTGGCCACTCTTCCTGTCTTGGGTACACAGCAGGCCCCTGACTCAGTGCTCATGGCTGTGCCCTGACTGCATGTGAAAGGAAGTCAGTGGCTTTGGCTCGTGTCCTTCCGGTAGGTTTAGATGACATTGCATGACACTGATGTCAAGTGGCCTTTACTTCCTTCCACAGGCCACTGTCTCTGGAGCACATCCACTCACACTGCCTCTGCCAGCCAGGAGCAGCAGCCCTGAGCTTGTGCCTCCGTGCTGGTGCCAGGCCTCCACCCAGCCCTTCCAATCACAAGCAGCTGTACCCTCTCATCCTGGTGTCACAGTGTAATTGACTGTGGTTGGGGAGTATTGTCTTTATTGCCTTTAACGGCCCCATAGCCGCTGATTGCCTGCGCTGATAGCTAATTTAATTTCTGTCAATACAGCACTGAGTGGCTTTAAAAGAACCGTTATTTACCAGAGTGGTGCAGGAGGGATGTGAGAGGCGGCCGCAAGGCCTGGCTCTCAGACTTAGGTCATGGAGTCTTCGACACTTTCTGACCTCAGAGGTGACATGTCCACCTGTCCTATCTGTCTCTGGGGACAGCTGAGGTCTGGAGAGGCTTGGGGCTCTCCTATCCTGTTCACGGTGTGTGGTGACCTCCCTGATACGAGGAGCATTTGCCTTCTCTGTCTCTGTGTCTCACTGTTTCCAGAAATGGCTTAAGCATTTATGCTTGGCATCGCTCACTACTACCACACATGCGGTGGCACTGCACCCTGCCCAGCCAGCCTGGCACTCTCCTCCTTACCCCTCCTGACCCCAAGACCCAGGGAGAAGGAAAACATGAGTCTTCACTGGGCTCTACGTGTCCCTCTCCATGTCCCAGAACCCACAGTTCCTACCTGGGAAGCCCTGCCTGACTCTCGCAGCCTCATTGCTTCTATTGAGAGCCTCCAAGAACATAGCTGCTTTTCTCTGGGAAATAGAAAGCCCATTCACCACATCTATGCATGCCACAGACCTTCAACTACCTATGATCCTTACCCTCTGCAGATACCTGGGTTAGTGCAGTGATAAAATGACCGGTAAACTGAGATGCATCCCCACTCTCATGAGGCTGAAGATCTCCACGTAGAGACAGATACTCAACAGAGCAGGGTGGGTGAATATCTCTGGGGGAGAAGAAACTACTAGGAAAGCCAGCTCTGACGGTGGAGGGGGCCAGATTCCTGAGGTTGGAGGAGTGCTAAGCCCACTTCTCCCTGTGACAACCTGTGTCCAGCTTGCCGTATGCTGACGACTGTGTGTGAGTAGTTCCTCAGTGTCAACCCAGGCCAAGCCTCAGAATCTGCTCATGAGATGAACAGGACCTCTCCTGTCTTTGTTGAAACATCATCCAAATTAAGAAGGACAATAATCAATACCTTGATCAATGGAGACTTGTAAACAACAGTTGGAAAGTGTTTTTCAATAGTAGTGGCTTCTCTCGGATGTCACCAAGGCTTGTTAGCAGCCTGTCATCCAGATGTCTACCACCCATCTATCTATCTATCCATCCATCCACCCACCCAACCGCCCACCCATCCACCTATCTATCTATCCACCCATTCATCCACCCATCCACCCACCCACCCATCCATCATTCACCCACCATCCATCCATACAATCATTTAACTACCCACTAGTCATTCATATCTCCGGAAGTCCACCTACCTATCCATCCACCCATCCTTCCATCTCCCTACACATTCATTTAACCACTCAAGTATTTATCCATCCACTCATCAGTCCACCCATCCGCCTACCTTTCCATTCTTCACTACCAATTCATCCACATGTCCATCCATTCGATCACCTGTCTTCCCCTCCAGCTACTCAGAGTGAATTTATTAAACCTCTACGAGACCAAGATTTCTATAAGGTGCTTGAGAAATTATAGAGTAATCTTAAATGGTGGTCCGCAGGCTCACTCTTGTCCCCAGTGCCCCTCAGTTCACTCCTGCAGTGGTCTCCCCTCACTCCCTGGGCTGGGCTATGTCCCTTACTCCTCAGTGAAGGTCCCACCCTGTCCACTGCAGATATACATCCACTACAAACAGTGGTAACTTAAATCTGTCCCTCCCACAAAGCCGTAAGCCCCATAGCTCAGTGTTAGCATCCTGTCCTAGTCTGGATTCTCTTGGTATGCTTGCATGCCAGGTTGAATGAAGGAGCAGAGGTACAACATCTGCATGGGTAAGAGGAGATAAGGAAGCTTGGGAGGGGCATCCAGACATCCAGACCATGAAGCTTCACTTTTCGAGAAGTGGCTTGTCCCTTGATGAAATGGCGAAAGCATTCCATGTCCAAGGAACTCTGGGTACAGACGCAGTGAGCATTAAAAAAAAAAAAATTCTAGGTTCAATAGAAAACCACCCCTGTCCACTGGGGCCTAGCTCTTTGGGAAGTTTCAGAACAAGAGATTGCAAAGGCCTGGTACAGTTCAAGCTGCAACGAGTCAAGGGTTATACTTCTAAGCAGCCAGTTGGTGTTTAAAATCTCAGCTGTGAGCCCAATTACCCACGGGGCGGAAAGGGACTGGAAACAATCCACACCGTGTGCTCTATGTTCTTGTTGGTGGTTGCGGGGAATAGGAAACCAACAATATTTCCACAAGCTTTCTGTCATGACTCAGTCTCCTCCTACGGCGACTGACACTTCCTCAAGTTGAGAAAAAAACCCAGATTCGCACTAAGTCATTGTGGAGAGTCCCAGCTTGGTGCTGATGCAGGGGCTGGCCTTACTTGACCAAGGCAATTTGCTAATGTGTGGAGAGAAGAGACTTTCTCACTTCAAGCCCAAGTCACTGACATGTGACACTCGAGTCCGGGTTTAAGGCTCTTGGTGTCACTGGATGACCAGTAAAGGCATGGGTCCTCCCCATGCCCCTGCTGAGCCTGGCTCAATAGGAAAGATTCTGAAGGCTGACCTGTGAGTGATTTGAAGACTGTCTGTACGAGAGGCATGAAGCAGCCCCCAGGGACACTGATGCAGGGCTATATGAAGATTTATGATGTACACACACCCTATGAAAGTTTTATCTGTAGGAAAATACAGTTCGGATAGAAAGCACTAAATGTCAACTTATGTGATAGCTACGTTATCCGAGATGCTGCCAGAAGATGCACCAGCCACAAGGGAAGGTCTTCCTACTTCAGAAAATCTACCAAGACAGACCCTCTCAGGAGCGCCCGGCAGCTCGCATTTTAGTTGACTCCAGGTTCAGTCAATTTCACAACCAAGAGTAGCCATCACAGATGGCCTGTGGCTTGAAGAACACAGAAGTAAGTAAATACCAGCCTTGGAAAGTTATGCTGTGAAAGTTCCCCAAGGATGGACGTGCAGGGCACGCCTGGCAGACATTTTGCCATTTACCCATCAGCCCTCACCTCTGTTCCCTGTCCTTAGAACTCAGCCTGATGTTCATCTAGTAGCCTTGTGCCTTAGCTCCTGGGACTTGGTGCCTAGGACAATAGGAAATCTTGGCCACTGGGAACCTCAGGGATAAATCCCGATTGCCCATTCTATTGTGATAATCCCTTTAAATCTCCAAGACACCTTCTTTCTAGGTGAGAATGTATTGGTGAGAAAACCAGCTCATAGTATAGCTGGTCCTGTCCAGAGAGAGACTCAAGGGTTACTTGTCTGGGCTCCTGGGAAAGCCCAGGAGCATGGACTTGGTTGCCTGTGATCTAGAGGCTGTTGTAGGGCCTGAGGCTGTGGACAGCAATGGTTTTGCAATCCTGAGACGACAAGCATGAGGTGTTGGCTCACCAAGGAGTCCAGGGTGGCACGATCAAGCATCAGAGGCATGACGACCTTTGTTCATCTCCAGGTTCTATCTCTCTTCTTCATTAGTCACGACTAGTCGAAGATTCTATTACTGAGAGACCTTCTAGATGATCAGAGACCCAGGCGTTAGCTCCATAGATGAGCCGGCAAAGTAAACAAAGAAACCATTCCAGGACACAGAATAAAGTGATATTCCAAAATATCCCAGAAGCCTTGGGAAGAGAAGGTGTGAAGGAGAGGGTGTGGTTTGGGGGTAATGTCAAGTGAGTAGGCTGTGTTGGCTTTCGGAATGGGATGGGGGAGGGAGGGTCATGAGATAGGGGAAGGGAGAGATTGTGGAAAGGGGAAGGGAGAGGTTATAGGAAGGGGAAGGAGAGAGGTCATGGGAAGGGGGAGGGGAGAGGTCATGGAATCAGGAGGGGAGATCATGAGGTGCATGGTAAACATCATGGGTAGGGTAGGGCCAGGGCAGTCATAAAAGGGATGGAGGAGAAAGATCATGGTAGGAAAGGTCATGTAATAGTCAGGGGAGATCATGAAAGGATGGGGGAGAAGTTCTGGGAGGAGGAAGAAGAAGGGAGGAGAGAGGAGGGAAGAGGGAGGAGAGGGCAGTTTGTAGAAGGGTAAGTCCTGGGTAAGAGAGGAAAGGGAACATGATAGGAGGGGTGGAGAGGAGAAGCAGGCACATCTACCCGTTGGGCACCTGGTTAGCTTCCATGAACAGCCCAAACACTTCAAGAATGCAGCAGCTTTCTAAAGATGCCGAAAGGCTAAACTAGGCGTACAGGGCACAGATTCTGTCATGAGGTAGGTCTGATCCCTTTCTTAGAGCCAGGAGGAGGAGATGGGAGGAACACAGCTGTCCAGATGATGTCAGCAGCAGAGGGACTTGAGGAGCAGCAACCCATGGGCACAGGACACTGGTTAAAGGGACAAAGGCAGCCTGTGGCAGGGGCACAAAAGATAGTCCTTCACCCTCATCCCCTCCGCTTTCCAACAAACAGATAGGAAGTGCACCCTTCTGCCCTCTCCGAACCAACTTCTTGTCAGCGACTGGCAATATTTGTATCTCTTGCATAGAAAAAGAGAAATTACGGGCAACTGATGTGTGTTGTGACATCTATCTTCATGGAGGAAGAGGGAAAACTCACCAGTGACAGAGAGACCAGACAAACACCCCGTCTTTCCTCATAAGTGGAGATGGGTGTCATAACAGAGTCAGCCGTGGCCTTCAGTCGATGCGTGCGTTCCTGCCATTCAGCGAAGCGCAGGTTTCTTCAGATAACGGTGAGAAAAATAAAAGTGCTTGCGAAGTGAACTTGGCCGTCAGTGCAGTAATATATGGGTTGGGGGGTTTGCAAAAGAGAAAGTATCACCTGGAAAAATCTCTCGCCTGATTATATATTAGTCTCATCCGCGGCTCAGGCAGGCAGGAATGCTTTTATTTATGTCCGTGTGTTTGTGTGCATATATGTTTAATATTTCAGAGACTGGGGGTGGGGCACGCCATTTCTACACAGCAGTCCTATTTCTCATTGCAGACGGACGTAGCCAAAGGAGCCTCAGCAACCCGTAGTTTTATGTCGCAGCTTCTGCTCTTCCTCTCTAGAAGCTAGGCCGCGTGCAACCCATCGCCGTATGGGTAGAGAACGGGTCCCAGTACGGCAGAAAGGAAATCAGCCTTCAGTCTGGTTCCTAAAAAGGCATTGCCATGTCACCCAGCAGTCCCCAGTAGCTGCCACTATGAGATGCCTGCTCCAAGAAAGTGAGGGAGCAGAGGATGCTGACAGTCCAGCCGGTGCGGGAGGAAGTGGTGAAATGGCAGGGCTCACAGCTGGGCCCAAGTTGATGATGGCTTCAAATGACATCTCCTTTAGAACTCTGTAGTGTTGGTGCTACCAAAAGGCATGAGTAAAACCCAAGAACCAAAGACAGCCTGAAGCAGGGGTAGCGCTTTTATTGGATTTACTTATAAAAGTGTGGGTGAAGGATGACTCAAAGGTAAAGTGTACCCCAGCATGGGTGACAGCTCACAGAATCTGTCCTTTCCAGGAAGATCAGTGGGCCCCAAACCTCTTTCAGGCAGAGCAACTGGTCTGTCTCTCCTAGGCAGTTCAGATTGTCTGTGTGTCTCCCTGTAGTTCATGTTGTTTATACACACTTGGGGAGGGAGGGGCCTAGTGAATCTAGACAGTTTCAGGGACTTCCTGGAGTTACTGAGTTGTTTAGTTTCTGAGCTTAAGGAGCTTTCCTGCAGGATGCTCTATTGAGAAAGCCATGACAGGCAGGCTTCACACACCACTATGTGCTATAAGCACCAGTCGTCTGTCTGCCTGACAATAAAAGTTTATTTATAAGCATAGGCTGCACAGGCCAGATTCACACACATGCTGTAGTTTACTGTCCCAGCCCTAACACCGAATCCCAACTCTTCGGGGTGACCATAAGGGACCACTCAATGTGTTCCACCCTTATCAAGACTTCTTTTCAGTTTCCTGTTGTTGTAAAAATATAAAAATAAAACGGTAATGTTGGTCTTTTACCCCACCGGGTCTACACATCGGTGCCCCAAGATATCTGCTAGATATCTTGGCGGAAACACATCCCAGCCGCATGCTTTCTTACACTCAAACCCTCACATAAAAGGACACACAACACAATAATCTTAGATCCAATTGGTAAGATATAATTGCCCACTTAAACATACAAAGCCTGGTACTATCCATTCCTTGAGAACATTAATAACAACCTGTAAATACACAGAGCAGAATCTTAACATCACCTGCCATCTTGTCCTGCCACGGCTTCTCTCCTCTCTCCATCTCCTGTCTCTGTTCCAGTCTCCTCCTCTTCCTTCAAACCTCTCTCCTGCCCATCCTTCCTTATCCTCCAATGACAGGCCTCCTTCTATACTGTACCTGCCCCTCACCTGTACTTTACAAATTCAATGGAGAGGTGATTCTGGTGAAGTCACCTGAGTCCTGAGTACTGACTAGGCAGTTGTCCTTGGCTCAGTGGAATAAGCATCAAAATACAGATATCTTCAGGGCAAACCACAACAGTTTCCCCCCAATTTTCTGAGTTTAACTCAGCCTTAACACACTCACCTTACCTGAGCACCCCCATCTGCTCTGGCCATCCAACAGGAATAGCCAACTTCCATGCCTCTTACCAAAGCCCTGCCTGGCCTCTAGGCTACTCCAAGCTAACTTACAAATGCCTTGATATTTGCTACACCACCATCTCCATGCATAGAGATCCTTCTTCCCACTGAGTCCTACCCTAACCAGACTCCCAGCAACCCCTTCTGCTTTGTAGTTCTGCATGTGATATACTCATAAGATGTCCGCCCCTGTGGTGCTTGCCACTGACTGACCTCTGTGCCCCCTACTCCCAGCACTCGCAGCAGAATAGCTTCCTCTTAGCCACTGGAAAATAAATGAGTTCATGATAGTCTAGGCAGCCTTCCTAAGCGTGAGACCATGCACTCAGCCATGCACACATTGCATGTCAGAGCCCCTGCACCAGCAGGAAGTGCCTCACCACCCACTGTGAGCTGCATTGATTACTCTTCTAAGAGACACGATCCTCACCCTCCAGGGCTCCTGGATCAACCCTTAGAGCTGTTTCTACTCTTTGATTCTATCAATGGATGCCATGACCACACATAACTCCCTTGCCAGTGCCAACCTCTCAGCGGTATCCACACTGATTATGTGTGGGCAGTCAGAGGACAACTTATAGCAATCAGTTCTCTCCTTCCACCATGTGGGACCCAGGGATTGAACTCAGGATGCCAGGCTTAGCAGCAAGCACCTGTACCCTCTGAACCACATTGCCAGCCTCTATTGATATTTTGTTGATATTCTTAAGTGTCTTGCAATGTATGTCATTATTGGTAAACACTTGAGCTGTTATTAGGAACCATGCAATCTCTTTAAATGGAGATCCAACTCTTTGCCCATGATTGTGCGTCACTTTAAAATTTTCCTTTACAGTTTTGGTGGCCTGTCATAAGGCGCTGAGATGACTTAGTGTCAAGTCCACTCAACTTCTCCAGGAAAAGATAGAAATTGGACCCTACAACCAAGTCTAGGCTGGCTTGCAAGTTAAATTTGCATTAGGTACCAATTCTGCCCCTCATCCCTTGTGCCAGCCATGATTCATTTTTAAGGTTTATTTTATGTATGTGGTACACTGTGTCTCCAGACACACCAGAAGAGGGCATCGGATTCCATTACAGATGGTTGTGAGCCACCATGTGGTTACTGGGAATTGAACTCATGACCTCTGGACGAGCAGTCAGTGCTCTTAACCACTGAGTCATCTCTCCAGGCCATGATTTTTTTTAAGTACTCATAAATCCAAAGGTGCTAAGTCCTCTTTTCTAAAATCTCCAGGTAAGTGGTGTTTTCTCAGAGAGAACTCGGTCTCTGTAGACAGGTGCTCCCCTCTGCCCAGTGGATGCTTCTGCAGAGACTCAGACACACTCCCAGAGAGCATTTAATTCTGACACTCAGAGCAATGTACACAGTAAGTGAGGTGAGAGGGGGACCTAAAAACAGACCGCGCATTGGTCTCCTTTTCTTAGAAATCTCAGTAAATGTAGCCACATGAGATGTTGAGATGCTGTCTCCTCTGGAATAAACCGGTATCTGACCAAGAAATATTCAATTCTGTTCTGGGTATAAGTAAATTCCTCCAGCAGAGACCAGGGCTCATCTTTGATCAGGAAAAGTTGTGGTCAGCTCTGTCCTAGCACTGGGTGAGCTAGGATGAGCTGAATGCTCGCCCATGAATCACTAATTAAGAAAATGTCCTGCTGACTTGCCTTCAGTCTAACTTTATAGCGGCGTCTTTTCTATTGAGTCTCCCTCTCTCTCATGACTCTGGCTTGTGTCAAGTAGTAAAAGTAGTCAATAGAGAGAGAGGGAGAGAGGGGGAGAGGACAAGAGGGATAGGGGAGAGGGAGAAGGCGACAGAGAGAGGGAGGGGGAGGAAGAGGGAAAGGAATATCCATATACTATCATCCCAATAACAATAGAGACTTGAGATCCTATTATCTTGAGGATATTAGCCACTCTAGGCTGACACTAAACTATGGTCAAGAAGTAGTCAAAGACAGAACCCCTTGGTGGTCTAGGAGGCATCGTTTTCTTTGTCTTTCCAGCATCCAGAGAGGGCAGCATTCCTTGATTCATGGCCCTTTCCCATCTTCAACTCCAGCCATCAGGCATCTCCAGGCCTCTTTAACTCTGAACATCTCACCTTAGTCTCTCAGCCTCCCATCAATGTATTGTTCTCTCTGAGCTACAGAATGGCACTGCATCCATCTGAGTGACCCCATAGCCCCCCTTCCCAGGATCCTCATTCACCCTGCACAGTCCCCTGCCGTGGCAGAGACCAGAGTCATGCTGTGAAGTATTAGAACTTGGGTCTTATTTTGGTGATGGAGTTTGTCAGTCAACAGGTTTGCTTAGCTTCCTGCAAGAGTTGAGCAGCTTCTACAACCTCACGTTGTCTACTCTGGAGGAAGGTTTGCAATTACAGGTCACAGGGAAGACTTACAAGAGGAGGAGTCAGGTGAGAGGGGAGACGAGTCAGGCAGACACCAGCTAGCCTCAACGCCAGCACTAGAGGAGCTGCTTGGAGCCACGTGCCTGGCCACAGAGCGTCCAGTCTCCAGTCCGAGGAGTGTCTTCAAACAAGAGCCTCACTTCTCCCTTTGTCCCTAGGTACAGCAGGAACCTCCTCCAATCAGGACAAAACCCACTGACTAGTCAATGGGGTAAGACCATCTGGGCCCAAGGACTTAGCCAAGTGCGTCATGTAGGCAATACTGTGTCAAGTTCCATGATCTAGGGTCTATGGTGATGGGGCCAAGATGTCCCAAGATGCCCCAAGAGGGCAGTGGGATCTGGATATAGTATGGAGGTAAAGTAGGAGAGAGAGGGAAGGGAGGGAAAGAGATGAAGTGGGGGAGGGGTGAGGGAGGGAGAGAGGGACACAAAGCAAAGAGAAGAACATCATAGCTGGGAAGGAAGTAGTCCAGCCACAAACGTATGTTTGGGCTCTCCAAACAAAACTCTCCTTCTCTCTGCAGTGAACACTCACTGTCAGCATCCTTGGACCTGTCCACAGGAAGTCTCTAGAACCCCAAGGTGTGAGGCGTGCTCTCCATGGTTCTCCTCACCTTGAAGCACACTTGTGCCAGATGCCAGTGCCAAGAAGAGGAGTAGGGGGCAGCGGATGCCGGGGTAGCTGTGTGGGGTAGTTTTCCGTCAACTTGACACAAGCTGAGGCCATCGGAGAAGAGGGGGAACTTCAATTGAGAAAATGTCCCCATTTCTCAGGAAAGCCTGTGGGGCATCTTCTTGACTACTGGTGGATGTGAGGACTCAGGTCACTGGGCAATGCTACCCAGGGAAAGGTTGGTCCTGGGTAGTACAAAAATAAAAAAAGCAGACTGAGCAAGCCCTGGGGAGCAGGAGCACCCTCTGTGGCCTCTGCCTCCAGGTTTCTACCTTGGGTTCCTGTCCTGACTTCCTTCAGCGATGGAGTGTGAGTTGAGAGTTGTGAAGTGAAATCGACCTTCTTTCCTCTCCAAATTGCTTCTGGACATGGTGTTTACCACAGCAATAGAATCCCTAACTGAGACAGGAGCCCAACGGCAAAGGCACTAGAAAGATGTCTTGACCTTGGGCTGCAGGCCCCCAGGCCCCTCTACAACCCTCTAAGACAAGGAACTCTGGAGAGGCTGTGAGGGGAGGCACCTGGCGCCTGCAGACTTCGGGCTGGAGGCTCACACTCGTACAAGGTGCCACTCTCCTGCTTCGGTACTTTCAGGGAAATAAAAACCTCGAATCGGAAAGCATCTGTCCCTATCCTTGTATATGTCAGAATGTAATTGGCAACGGTCGGGGTTTGTTGCCTTTATTGCTTTTAATAGCTGTATAGCCACTGATTGCCCGAGCTGATGGCTAATTTAATTTCTGTCAATACAATATTGGGGCTGTCTGCATATTCAGACTGTGATTAACAGCCACCGAGTCCATAACACTGGCGTTATTATTACTGCATTTAACTACCTCTCGGGAGAAGACAAATTAAATTATGTTGAAAATGCTGTTTATTATCGTTACGGACTTATTTGTGGAGCACAATTACTGATGTGTTGTAAAATAAATCAAATTTTTTATCATCTTGGTATAAATTACTGTAGAGGGATGGAGAGAGGAGCTTGGGAGGGTGCGGGCCACCTTCCTCCACAAGTCAGTGGAGCACCCAATTAAAATGATGACCATGTGTGGGTGTGGAGGATTATAGCTTAGTTGGGGGTTCTCTCAGAACCACAAGTGCCTCGGAGAATCTGGCATCTTGGGCGTGACGCGGCCAGTTGCAGGTGGGTTCTTCTCTGTCGACAGAAGCGCAGGTAGAGGCCTAAGGGCAACCTAAGGATCCCTGGACGGTGGCTCTGATCCCGTCTGAACTCACCCATTAGGTAATTTGAGGACGAGGAGGCGGCTTTAAGAACTCAGTTCCATTAATGGCTTACACAGAATCCTGGCTTAGCCTCCACAATCCTCTTACAAAATGATCTGCTGTGTTATACCACCCTGCAAGTTAGTCCAACTCCATGGGATCCCTGGGCCATAGTCTGTCACCTCTGCAACTCCAGGAACAGAAGGTCCCAGGCCAGCGGACAGACGCACCATCAGAGCCCTGAATTCTAGTGTGAAGGCTGGTCTCGAACTCACCAGTGAGAGCCAAGACAGTAACATCGTTTGCCCCTTCCAGGGGCGTTTTGAGGAAGCCCTGTATTTTTAAGTAACGAGGTGGATTGAATAGTTGAATGGTTTGAATAAGGGATATACACCAGGAGATAAATAGCCCAGGGTTGTAGGGGCAAAGTGGTTCTCGGAGACCTCACGGGATTCTGGTCCTGCCGTGAGGCTGTACTTGGAGGAGGCTGAGAGTCTTTCATGTTCTCAGCTGGCTTGTGTGTCTGCACAACATTGTCGCTGAGTTTGAAGCTCAGGACACACTCCTATGGGCTGACAGCTGTCCATGTCATCATTCTGCCTCTGTGGAGGTACAGCCAGTTTCTCTCGTTAGATGTAAAAGGCTGAAGAACTGGGGGACGGGTCACAGTCCCAGCTGAAGTCAGAAGGACCTAGTCTCTTGGGATCTGAAGTCACTGTTGTCATGTCCACAGGGGCCCAGGCCACTGGGAGGCTAGCCTGGGGCAATTCGGCCCCTTCTAAGCTAGCACTACATGGGAGTGTGGTGCTTAGAACTTACGATTTCTTCTTCTCAAGCAGGCATTAAAACAGAGAGAGAGAGGGAGAAAAACAAAACCCTCTCTGCTTTAGGGAGTGCACCGTATTGCAGAAGCCCACCCAGACAGCTCCCTGTTCCAAGGTTAACTGAGGATTACTGACATTGTTGCTAGCCTTCTTGCCTGGTAGCATGGCATAATGGCAGGTGGGACCCAACTCAGAACACAGCCTACCATGCTAGGCACTCACAAGCTTGTTGGTTTCGTTTTTTAATTTTTGAAATTAAAATATAATTGCACCATATCTCTCCCCCACCCCCATCCCACCCCTACCCCACCCCCACTCCCACCCCCACCCCAACCCCAACCCCTGTCAGCCTCTCCCACGCCCTTCCTCACACACTCTCACATAAACGGCCTTTTTAGTTCTTTCATTGCGGTCTTCCATATTCTCCTGCTCTCGGGATCCTCTAGTTGCTTTGGCTCTCTGTCCAGGGCTCAGACCCTGTGATTTTGCCCCTTCTGTGCTTGAGGGCCAAGTGTTACTGTCCTGCTTCAGCTCTCCTCTGGGCCGCCATGCTGATGCGGTGTCATGGGAGACGCTTCCCTGTGTTACAAGCTTGCATTCTAAACTAAGCCTTCTTACTCTCTTTAACATCTTTCAACTTTGAAGCCAGTGTGGGAGGCTCTGAGTTCTCCTTAGTTATTGTCTGAAGAACCAGAGCAGGCAGTATTTCCAGAGCAGTGATTCTGCCCTACTTCATGATTAGGGCAGGAGAAACCCATCAGGGAGGGCAGGGACCCCACAGCGGCAGAGTCAAGTATATCCTTTCTGGAGATCAACAATGCAGGAAGTGATCTCTGGTTGCTGCCTCTTTATTACCTTCTCAGCCAGCACCCCTGCCTAGAGGCTGTGAGGACTGGAAGTGACAGGAGGCACCTGAACACTTCACAGTTGGGCCAGCTGAACTCAGCTTAACTCCTACCTCGTGTTCTACCCCAGTTAGTCATGAGTCCTCAGACTAGCAGCCCTGTGTCACCTTATTTCCTGGGACTCCTCCTTCTATGCAGGAGCTCTACTTTCCTTCTGTCCTTCCCTCCCTCCTTCCCTCCCTCCCACTCTCCTACCCTTTCTCCATTCTTCCCTCTCCCTGTCTCTCCGTCTCCCTCATTTTCTCCCTCCTATGAATCTGTGAGAAAGTACTCTCTAAAACATACCCCATTTAGTCTGTGAATTTTATTCTTGAATTCACAAGATAAGAATTCAAAAGCCACTAGCTGGGAGTGGCTTCCATAACCATCACATTTTCTATGATCTTAACCCCACTGGTCAAGCTCACCAAGAGCAGGGAAAGGCTCTATCATCCTCAAAGATAATTATCCCTGTGCCATGTGACATAGTGGATCTTAAAAGCTGTAATAGCCTTGGTGGGGGAATCTAGCTGCTTCCATTCTTCACAGGCAAATACTGAAGGCCATGACCTGACCTAGCCTACACTGTCAGCGTCACTCTGAGACCCACGTTCCTATCACTGCATTTCTTAGTGTGCTGGCTAGCTTTTATTTTTAACTTGACACAAGCTAGAGTCATCTGGAAAGAAAGAACCTTGACCTAGGAATTGCCTAGACAAGATTGACCTGTGGCCATGTCTCTGAGAGACTGTCTTGATCGATTAGTGATGTGGGAGGGCTCAGCCCACTGTGGGCGGCACCATCCCTAGGCAGGTGAGTCTGGGCTATATAAGAAGGCTAGTCGAGCATACACCAGGAAGCAATGTTTCTTTCTGACTTCTGCTTCAGTTCTTGCTTGAGTTCCTACCTTGACTTCTCTTGGGGTGAACCATGACCTGAAAGTATAAGCTGAAATAAAACCTTTCCTTCCCTAAATTGTTTTAGGTCCCGGTGCTAATCACAGAGACAGAAAGCACATCGGAGCACCAAGCCACTGTGACACTTTATATCAAGACTCTGCTGGGTCTTCCTCCCTCAGAGAGCGTCTGAGAACACTGTCTGGTCCTTCCTCAGATGAAGGTGCTCTCTCCTCTTTACTTTGTGTTGTCTCTGTTAAACTGCATAAGAGCCTCTTCACTCGTAGGGAAAAACATTTCCTTAAAGCTCAACAGTATGTACAAAGACTGGACCCTTATACAGTATTGGATTAATAGCTGTGGGCATTGTCTGCATGTTGGTGCTATGCAGGTCACTGAAGACTCCATCTTCAGGACCAGGGCTTGCCTCTGAGGGACTGTCATTTATCTAACCAAACTGACTCCCTGACATTTTGGTTCTCCGTTCCCTTTCTGCCTGATGGGAAGTGCTGTGACTTACGTTGCATGTGATCAAACCTCACCAAAGTCCACAAAACAAATGTGTGACAAGTAATTTCCACCTTAAACAGGTGCCACTTAACTGAGGTCTACCGTGACACTAAAGACCAGCTCTGTTTATGCAGCCCTGTCCCCAACACAGGCTCGGACACAGTGCCATGATAAGGTATTTCCTCCCTCCACACAATAGCACCTGCTTCTCCTACCCTCTCAACCACATCCAGAGCTCTTCCCCAAGTCCATCTCATCCAGCCCTCTCAGCCCTCCCCTGGCTCCTGAGTATCCAGAATGCCCTTCTCGGCCCCGGAGGCTCTCTCAGGCTTCCCCCACTGTTCTAACACATGCCGCCTTCTATGTCAGTGTTGTCTCTCCTGGACTAGAGCCTTCCTGAGGATAGACTTTGCATCTCATTCCCCTAAGAGAGGACCTGCCTTAGAGAAGCCAGAAAACACTGGCAGAATGAAAGAATAAAGAAAAAGATGTATGCAACAGGCTTCACGGGGGCAACGTTGACCACCTACTACAACAGGAACACCATGGGCTACTACTCAGTCATCCATCCATTCATCCATCCATTCATGCACTCATCCCATAGAACTTAAAAGAATATTTACTTTGAAGTATGTGTGCAGAGTGTGTGCACAGGAGTGTAGGTGCCCACACAAGCCAGAGGTACGAAATTCGCTGGAGCTGGGGTTACAGGTGATCATGAGCCTCCTGGCGTGGGCGCTGAGAAGTGAGCTAGAGTCTTCTGCCAGAGCAGCAAACACTCTTAACTGTTGAATCAGCACTCCAGGCCCCTACTGATTTTTTCCAGATAGGCATGGGTGTGTTAGTTTCTTTTTCTGTTGTTTTGATAAAATATTCTTTCTGAAGAAAGTTCCCATGGCCCCCAGTTCACATCATGGTGTGACTGTATCAAGGGAGTTAAGTCAGCAGGAGAGCAAAGCATCGGTCACGTGGCACCCACGATTAGCAAGCAGAAAGCAATGCGCATGCGCTGCCGCCCTGCTGGCTTCTTCCATGTACACAACCCAGGATCGCAGTGAGGGAACAGGCACAACTCACAGTGAACTGGCCTTCCTGTCTCAGTTAATTCAATTAAGGTAATCACTCCCAGGGGCTGGAGAGATGGCTCAACAGTTGAGAGCAGTTGCTGCTCCTTCAGAAGACCTGGGTTCGATTCCTAGTACCCATACTAGTAGGTATGTGTGATGGTAGTTCACAGCCATCAGTCTACTACTTCAGTCCCAGAGGCCTGACGCCCTCTCCTGGACTTTGTGGGAACTGCGCACGCGCGCACACACACACACACACACACACACACACACACAAACACACACACACACACACACACACGGTGCCAATACATACATGCAGGCAAACACTTTTACACATCAGGTAAAAATAAATAATTAAAAAACGTTTTAATATAAAAGATAATCTCTCATAACCTAACCTAGATAATCCCTCACAAGTGGACCTGGAGACTTGTTTTCTTGGTGATTTTAGATCTTGTCAAATCAACAACGATCACTAACTATAGCAGAAGGGCCCACAGGAATCCTCCTGTCTCACCTGCCAAGTGCTGAACTAATAGTGGCTGCCACCATACCCAGCTTTTTCCAACAGAAATTGCTGAGCTTGAACTCTCAGGACAAGGTGGGGTAGAGCACTGGATGGGGCATCCTCACTGCATACACTTTAGAAAACGGCCAACTATAAAATAAGCCCACAAACAAAACTTTTCCAATGTGAAAGCTGCAAAGAAGAAAGGAGTCATGTGACAATGTCACATGGGAGTCATGTGATGAGACAGCAAGGTGGGAATTCTCTATATCAAGGGCGTGTCTGAGTGGTTTCCCTAAAGAAACAGTCTTTAAGCTCAGCTCTGAGGCTGGAAAAGGAGTAAACCTTGTGGATTAATCCTTCCGGAAGGCTCAGGGGAGAAATGGCGGCGCTGGGGGGAGGGGGCGGGGCACATACAGGAAGGGAGTGGAGGAAGGCCCAGAGGAGGCTGGATGGCGGTTGTATCGAAAGCCTAGGAGGCTGTTTCAGAGAGCCCATGAAGAGCCCTTGTTGCAGAAGAAACCCCAGCTGCGGCCTGAGGGTGGATTGGGGCAGAGAGGGGGAGCAGTGGACTCATTATCGTACCGGAGTCTGGTAGAGGTCTGGTGTGTACTGCTCATGAAGGTACACAGAGAACTTTCTAGAGATAAGAAACAGTTGGTCCTCCTCTCTGGGTGGCATTTACAGAGTGTGCCAAAGTACAGATTCTCTGTTCTACACATGTACAGTCTATCTTATTATCGTTCACGGAATCTCAACTTAAAAACTTTTCCAAGCAGTCTGTTGGCTCTAATGCCTGGAGAGACTGCCCCGCCAGGGCAATGTGGATTTTCTGTACTGTGCGGACAGGGCATGCTGGGAAAAGGGTGGGTTTCCAGGCTCTGTCTTCTTCCTGGTCTCTCCTATAGGTGACCCAGTCAGGAAGGGCTTCTCTTCCAGTGGTGCTGTAAGGAAAGACAGAAAGTAACTGATCTGGACCTCAGATCACTCTCTTTCCACTCTCTGGGGTGTGGTCTCTCATTTGTGTGCGCTGCGGGCTTGCAGTAACAGAGGATGAATGAGGAGGAATTACCGCCTACTTAGGTCAAGACTCTGACATTTTCCAGGCTAGGGTAAACTCCTCGCAGTGAGATGATATCATCAAGTCCCACTCCAACTCCTGGGATGTTCCCTACCATTCCCAAGAAGCTCCCACAACTCCCCGGGGTTGACGTTATTGTTATGAAAAGTACCTGACAAAAGCATCAGAAGGCAGGAAGGTTCCTTTTGGCTCACGGTTCCAGGGTACGGGTGCACGCTGGTGCAGTGGGGAATCCTGTCAGCAGGCACTCGAGGGCGTCCTTCCCATTACATCATCCATCAAGAAGCAGGAAGGGGTGAATGCTGGCTCTCAGCGCGGCGTGCTGTCCCTTTTATTTGGTTCATGATCCCAGCCGATGGAATGCCATCTCCTCCTTCTTGGGATTTCCCAAAGCCAGAGCAATATCCTGAGCATCCCCAATGACAAATACTCTCAGAGGTGACCCAAGATACAAGACTGACTCTCCACAAGTGAAAGTTCTGGGCTGAGGAGCCACGGCACACCACGCAGCCAAAACCGAGGCACGGGAGTCTGTGCTGCAAGCGGTTTGTCAGATTCTTACAGATGTACACATGAAACTGCCACATCGCCCAGCCATTACCACACAGGTGTAAAAAGCCCACCCAACCCCGCTCGAGGCCATCTCATCCCTTCTCAATAGGCTAAATGCATAGCAATTCATAAACACCATGATAAATACTTAATAAAAAAGGAATGAACTTTGGATGCGTGAAGAGAGGTCCCCTGATGCAGTGCCAAGGAATGAGGATAAGGGAGGAAGAGCCGTTCCAAAGGCGTAAAAGCTGCCTGGGTCTGCCCAGGGGACAGTCTTTCATGGAGAGGGTGGAAGAGTGAGGAGGGAGCCATGGATACTGGATGCCGGCTACGGAAGACTCAGAGAGCAAGAGGAGAATGAACAGTCAGGTACTAAGGGGATCTGTGAGGGGCTCCCGATGCCCTACCCCTAGCACAGAAGCATGGCTACTGATTGAGGGAGAGTCACATGTCTCCCTGGCTGTGGTAGATTGTTTATGCCCCAGAGGATGACAACTCCCTCATGGGCAGAGTGTCAGTACCAATAGGTTAACACCGGTACTACCAACAAGGAGCGCATGAAATTGGGAGACAGGTTAGAGGAGATAGATAGATAGGTAGGTAGGTAGGTAGATAGATAGATAGATGATAGATAGATAGATAAATAGAGAGATAAAGAGATAGAGAGATAAAGAGATAGATAGATAGATAGATAGATAGATAGATAGGATAGAATGGATAGATAGATAGATAGATAGGGATATAGATAGATGATAATTAGATAGATAGATAGATAGATAGATAGATAGATAATTAGATAGATAGATAGATAGATATTTGAAGACAAGTAAAACTTATGGTCTAAACCAAAAAAGATCTCAGTGTCTACAGACTCATTCTAGATTCTCCAACAGGAACCCATACAAGTTTCAAAAATTATACACACACACACACACACACACACACACACACACACAAAACCCACGTATATGCACAGACAGAAATGGGTATGAAATAATGATGGGAAATTTTTTTTTAAAAGACTCATATATTATATCGACGTTGAAAAAAATGGTTGCCTAATATGCTGTCATCCAGGGATACGGCACCACCATAGGAGACCGGGCAAGCCAGTGTGGGTTCCTCTGCATGCAAGGCGGTGCTGATCTGTGCGTATCTCCACATGGGACCTTAAAAGCTGGGCAAAGCCACTTCGTTTCTGAAGTTTATGAACGTGGGATTCTAACTACTCTGAAAGGCCCTTCTGCAACTTCCCAGAGTCGAGCAGTTCAAGCAGAGAGTGGCTCTCCGCTGAAATGGACCACATCTCATTCAAAGGCAACCCTCCTTCCAGCTGAGAAGTTCTAGATCCACATGATCATTAAAAATGAGTTGGGCTGCGGAGTTTTATGACAACTGGACACAAGCTAGAGCTATCTGAAAGGAAGGAGCCTCAATTGAAAAAAAGTCTCCATGAGATCCAGCTGTAAGGCATTTTCCTAGTCAGTGATTGGTGAGGGAGGGCCTAGTCCATCGAGGGTGTTCCATCTCTGGGCCGGTGGTTCTGAGCTCTGTAAGTAAGCAGGTTGTGTAAGCCGTGGGGAGCAAGCCAGCAAGCAGCACCCCTCCACAGCCTCTGCATCAGCTCCTGACTCCAGGTTCCTGCCCTGTGTGAGCTCCTGTTCTAACTTCCTTCAGCGATGGACTACAATCTGGGTGTGTTGGGGGAGCAAATGAACCCCTTCCTCCCCAACTTGCTTTGGTCATGATGTATCATTGCAGCAATAGGAAACCCTAAGACATGAATACAGGTCAGGAATTGATTTCTCCTCTTGGGTTGATGTGCTGTTTATTGCTACTAGATACAAACATGTGCACTTATTCATGAACGAGTGCATGCACATAGACACACACATGCACATGCACATGCACGCATGAGCACACACACACACACACACACACACACGATAAAAATGAAAAGGTTTTCCCTACAATACACAACACAAAACATTTGTCAATATCCGCTTGGTATAAACCTCCAAGTTTTGCCTCTCATGTCTCCTTGTGAGGCGCACAATAGATTCGAGCAAAGTCTAGATTAAAATCTGACTTTGGACGGTGTGCTCAGGTTTAAATTGGATTTCTTTATGATTTAGGATGTGTTAGACCATTCACAATTCATCACAGGTGTACCTTGGCGGATAGAGGAAAGCCAGCACTTCCCAGCCTCTCTCCGAGGGGAAGGAAGAGTGTTTACTCTTGCCTAAGGATGCAGGAGCAGCAAAGGGAGGACCAGTGTAGTGTGTGTGTGTGTGTGTGTGTGTGTGTGTGTGTGTGTGTGTGTATCTAGATGCATGCACACAGGTAGACAGACCTCAGTTACCTCGCACCTGTGACTTCCAGACCTTCTCAAAAGCAGTTAGAACCAAGTAAATTCACCTTAATTTCCACAGATGATCAAAGCAAGAGCCTCACCCCACATGAACCTTCAAGGAATTGAGTGTCCTTAGGTACCTGGTGGCTCTTTGCCCAGGATTGGTAAGGTTTACTATCCAGAGGCAGAGAGAGGACTCAAACAAGGAAGATGGGGTTTCTTGTCCACAGTCTGTCTCCTAGCTACTGTTCTGGTGCTGTGGAGTGACACTATGACCAAGGTAACTTACGGAAGGACGTATTCCGTTGGCAGCTTCCTTATGACTTCAGAGTCCATGATCTTCATGGTGGGGAGCGTTGCCACAGGCAGGCCACCATGGAGCTAGAGAAGTAGCTAAGAGGCTTTACAACCTGATCTGAGGGCAGAAGGCAGAGAGCGGGGAAGAAGGGAGGGGGAAGGAGGAGGGGAGAGAGGTGGGGAAGGGGGGGGAGGAGGAGAGGAGAGAGAGAGAGAGAGAGAGAGAGAGAGAGAAGGTAGGGACTTGGGCTTGGTGTGAGCTTGGGCTTGGTGTGAGCTTTTTTTTTTTTTTTTTTTTTTTTTTTTTTTTTTTTTGGTTTTTTTTCGAGCTGGGGACCGAACCCAGGGCCTTGCGCTTCCTAGGCAAGCGCTCTACCACTGAGCTAAATCCCCAACCCTGGTGTGAGCTTTTGAAACCTCAAAGCCCATCTCCAGTGACACACCTCCTATAACAAGGCCACGCCCCCAATCCTTCCTAAGTAATTCCATTAACTGGGAATCAACCATTTAAACATGTGAATCTATGGGGGTCGTTCTCATTCAAACCACCACATCATCGATGTGCTCAGAGCGCAAGGCCACATTTCTATGACATATTCAAGCTACATTGCCTCTTTCACCTGTGGAGCCTGTGACTATCCCAAGCACCAGGCACACCTCTCTGGTGGCCTGAGTATGCTCCCTCAGCAGGCAAAGTCTCCACTACTCAGATACAAATATTTTGGCATATTTCCTGCCAAAGGTGTGTGTGTGCGTGTGTGTGTGTGTGTGTGTGTGTGTGCGTGCGTGCGTGCATGCATTTTTCTAAGCGTGTATAAATAAATGAGAACTAAATGCCCTTCCAACTTGTCCAATGAGGTGAAAATTTGGAAAAATAGCTACAATAAACAGCCAACACGGCTTTGACCCCTTTTAATTGAATTGACTGGTGCCCCAGAGACAGAGAGCCAAGCAGGGCCAAACCACATGATAATAACGATGGCCGTTTCATGGATGCCCGGGTTTCTGCCAGGCTGTTAAAGTGAGGGAAAGGAATGGAGGACGCCTTGCCAAAGGAAAATTATGTACCGGACCCCAGAGGAGCCGGCACAAAGGCTGCCCTGGTAGAAAACAAGCCATACTGTGTCAACAAACAGACAATGAATGGGGCCTGTCACAAAGCTGGAATTGGAGATCTTTGCTCTCCAGGCATTTTATGGTGACAAAAGAGGAGAAAGGAGCTAAGACAAGTCATTTGCATTGAGCTGGCATGGTGGCCTCTCTGTGCAGGCCAGCCTTCCCCAAAACCTCCACACATGGAGCCAGCCACAGAGAGCCCAGGGAAAGGCACCTGCCCTTTCTGAATGTTGCTGCCCCCTTCAAAGCCCTGACTTGGAATCCTAGACCCTAACATGGTGGTGTCTGGTGGAGGGGCCTCTGGGAAGAAATAAGTCATGAGATGGAGCCCCCATGTTTGGGGTACTGCCTTTATGAAAGAGGCTGCAGCTGGGGCCTCAAGGATACCCAGACAGCAATGCATTTGCCTTGCAGGATGAGGATTTGACATTGATCCAGACCCAGGATGAGGACTTGAGAACCCAGGTAAGATTGGAACGACACACACTTGCAATTCCATTCTCGGGGAGGCAGAGACAGGAGGGTCCTTTGAGTTTGATAGCCACCCAGTTTTACATAATTGGTTAGTTCCAGGTCTCAAAAGAGATGGACACTCATGTGCCCTCCAGGCTTAAACCACATGAGCACACACGTGGTGTAGTACCCCACCCCACACACATTAGTACACACATATTGTAGCACCCCCCCATAAACATACATAGGCACACCCATGGTGTAGCACACCCCCACAAACTCACATGAGCACATATTTGGTGTAGCACCCCTTCACAAACACACATGAGCACACACATGTTTTGACACCTCCAAATACACACATTAGTACACACATGTTGTAGCACCCCCCCACAAACACACCTGAGTGCACACATGTTGTAGCATACTCCCATAAACCCATATGAGTACACATATGTTGCAGCACACCCCACAAGCACACATAAGTACATACATGGTATAACACCCCCCACAAACACACATGAGCACACACATGGTATAGCACCCCCCACAAACACACACAAGCACATACATGTTATAGCACACACCCCCACAAACACGTGAGCACACACATGTTGTAGCACACCCCACACACAAACATACATGAGCACACGTATGTTTTAGAAATCACAAAGAGGCCCCAGAGAACTTTGCCATGCTATCTACTATGTAGAGACTCAGGAAGAAGGCATTGCTTTTGAATAGGGAAAGACCCTGAGCAGATATAGAATTACAGGCACCTTGATTTCCCAGGCTCCAAAACAGTAGAGAAATTTCTGTTGTTAGTAAGCTGTTGACCTATAGCATTCTGTTGTAGCAGATTGAACATGCTACAGGGACTAATGGACTTGGAAACCCTTGAGGATGGACTCCTTTCTTGGGGCCCACTTTGAACCTCTCTTTTCCTTGGGAAAATTGGCTTTGACCGTGTAAAAGGAAGAAGTATCAGGGCTCCTGGTCAAAGAACTGGAATGCTTGGTGGAAACTGACATTTTGAACAGCTCCAGAGAGGAGAATATTACCTGCTATTGTCTCCCCTCTAAGAGTTAATCCAGGAGAACTTGTCAATCACATGACCAACAGTTCACCCCTCCCCCAGCCTCTATCCCAGAAGGGTGGATTCACCCAAAGACCTGTTAAAGAGAGGGGAGGAATAATTATCCCTTTAATGAGAGCCTACACACCTTTCCCAGAAGCCCTCCCTCGGTGTACATTCTTTGGGAGGTTCGGGAGACCCAGCCTTAGTGGAGGAAGGCATCCCTCTGGGTTGGCAGTGAGGTTTCGAGTCTTCCATTATTCTGAGCTCACGCTCTGCTTCTTGTTTGTAGTTTAAAATGTGAGCTCTTGGCTTCTGCCTTGGCCACCAAGTCAGCTGTCTGCTGCCACTACTCTTAGTGAAGGTAGGCTCACCTGGAGCAGTAGGGTAAATAAACCCTTCCTTCTCTAAGTCATCTTGGGTGTGGTGGTTATCCCAACAACGGAAAAGCAGCACACACAGGCACACAGAGACGCACACACACACACACACACACACACACACACACACACACACAGACATACACATACATAGACACATACACAGGCACACACAGAGATACACACACAGACACACACAGACATACACATATGAACACAGGCATACACATACTTACACAGGCAAACATATATACACACAGGCACATACATATGCAGACATACACGGGCACACACATACACACACATACATACAGGCAACACATACACACAGGCACATACATACACAGGCACACACACACACAGAGGCACACAGGCATATATACCCACAGAGATACATTTGCAGAAACACAGACATACACAGGCACATACACACAGGCACACACATTCAGGCACACACAGACATACACACATACACATATACACAGACACACACACACAGGCACACAGGCACACACACACAGGCACACACACACATACACACATACACATATACACAGACACACACACACAGGCACACAGGCACATACACACAGGCACACACACAGGCAAACACACATACACACAGGCACACGCAGGTCCATACACATACACATACACACACATGGTAAGACACTGACAAAATATTTCCAAAGAAATAATTTAAAAGTGTATTACTGTCTCAGGAAGATGTTTTAAATGTTTTTAAGAATTAAAATAGTAGATGATAAAGAAAAACGTTGACCAAATGTGGATTAACAGTAGAATTGGGAAATTTGCCTTTAAAGAGGAGGGTGAGGAGATGGTTGCCCAGAACAGAAGTATATCTGTGTCTGTGGGTCTTGACCTAGGAAAGCAGAGAGTAGCTGTGGAGGGGAAGCTTGAAAGGGACAAAATGGAGTAGCTGAAAAGCCAGTGGCCGATTCACCAAGGTCAAGGAAGGAAGAGAGAAGGGGCGAGGCTGTGGGAGGAGTACAACAGAGAGAAATCCAGAAAGCGTCCAGAATGCTGGGTCAGGGAGAAAACAGCAGAAATGAGTTCCCATGTCTGTGGAGTATCAGGGACGTGGGCTCTGGGGAGAGGGGAGTGACACAGACTTGGAGCAGTGTCCATGACACCTAAGAATGAGCTAGCTGGTAGGTATAGACTCCAGAGCCTAGGGAGTGCAGTAGGAGAGACACAGAAGTTTGTGGCCATACAGCTTAGTTCGCGTGAGCTGGGAAGACATGGCGTATAACCGGCCCGTAGCACACTTCTGTGCTCTCGTCCTGGATGAAGACTGAGTCGAGAAAAGCAGGGGTGTGGCAGAGAGCTCCACTGGACTGTTACCTAAGGACCTCCGAACACAAGGGGGCGCTGCACTCCTCCTTGCCCTGCTCACCTCAACCACTTGTCCCCTCGCGACATTCACTCAGCTAATTTCTCATCTTATTTTACATCTGGGAAAACAGACGTTTAGGGCACTGAGGCGGCTGGCCCAGGGCCACTCGATTCCAAGGTAGCAGAGACAGACGCGGGTTGGCCTGACCTCGTGCTCTACCACCTGGCCTCCCAAAAAGTTTCTAAATAGCAGAATAGTTGGGCTGAGGAAATCAGGCCAGCATACTGTCTGCACTGTCTGGGAGCAGGCAGGCGGCATCTGGAATTCTATTTCAGAGCGCCATCCTAGAACACCCTTCTGTCATCTACAGCCACCTTCCCGACGCTGGAGACACTGACATTTATATTTTTAAACCCTTTTTTGTCAAAATTAATGCTATCTTTCTCAGGTGCAGGATCCTACCCCGATGGAGCACCTGCAGTATGTTGTCAACAACAACACCAGAAAACAAATATTCCCGCATTACATAAGACATTAAAACTGGAAAAGAAAAAAAAAAAAAAAAAAAAGAGCCAACAACTTGAATTTAAACCAGTTCAGTCCCGTCCCTAATCGCAAATGCTGAACAATGCACAAACTCATCTCTATTCAGAGTCTTCCAAGAACAAAGGAAATTGTCCCCAAATAAAGCAATATCCCAATACCATATTAATAATAACCTTCCCTGTGTAAAAACCCTCCTTAATTCTACAAAGCGCTTCACATCTGCCATCTTGTAGGGAGGTGACTTCAGGCACAATTGTAGTTATTAAACAAAACCAAGAGTTTGTTATAAGGTTATATTTGAACAACCACCAATCTGCCTTGCACACTGTCGGCCCAGCTAATCGCTCTCCCCGGCACTGCTCTATTGAGACTACTTCTGGGTCACGGAACAATGGAATCCTCTCTGCTGAAGAAAGGCAGAGAGGGTTCTAACTGGCTCAGAAAGGGCTGCAATCTGCCCTATAAGGTTTCCCAGCCTCATTCTTCTCCCACACTGCTAAGTGACAAAGGGACATCTGACCCAACGACAGAGGCTCCTTCTGTTATCACCCACCTCTGGTCCTTCCCAAGGTCTTCTCTACCATGCCCAGCTAGGATTCAGTCTTTTTTTTTAAAGATGCCTTGACTGATACTTGTACCCAGAATGGGCTCGAACATAGCACAGCACCTCAAAAGGAAATAGATGGTGCTGGTTTGCACTGGTGTCCTCTGCTCAGGATTGGCTGGGAGCAGAAAAGGGTGTTGGAAATAAAGAAACAAAGTCTTTTAGAGCCTCAGAGGTCTAAGTCAGGGTTGGTGGGAGCTTGCAGCAAATAAAGACACTTGCCACCAAGTCTGAGGGTCTGAGTTCACTTGCTAGAACCCACCAACTTCTGTGAGTGTCTTTTGGCCTCCAAGGGCTGTGCACATGCAAACACACGCGCACGCACACACACACACACAAACACACACACACACACACGATAGATAGATAGATAGATAGATAGATAGATAGATAGATAGATAGATCATAGTAGTAGTTAGTTGAATAGATGATGGATGGTAGATAGATAGATAGATAGATAGATAGATAGACAGACAGATTGATGGTAGAAAAATCATAGATAGATAGATAGATAGATAGATAGATAGATAGATAGATAGATAGATAGATAGATGAATCATGGGAAAGCCACCTACCAGCTTCGATTGTTTTATAACACCCACCATAATTTTATTCAGAAAATGGAGACTGAAAAAGAGGAAACACTTGTCAAAGATCACAGGTGAGTGACCACAGACCTTGAGACCTGAACCAGACTCGATGCTGTTACCCTTCAATGCTTACTCCCAGGAGCACTTTAGGTAGTGTGTGTATGTGTGCCTACATGCGAGTGTGGGTATGTATGTGTAAATGTATGTATACATGCATGGCCTGCTATGCCCCACAGCATACTACCCAAGCTGACGGGCTGGAAGTCAGGCTTGGAGACACAGAGCGCCATGGGGCACTGAATATCTATCATCTATCTATCTATCTATCTATCTATCTATCTATCTATCTATCTATCTATCTTTCTTTCTTTCTTTCTTTCTATCTTTCTTTCTATCTTTCTTTCTATCTTTCTATCTTTCTATGTATCTATGTATCTATCTATCTATCTATCTATCTATCTATCTATCTATCTATCTACCTACCTACCTACCTACCTACCTACCTACCTACCTACCTATCTCCAAGCCCACAGTGTTTGGAGCTGTTTGCACTGCTTAGGTAACTGGGAAAGTGTGTTTCAAAGGAGGAGAAAGAGCCCTGGTACTCACTGGCTGGTGGGCTCTGGAGTACTGTGAGTGCAGGTCAGTAGGAATGGGGCATCTGTCTCCACTTCTTCTGTGCCTTGGAATAGACCGGTGTGGAAGGTGGAGTTATTCCAACACTCTCTGACAGCAGGACCATTGGGGACACACCTTCAAGGAAGGAGGTGGGATCTGTGGAGGGATCAGGACATGGTGAGTTAGGGGAGTTTGGATGTGGAGGTCACAGAATCTACCTAGTGTGTGAAAGAAGATGGACACAGTACTTTATCCTGGGATGTGTCCAGGGAACCGCAATGCTTCTTCCCAGGAGACCATGACTCCATTCCCCTGCCACAAGAGGAAGGGGAAAAGTTCAGAGGAAGATGGCCTTGAAGAACACAGGAAAGCACCAGAGGCCTGCGAGATGGGAGAGCAGGGCTACTTCCCTCTCAGGGCTTTGAAGGGGTCTCTACAGTTGGAAACAGTTCCCATCGTAGGAGTGGATGGTTCTAATGAGAGTCCAAGACAAAGGAAATCTTTCACAGTGTGAAGTACATGCTGCTGGTCAGTGAACGCCGCACTGCCTTCTCAAGCCTGCTGTGAACACGCAGGCTCCAGTCCACACACGGGAAGTTCCCCAAGCGAAAGAAGGACAAGGGCAAGGAATCTCAGGAAGCCTGTTAGAAGCTGAGCACCAAAGTCAGATCAAGGTCACAACCTCAACGGCATGGTCTCAACTCCTAGGTCTGCACCACACTGTGTCACTCCGGGCTTCCAGCTTTACTGAGAACAAGAGGGAAACAGAGAGATGGGAAAACACTTGCTTGATCCACCGCTGGTAATTAAGACCATCGGAAATTAGGACTCTTTTATTTTGTTAAATAAATACTGTCCTCATTGTGATAGATCTTTTCTTTTGCCAGTGGTTTTCACCCTTCTGAATGCTGTGACCTTTTAATACTCATGTGGTGGTGACCCCCAGCCATAAGATTATCTTCATTGCTATCTCATAACTGTTATTTTGCTACTGTTATAGATCATAAGAAATATTTTTTGGACATAGGGATTTGCCAAAGGGGTCATGACCCAGAGGTTGGGAACTACTCACTGCTCTACACCCTTAGACTGTCTTGTGTCAGCTCTTAGGTTACGGTGATGACAAAGGGGACAGATAAAGGGTGTTTAGCAGTGTGATGACTACTCTTACTGATTAACTTGGCAGAACCCAGAGAAACGTCAGTTGAGGAATTGTCTCAATCCGACTGGGCTGCGGGCATGTCTGTGGATCCTTTTCTTGATTGCTAGTTGGTGTAGAGAGTCCCAGACCACTGCGAGTGGTCCATCCCGTCTCAGTCAGTGTTCTATGACTGTGAAGAGACACCATGACCACAGTAACTCTTATAAAGGAGAGCATTTGATTGGGGCAGGCTTACAGTTTCAGAGGTTTAGGCCACATCTCCTAATCCTTTAAATACTGCCGGTCCCTGGTTGACCAACTATTAAAATCTATGAGCCTTTGGGGGCCATTCTCATTCTCATTCAAACTGCCAGGCATCCTTAGGCAATTGGGCGTGGGTTGCATAAGAAAAGTAAAGAACTTGGGTCTAGAAGCAAGCTCCTAAACGGCATCCTTCACATTCTCTACTTTAACTCCCACCTTGAATTTCCACCGTGGCTCCTCTAGACAATGGGCAACAGCAACAGAAACCAAACTGAAAACATTAAGAAGGTGCTCTTTGCAGGAGTAAATCTCCAAAGATCATCAGTGAGTTAAGTGGTAGAGAGAGAATATTAAGTATGCCTATCCCAAAGCTCATTCAACTAACTCAACAGTGTCCTACCAACGGCCTCCATTTTGACCGTTTCCTCACCCTGCAATGTCTATATCGGGTCCCAGTAGCAGAAGAAATGGAGTTCTAAGAAGGCCACGAAGCTCCACAGGGACCTCCTCACAGAGAACCCACTCGCTAGACAGCAGGGCAACTCGTGTACAACTCATCTGCTTTTATTTCCCTGGATGAATGAGAAGCCAAGGCTTCTTTTCATTGCTCCAAGAAGAAGCACAAAGCCACTGTCATTCTACGTACAACAGGCCCATTTGCAGAATCACAAAGGCCGATTCTTGAGTCCTTCAG
This sequence comes from Rattus rattus, assembly GCF_011064425.1. Taxonomy (NCBI): domain Eukaryota; kingdom Metazoa; phylum Chordata; class Mammalia; order Rodentia; family Muridae; genus Rattus; species Rattus rattus. The sequence goes on along the minus strand of NC_046160.1, from coordinate 124,055,697 downwards.
AATATCTCATCCTAGAGAATATTAATTTGGCCTCAATTTTGGCAAGAGATGCTTGGAAGGTTGCCAAAAATCACATGGCAATTAATCAACAGGAAATAAAATAAACACAAATTGCAGGTTCCTATCAGAAAGTGGACACTCTGGCATCTTGCTTCTTAAAGACAAACTTGCTGTGTAATCCCAGCGGACAGCTCTAGCTTCTGTGGGTCAGTTCTGTAATAAATCACGGCAATTGGCATACTGAGGAACCAACTGGTCAACCAGAAAGAAGGAGGCAGAGGACGCTGAGACTCTTGTCGGAGAAATGTGGGCGCTGCCCCGATGCTCCTGGTCATGCTAAATGCCTTCAGCTGTCTAAGACTTTGCCACCAGAGAGCTAGCTCAAGAACCCTCAGTACCCCCAGCCTGATCTCCTGACATTTGCTTCCACTGAGGAAAGCCAATCCTTGTGTAGCTCTGCTCTTGCTGTCACTGAGCATTAAGGACTCACAAAGACAGAGTCAGTACAGAGTCAACAAGACCCTAGGTGCTAGTCAGCAAGCTAGGAGTCCCGACTCAGGTACACTGGAGATCTAGATGAGAGATCTAGATGAGTCAGTCAGTAAAGCACTTACCACACAAGCATGAGGACCTGGGTTCAAAACTCAAGCACTCACATGAACACCTGAGTGTAGTAGCACACACCTACTATCCCAGTGCTGGGAAGACCGAGACACAAAGATCATTGGGCTTTCCTAGACAGTCAATCTAGACAAAAGGACAAGTTCTGGGTCCAGCGAGAACTTTGAAAAATAATGTGGAGAACCGTAGAAGACGACAACACTCAACATTGACCTCTACGTTCCACACACTCATGAACACACATGCATGTATTCCTGCAGACACACATTCTCTCTCTCTCTCTCTCTCTCTCTCTCTCTCTCTCTCTCTCACACACACACACACACACACACCCCAACACAGAGATACACAATGCACACATACATTCACACAGAGATACACATACACAAACATATACACACAGACACACAGACACACATAAACCTACATACATACAGATAGACACACACATACAGACATACACATATAAACACACACACACACAAACATACACACACATACCCGCAGACAAACACAGACACACATACATACACACACACACACAAATACAAACATACACACACATACATATACAGACACACACATAAAGACACACACACACACACACACACAGCTGAGTAATATTGGGAAAGTTCCCTATGTTTCTTCACCAAAATCGGACAACCATCCCACCTTTCCCCTGGTTTGTGAGAAGATTAAATAGAAGAAGACGCGCCTGGCAGCATCCCCAAGCCTGCTCTATTTGAATCCACTGCCTTTGGGTCCTGCCCCGCTTTCCCCGTCCTGTCTTCAAAAGTCTGACTTTTGCTCCTCAGTGGAGCACCCTGCACCCAGCAGCATATGCTGTGGGGATTTCCAGAGCCTGGGGTTCCAGCTCTTTGAAATCTGATCGAGCTCCAGGCACTTCCTCCGGGCGGAAGGGTCTATGGCTTCTCTAGTCCAGAAAGCTTCTTAAACCTCTCTTGTCTGTCTTTGTTCCAGGCTCAGGTTGAGATCTTTGGGACATGCTCCGGCTGTGTTGTCTGATATGATTGCCACTGGCCACCAGTGCTGTTCAGCAGTGGAAATGTGACCACTCCATATTGGTGCTTGTTGCGACAGAAATAAAATATAGTGTGTACCCTTGTGGTCTGGGTCCTCGCCAGTTCTGACTCCAGCGGGCCATTGGAACTAGCTCTAATTTATCATGCTGCCCCCAAGTACCCTCTGACCCAAGCGGGTCACTGCCACGCCAGTTTTATACAGAGACCGTGTATCTCACGGCTCCCTTACTGTGGACCGTCCATTTTTCTAACATCCACCTCCTAACAGTTATGATATAAACTCCCAACAACCTGTTAAAATCAATACTCAACAAACTGTAACCCAACAATCAGATTTATGTGTTAAATTCGCAATCCACAATACATCCACACGATAAACTCACAACCAATTGATAAGGATATAAACCGCCCACCTAGATAAAATAAATTTGCCTACAGAAATCCATTCTTTAAGAAATATACCTTGACAATTCAAGACCACACGGATCTGGGTCATCCTTCCCCGTCTCCATCCGGATTCCCCCCCTCTTCTCCTTCTCTCCCACCTTTCAAAAGCTTTGTCCCCACCATGTCCAATCAAGGCCATGATCTAACTTGTCTGCCTTCACCTGGATAATGACATCAACCTACACTTCACCCTTTCTGTCTCAAAGACAGAAAAAAACTCTTCACTCAAATATAAGTTGAGCACAACTATTCTCATTTTGTAATTTAAGAGTATAAAATATACCTAACACCCAGTCCACCATTTTATCAGTTAAACAGAACATTTAGTTCTCTATTCCAGCTTAAGGAAGGTTTAAAATCCATGGTATATCCTTTTTTTTTTAAGATTTACTTAATTATTTTCTGTATACGTGTACACTGTAGCTGTCTTCAGACACACCAGATCCCATTATAGATGGTTGTGAGCCACCATGTGGTTGCTGGGGATTGAACTCAGGACCTCTAGAAGAGCAGTCGGAGCTCTTAACCGCTGAGCCATCTCTCCAGTCCTATCCTTTTTATTTCTACCAAAACACGTGCACTGTGAGATCTTCTATTTCTCCTGGTCCAGTGATGTCTGTCTTCCCTACGTGTGTTTTCTAGGACTGTTATCAGAAGCTAAGAGCAATTTTATCACTTAAAGCAAAATGTTCTCTTTCAAGAAGCCCAGTATGGTAGGGCGACTTCTCTCTTTGCATTTTCCACTGTCTAGGAGTTTCCAACAGTTCCTAGGCTTGCGGCTGCATTGATACAACCTCTGCCTCTAGATCTGCCTGGGTACTGATTTGTGTCTGTTTTCCTCTGTGTGTCATACAAGGGCCCTTGCTCTTGTATAAAGACACAAATACATAGTCTAACAGGGCGCCCAACATACAGCTTTTCTGGGCCACGTTAGAAGAGAGTTGTGTTGGGCCACACGTTTATGGCCTCATCTTCTTGGGATCCTTAACTTAAAAGTACGTCTGATAGCAGTCCTATTTCGAAATGAGCTAATGTTCACAGGCCCTGGCAATGTGAATGTAGACTACACTGAGAATAGAGGATGTTTACCCTAAACCCACTGTCCATCTTTCTTTTCTATTGCTGATAAACATTAGCTGTGCGGGGCTGAGCCAGTGATCTGCAGGGCAATTATCTATTCACTTCTTATCACATTGATAACGCAGACGAAAAAAAGGAACTCTTCACCAATAGACAGCCAGATGCACCTGAACACGACATGCCCGGGACTCAGGGCGGTCAACCTGAGTTCACAAAGGGTGTTTTCTGTTTGTTTGTTAGTTTTGTTTTGTTTTGTTTTAGTTTTTCTTGAAATATCCTCATTCATCAATCCCTTCCTATTTCCTAAAGCCAAGGATAAGCCATAGGCTGAAGCAGACCCGGTCCTCACTCCAAGGTGCCCCACCATTCCCGATCTTGGGAATTAAGAATCCCAGTTTGCATATATGGCTTTTTATCACTTCGGAAAAAATACATAAGACCAACGATTTTAGGGAAGCAGTAGGAATACAAAATGGTTTTTCTTTGGATAATTGCCAAGACAAAAATAGATGCAATCTAACAGTATATGTTTTCCCCTATTGTCTGAGAGAATGCGTGCAGTGGGTGGGGACAGGCTGTTTTCCAGGATGGAACCTTCGTAAATATCATTCTCCTAACACAGAAATATCTTTGCTGTGCTCCTTAAAAGGTATTATCTTTGTCCTCCTTTGACTTTGGTTCACACGCCTGCTCTGAAATGGCACAGGCCCTGACCCTGATGTACACTCGTGATTACTGTATGTGTTGCATGCTTGAGTGTTCTCTATCTCACTTGGACATCTGCTCTGTAAAAGCCAAGCACCATTGACATAAACTCAGTGTCTTCTACTTGGCCGGGTCCAGACAAGAGGTAAGTGGGTGGGCGGATGGGTGGGTGGACTGGTGGATGAATGAGTGGGTGAGTAAATGAATAGGTAGGTAGATAGGTGGGGTGGTGGATAGATGAGTGGGTGTATGGATAAATGGGTAGACAATTCTTTGAGAGTTCAAGAAATCTTGATGGCACCATATGAAACAACACTGAGTCAAACCCAGTCCCCTCCTGAGACCCTTATCTGCTACTGTGAATGGGTCTCGCGAAGGAGAAGGCATAGACTACAGTTTAACCTAGAAAAGCAAGCCACCAGTCATCATCCGGTAACTCACCAAAATGATGAACACAAAAGGAAAGAGAAGAGGCACTCAGTATGTTCTCTAGGCCTTTCGGGAAACATGGAGTTGTTCCTTTGGCCACATACATGTGAATCTACAAGAAGGGTGATGTTGTAGACATCTAGGGAATGGGCATTGTTCAGAAAGGAATGCCCCATAAATATTACCACGGTAAAACTGGAAGAGTCTGTAGTGTCACCCAGCATGCCATGGGCATCATTGTAAACAAGCAAATTAAAGGCAAGATTCTGGCCAAGAGGATCAGTGTGCAGGTTGAGCACATCCAGCACTCGAAGAGCAGAGATGGCTTCCTGAAGCGGGTGAAGGAGAACAACCAGAAGAAAGAGGAAGCCAAAGAGAAGGGCACCTGGGTTCAGCTGAATCACCAGCCTGCACCACACAGAGAAGCCCACTTTGCAAGGACTAACAGAAGAGAGCCTGAGTTGTCCAAGCCCTTTCCATACAAATTCATGGCTTAGTGGAAAAAAAAAAAAAGAAATAAAGGACCGGGACTGTAAGGTGTTTTCTTTAGGTTGAAGTGTGTCTTCTCCCTAATTTTCATTGTCTGTCTTGCTCAAATTTTACTAATTGTTCTTCTAAATGATATTGCTTAGTGTGCATAAAATATACTTTTGATTAGAAAATGGCCAAATATTTACAGAGAGAGGGAGACAGAGGGAGAGGGGAGAGAGAGAGAGAGAGAGAGAGAGAGAGAGAGAGAGAGAGAGAGAGTTGGAAGAGTAAGGTTGTCATCTGTTGTGCTAGCCCATCAGACAGCTATGGAGGGAGGAAAGCAGGGTTGAAACACTCTATTCTCACCAACCTTGAAGTTGGCCTGATTGCTGTCTGTGTAGCTAGAAAAGTTATTTAGCCGAGTGCATTATACCCTGAGTGGCCAAGTGCACACAATTTATGAGGGGAGCTCTTTAATGCATATTTAATAAAGCTGCGGACATTCAGACACCAGATCAGCAGTGTCAAATGTGCTCTCTTTAGGAGACTAGAGCTGTCTTCTGGCGAGGCTGACACTCCCCTGCAAGGCACGCACATTAGAAACATCTCAGCAGAGGGGAGAGGACTTGTCATGTCCTTGCTCTATAGTTATGGGGCAGAGTTTGCAATAACCCTCGTATCACAGGTAGGGACCAGAAAGCTGGAGACATCAAGGGGAGAGAGACTAAGAAGAGCCCAAAGAAGTGGTGATCAGGGAAGATGGGTGACTCCATGGGTAAAGGCACTTGCAGCCAAGCCTGACAGCCTGAGTTCTATCCCAGTGAACCACTTGGCAGAAGAAGAGAACTCACCCCTGGAAGTTGTCCTCCAACCTCTACATGCATGTCATTAGTGCATACACACACATATTCATGCATGCTACATATGCACACACATACATATATACACATATCTACATGTATATGCACATGCATACATATGCACACATACATACACACATAATACACACACATATCTACATATATATGCATATATACATATGTACACACATACACACATATAGACTCACATACATACATATATCTACACCTACACAAATATGCACACATATACATAATACACACATATGCTCACATGTATGGAAGCACACACATGTACACACATACATACACACACATATATATATACATATACACACATACATACACATACATATACATACAGAAATCTGCATCCATGTACATATACACATACACACACATATATGCACATCCACACTTATACATATATATACACACACATATATACATACATACACACACATATATACATACATATATACACAGATACACACATGCATACACATATATACATACATATATACACAGATACATACATACATATATACACACACATGCACACATACACACATACTAAATGTAAGAGAACTGCTCTAATTCAGTGGTGATGCGTGTGGCGAGAGGTCAGGATGGGAGATAGGTCAAATGTGAAGACAGCCTTATAGTGGCAGTGATGGTGACATTGTGAAGTCATCATGGTGAGTGCTTCCTGTCTGCTTTCTCCGGAGTCTCTGTGCATTCCATCCCTGCAACGCCTCCACAGACGTCTGCTTGTATTCCTCTCTCATAGTTTACAGAGGAGAATGTGGTGCTCAGAGTGATTTGAGCAACTTTCTCCCAAGGTCACAAGTCTGTAAAGTGACTTTAAGGAAGATAGAAGTCCACGCTGGCTGAGCTCAACCATCTGGCAGTTAGGACTGACGGTCAACTTGGTAGGACCTAGAGCCACCCAGGAGGCTGGGAAGGACCAGTTAGGCTTAGGTTTACTCGGGTGGGAGGACTCACACTAAGTCTGGATGGCACAAGTCTGCAGACTGGGATCCTGGACCGAAGAGAAGGGGAAAGGCAAGCTGAGCATCCGTCTGTCTGTCTGTCTCTGGTCCCGACGGCAAATACTCTAGCAGCCATTCCTTCCCCAACCAGGACGGACTGTAGCCTTGAACCAGGATCCTCTCCTCCTCAGGTGGCTTTTCTCAGCACTCATTTTGCCCCAGCGAGGAGACAAATAAACACCGGAGCGGTTGCTCAAGTCCCGTCCATGCAGCTTACAGACGTGAAGCGTCATGAGCAGGCTGAACTCCCATATCCACGCTTCATCAAGTGGGATGAATGTCCTCAGCAGAGACGGGAAGCCATGCACCTACACCCTGTCTCCATAGCATGGAGGCACTGCTGGGTGGTCTCCCCCAGGCTCCTCCCCTTTCCCACGAAGGCTCAGGCCTGTGACTGCACAACAGAAAATCTGAGTGAGTATCATGGCCACGCCAGGCTCATTGAAAGGGTGTGTCTTCTCCATACTCTCTCTTCATTCCTTTGCCCCCCTCAGAAGGCCTTTATTCAAAACGAGAGGACTATTCCCTGAACCGCCACCCGAGACAGTATGTAGGTCAGAAACAAACACTGTCAATTGTCTAACCCCCTGGATGGAATAAAAACCTGTTGATATGCTTTATTACACCTAAAACGATATACTCTAAAGCACAGCCATCGGACTAGAATCCATCACATGAAGTCCTGGTCAGGAGAGGTTTTATGTTCTCTGGGTCTGGGTCGAGAGAGACATCCTATAGGACTGCACCCATATTATATGTAATACATATGGGACCCTGAGTTCCCAAAACCAGAACTGGCAGCCACGATCACATTGACTTTTTGTGCACCAGGCCCAGCCAACTTGATTTCGGTTCGCTGTGGGTTTGAAGCCACCTACCCAAGTCAGCTTTATTTATGTAGTGAAACATACGAGCACACGTTTTATTACGTCCAGGGTCTGTTCCATCCAAAGCAGTGGCTGGGCTGCTTATCTGTTCCCATTCGGCTCCGGGATCGAATGTGAGACCATATGGCACTCAGCTCCCTTCTGGCCCTGCGCTGAGAAACAGCAAAAGGGGAGGATCTTTCCAAGTCTGCAAGGATGCCGTGTGAGGCCCATTGGGGCTGGAGCCCAGTATCACTGAGGACACCGTGTCTGTTCTCAAAGGTGAAACAGTTGGTGTTCCAAACACGCGCTCTCGAGCCAAAAGTTAATGATGAGAGAAAGCACCGTCCGACGTGTATGCAGCCTGACAGAGCTCACTTATACGTAGAGCCTTACTGACAGGGTGGCCATGTCAGTCACTGCTCATTCGCCGAGAGGCCAACCCAGGTCTCAGAGTCACCAGATAACTCAGAGTTTAGAAATGCTTATTCCAAAATAAATATGCACCGACCGGAAGGTGCACCAAAATTGAAGGAAAAATCTGGGTGCCTTCTGTCTGCCCCTCCTGATAGTAAACATCTCACACGAGGAATAAACACATAACAGAACTGTAAGTGTTCATGGGCACAGGTCTGGCCTCACTAATCTTTGTGTCTGTATGTGTGCATGTGCTCGCCGGTGTCTCTGTGCTCTCTTCTCATGTGTGAACTTTTCGGTAGCTCTCTGCACCCTGCTTCTGCCATTCCTTCAACCCTAACAGGCATCCAGGGCCATCAGGGAAGATAGCACTGAGTAGGGACTGCTTTTCTCATGTGAGTCCACGTCCTTCTCCTAATCTGTGTGTAGTTACCTGAAGTTTTATGTTTTGTTTTCTTGCCTCTTTTGTTTTAAACTCTTGGGTCATTTGTTGTGAGACATGTATAGGCCTTTATTGCCCTTAAACAAACTGCACTTATTTACGGGTGTGTTTGGAGGTCAGGGATGACCTTTGATGAGTGGGATTTCTCCTTCTGCCATGTGGGTCCTGGGAATTGAACTTAGGTCATCAGGCTTGATGGCCGGCACCTTCACTCACTGAAGCGTCTGGCTGGCCAGGCATTTGTCATCTTTTTAATTTCTTTTATAATACTGATTTTTGAGTCAGATTCCAGGATGTCACCAGGAGACACTGAAGTCCCAGGAACAAAAGTGATCACTTTCATGAGTGAGAACTTCGGTCTGACTTTGCAACTCTCTGACTCCAGAGCCCAGCTGACTTCCAGCGCTGTGCCATTTAGAGGAAAACCTACACATGTGTCACTCCATGTCACACAGCCACCTCAGTGTCCCACAGATCCAGCAAGCCAGAGGGCCACTGCATCTTTCAGAGAGAAAGAAACGGAGGTCCTGCCACACCGCTGGTGTGAATGGAGAAGGCACTGGACCAATGCCCGACATTCCTGTTCAGTATTTACCATTAGATCTGGGGGGCATCCAGAAGACCTTCTTGTCTCTGCATTCCCCCGTGGCACACCTGTGTTCATGGTGACTTGGTCATGGGCTCGTGTGCTCACCCATATGTTGTGGTTTGCCTTGGAGTTCTCTCTGAATTTGTAAAATAAAGGCAAGAGCTCAAGATTTGGGCAGAGGGAGGAGTCGGGAGCGAGAGGGGAGGAGTCAGGAGAGGGGAGGAGTCAGGAGGGGGGAGGTCAGGGGAGGAGAAACGAAAGAAGCGAGGAGAGAGCTGTCGTGGGAGAAGGAGAAGCTGGAGACCTGGCAAATAAAAGGTGCAGGGATGAGGGATTTGGGAGCTAGGAATAGGACAGTGTAGGGTGGATCTGCCCAATCTAGACGCTAGATTGTTTTCATATTAATTGAGTTGCGTTTTCTTTGTATTGGCCCATTCGGGTTGGAGAGGAAACTGCAACAAACTGCAACACCCATATGCATGTGCCTTGGCACCTTCTTCACCTAAAATACCTCCCTGGTAGTGAGTCAGGAGCTGTCATGGCACTGACCTAGCTTCTCATCTCTCACCCCTGAATGATGGTCGTGGTCCAATGAATTCCTGCAGGTGTCTTTGCATAAGAACATCAGGGCCTATATAGGCAACAGTTCTGCAAGCCTGGAAGACAGAGAGCCCGCTAAGCCCCACATCCCAGTTCAACCATAATACCATTCCCCATACGGCACCATCTTGACCCTGAACATGCCACGCGGCCCTAAGGAGGGTCAAGACGCTTAGTCTGGGCATCGCTCAAGCCCATCTTTGGTGCACTCCCACGATGAGGGAAAACAGCTTTTATTGTAGTCTTGGTGGAATTAAAAACCCTATAAAGGCACACGTGAACCTGAGCAGATCAGAGCAATATCAAAGAACAGAATTTCAATAAGGGCGTTGCATTAAATCTGAGCTGGCAAGAGCTTATAATAAAAGTACAGTAATGAGCAAGCTTTATGATAAAATTAATGTAATTAATTAGTGTTTGTAAAGGGCTTGGGATCATGGGGTGAAAGGTGCCCGCTAGAGGAAAAGTCATCTCAGAAATTACCACTATTATCATCTTAAGACACGGCATATATTATGTACGATATGAGCATTTCGAAGCGTATATTCATGTCCCCGCTATAACTACGTTAATTTATAGTAATTTGCAAATCAGGTCCCTGATCAGCCCTGGGAACCCTTTCTGGATCTCTAAGTGGATGAGGTTATGACTCAAGTGGTATTTTAAACTCTATCCTGTGATAACCTATTAGAGACAGCAGCCCCAGACCTCCGCGCGCGCGTGCTCAAGTTAGCGATTCAAATTACAACTGACGAGCGTGAGCCCCGGCTGCCTTGCTGCCCTCGGTGCCACGTCTTTGGGGGTTTGGCTCGGTTTTATTAAAAATAGGTCTATGAGCCAGTCTTTTTCATCCTCAAGTTTCCCAACTTTCGCAGGATTCAAACATCCCTGTTTCTCTCTGATCCCATAATGTCTCCTGAGGTTAGGTTAGGTCTTTGCTGTCATCTAGTCTCCAGAACATGTGTGACTGAGCCTTGACATGTTGAAGATTCTGGGGACTTTGACTGATGGAGAAGACTCTGCCCAAAGCTTACATATATATATCCAAAGTAGGCCATTTATTTCCAGCTATCCCAATTGACTCTTCCACTTGAAAGCCCTCTACTGTATTTATTAACTGAACCACACAATTTCAACTGGGCTGCAGGGTACGTTTTAAAAAAAAATTAAGCTAATTGTTTGACGGCAAAATCAGAACCGTAGGGAATTTGGAAAATAAAGAAAAAAATGGAGTGCTGGAGTGACTGTGTTTCTAGAATACCTCTACCGTCCGGGAGGCAGAGCTGTTGTGTATACAGCTCCTGACAGTCTCAGGCAAAAGTCACCCACTGAGGGGCTTGTTTTACCAAGTCTTCCTGTCATTACAGAGGAGCACAGAGGTCGTTTCCAAAGGATGTTGCAGAAAGCCCCCTCATCCAGCCCTGCACAGTGAGTTAGCAAGCAGCCGGTCCCATGACAGACTTCCTGGCCTCAGATCTGGTTCTTCCACCAGCCACTAGAGTGTTCCTGGAAAAAGTCACATTCTCCTTTCTCAGTGGTGCACTTCTCATGTGTCACGAAGAGAGTGGGAGTCGGGTAGATAGAAGTCAGATCACAAATATGTACTCATGCGGTGGTAACCTGCCCCACAAAATACATCTCTGTATACTTGCCTATGCACATACTCCTCTTGGTGATACCATGCAGACATCACCAATCTATCACATTGAGCCTAAACACAGCCTCAGACCCCTTTAGCCTGTGGGTCACTTTTACTTCTTAAGCTCTTAAGCCAGCGGACTAGAAACTTAAGTTCCCTTCAGCTCAAAAGATGTAGATCATGCCACAATTTTGCAAAATGCCATTTCTAATAAGTAACATCACAAGAAAACCTCTACATCTAAGTGACTAAATGTATTTATTTATGCTGTGAAAGCTTTGGGGGCTGCCACATTTTATGAAACCTTATAGGAATAATAATAACCTTTAAAAACCAAGTAATATGAAAACATCATTATTGGAGTGTTCAATTAGAAATGCAAACACTTTGCTAAAAAAAAATCTCCAAACCTAATTGTTTGATAACAAAATGTAAATGTAAAAGGACAGTAGGAAAACAAAATGTTCCAGAAGCAAATCTCACTCTGCTTCTTTGCTGCTGCTGAAAGTGTGGGCGACTCAAACACGCACTGGGATCGGTTGTCCTCAGCTAGTAGGGCCTCTGTGGCACTGAGAAATCTCTGAACAACTTCTCAGCTTTCAATATTTTAGAACATTCTAGATCTCAAAAGGAATGTCAACAAACATGTTCCCTAGTTTTCTTTTGTGTTGCTGTGATAAAATGCAATTAGGGAAGAAATTGTTCATTTCATCTCACATGCCCTGGTCACAGTCCATCATGAAGGAGAGTCAGGGAATGAAATCAGGACAGAAGGTCAAATCAGAAAACATGGAGGAACCTTGCCTGCTGGTTCATTCTGACTCACTCCCAGGCCTATGCACTGCTTGCTTTCTTATACAGTCCAACTGCCTAGGGGATGGTGCTGCCCACAATGGGATGGGGCCTCCCATAGTAATCATCAATCAAAGTAAGGCCCTATCTAGACAACTGTTTAATTGCAGCTCCTTCTTCCTGGGTGACTCAAAGTTGTGTCAAGTTGACAATAAAAATGAAATTTCTCAGCCTTCGAACATGCTTTGTAACTCTGACTCTCTGGAGCGCTCAGCTGCGTTTGAAGAGAGTGGGTTCATGCTCATGCTGCTCCAGAAACTGGGACCATTTCATGAGGATAGATCGTGCTCATTCCACCTACAAATGTGAGGTGGAGTTGGAGGGAGGGTAACTCTCAGGCCCAAGTCATGTGATGTGGGGTGTGTGTGTGTGTGTGTGTGTGTGTGTGTGTGTGTGTGTGTGTACACCTAGGGTGCATATCAAAGCTGCCTCTGCCTATGTTTCTGGAGAGAGGTGTGTGAAGCTGAACCCAGAGGCTCCTGTGGTACCAGGACAAGCATAATGCAAACTGTGAGCCCTAGGTTAAGGACCTCATCCAAAGTTCACCAATGACTGAAGAGTACTCACCACTTACAAGCATTCGAGTTAGTACGTGAGAATAAAATGATTGCCTGGACTGTGGTGAGAGCGTAAGAGGTAGAGTGGGAGTTGGGAGAAACTGCATGGGAGCATGCTCAGTGAGGAGGTTCCATTGCTACGCCCATACTCCTTCACCATTCTTCTGTGCCCGCTGTCCTGACAAGCTGCCGAGTTGAGTTGTCATGACAAAGTCAACGTCACTGGGACATCATATGTTTACCCCAAGGTGTACTAACCATGGGGCAAAGATTGAAGCCCGGGCCCCTGGAGCTACTCAGCCCCAGATGTTACATGAAACCAGGCAAGGCAGCTAGGAGCTCAAGGCCTCAGATTCTTTCCCCATCATGTGATCTGGGTCTGAGAAATCCTCTCTCCCTCTCATTCTGTGACCTCATAACACTCAACATTCTGTGTCAGTCCCCAATGGCTCTCATGCTCTTGCCCTGGTTTAGAAATCTGATATATTGATCATGTACTGATATCGACACATATGGATAAGCACATCGTTGACTAGATAGGTTGATGGAGAGAAAGCAAACCGAAGCCAAACTCTCAAGATCTCTACGTTGGTCTTGGATGAGTGAGTTTGGCAACATCAAAGCCTTGGGAAAATGTCAACCTCTGCCTCTTGAGTGGAAAGGGGATTTACAGAGTGAGGCTGTCATAGGTCGTGAGGCACACGTGCCTGGAGATGTTGTTTACAATGTACAAGAAAGGAAGCGGAGGCTGAAGGCAGCGGCCAAAGGCAATGACAGCTTCAGCCCACAGATGTCCCAGCGTCTTCCTCAGAAGCTTGAACCTGAGACATACCCCCTCAGAGAGTTGACATTCAAAGAACTCAGCTTTCCCTGATCTCTGCTACTGTGGCCACAGGTGACATGTGTTTGAAAGGTACTGCTTTCCTGCAGGGTCCCCGGGGCTCACAGACCAGGGAGCCTAACATCCTCAGAACCCAGCAAGACGATCTGTATTAAATAAAAACAGGGATGGATGATGCCTGAGGAGCAATATTGGACTTGGTCCCAGCTCCACACGCATTCTCTCTCTCTCTCTCTCTCTCTCTCTCTCTCTCTCTCTCTCTCTCTCTCTCTCTCACACACACACACACACACACACACACACACACACACACACACGGGGGGACCCTCTACGTGCACACACCACACATAGACAAAATAAATGAGCTAATAAAATACAGATATAATCACAGTAAAGTGATGTGGTGTATACTTGTAATCCCAGCACTTGGTAAACTGAGGCAGGAGGATCAGGAGTTCAGGGTCATCCCTGGCCACATAGTCCAAGGCCATCTAAGGCTACAAGAGATATTTATAAACTAAAAATAACAACAAAAAATGGATTATAATAAATGAATACTATTAAATGATTTGTTTTAAAAGACATGCGCTTTCTGAGTGAATGAACGCTATTGAGATTGTGCACGCTCCAAAATGTTCAGGTAAGAAGAGCTTTGCCTCAAAACCCACTCCCAACCACCAACATGCAACTTGATCTTCTGCAAGCTCTTCTCCGACTGGCAGTGAATAGGATGGGGCAGAAGGTAGGCACAGAAGTGCCCTCAGCTCACTGATGACAGGGGTAGTAGAGGTAGAGAAGAGGACTAAGGGGTGTGTACAAAGCCACAGGCACAAAACTACACTAAAGGCGGCTGAGCCTGGTGGGAATTGATATCTCGCTGTGGACCGCACTGTTCTGACATGGTGAGAGTTGTGTGTCCCCTGGGTTTCATACAAGACTCTATGCTAGTCTCATCTGCAACCTTCATGGTCAGAGTGTAAGTGTGACATAAATGCCATACACACCAGCAGGAGGATCCCTGGAGCTAAGAGATGCTGTTAATGGTACTATTAGCACCATCATCACCATCATGCTGCTGGCGGTGAGGATTTGGAGAAGTGGATATACCTCCCATTATCAGTTGCTGTACAGCCAAATAATTCTCCAAACAAGGACCCTCTTGTTACATTGTACTCTGTGGGTCACAGATTTAGACAGGGCCTGAATGGCTATTCTCTTGCCCCATGGGACTTTGATGGCGTCAGGGATGGTGCTTGATGAGAGCCCGGTCTGGCATGGGATTCCTACATATGTGGTATATTCAGGAATTGCCAGCATCCCCATCTCCTCCTCCTCTTCCTCCTCTTTCTCTTCCTCCACCTCCTCTTCCTCCTCCTCTTCCTCTTCCTCCTCTTCCTCCTCTTCCTCCACCTCCTCTTCTTCCTCTTTCTCTTCTTCCACCTCCTCTTCCTTTTCTCCCTCTTCCTCTTCCTCCTCCTCTTCATCCTCCTCTTCCTCCTCCTCTTCCTTTTCTCCCTCTTCCTTTTCCTCCTCCTCCTCTTCTCCTCTTCCTCCTTTTCTCCCTCTTCCTCCTCCTCCTCCTCCCCCTCTTGTCTTATGGCCACCTTTCAAGGACTTTACTGGGGGATCATCAGACTTCATACATAGCAGTTCAGGCTTCTGAGAGGCGCAGGTGGAATTTTCCATGCCATCAGAGGAAGGCCTGGAAGCTACATGACCACCCATCAGCCACGTTGTCTTCATCAAAATATCCACAGCCTACTCTGGATTCAAGAAAAGGAAGACCAGTTCCCGCTTTGAATGGGAGGGCTGTCCAATAATTCATAGTCGTTTGCATGGCTTAACACTCTGTTCTTCGGTTCTATCTGTAACACAAGACTAACACATCCCCCCTTTCCCAAGACCTCTGGAGCCTCACTCTAGGTCTCATAAGTAGGTCAAGTGCAAGTCCAGACGAGCCTCCTCTAGTGCAGCCCACCGCAGATGACTCTCTTCAATCAGATGACCATTGCCCTCCTCTCTCGGACTGTACGGTGAGACAGAAACAGGGACCTGGCAAATGGCATACCTGCCCCCAAGGGATGAGGCAAGATGTCCTGGCAGGAACTAGACAAGAAGCCCCATAGAAATGGGTCTTTGAGGCTCTCGGATCCCCTCTGTGGAGCATTGTTCATTCTCCATAGGAAGTCGCTGTCACCTGCATCCACATAGGCTGCCAGCATTTCCATTCTTCACTGCTCTGGGTAGGTAGGTGTCCAAAGGTGTCTAACATTCTATGGTGTCCCATCCCTGTCTGCCAAAGATGACAGAGCCTTTGCCAATCCTTTCCTTAAAATCCTATGGGCTGTCTGGGAATCTCAGAGTTCTGGGCCACTCCATAGAAACCAGGCTCCCACTTCTTCCTGAGAGATTCCACCTCCGCCGGGAGCAGGCTGTTCTTGGACACCTCCATCAAAGCACCACCATAGCTGGCTCTCCCTCGACAATGGGTTTGTTCAGCTGTCGGTGTCTAAAGCCATTTGGACAGGTGGAGGAGTGTCATGGCATAGTTAGAGATCTTCCTGGGCACAGTGACATTATTGTTGACTTTCCAAAATGAAAAGGGGTGGGTCACCTTATACCCTTTTATTTACAAATGTAAATCCTTTAACTTTTAACCTTTCGTGGAGGACATCTTTGAGTACTGGTAAAGGGAGAGGAGAGGCATGTTTCTTAGCAACAATTAGGGATATAACTGAGAGCCACCCAAATCCTATACATTATATATACACACTGTAGCGAAACTGAGTTGAGACTCTCCCCTGAGAAGCCCACGCCCACAGGTGAGTATTGCTGTGTTCCTTTCCTGAGTGTCTCTCTGCTATTAATCCCCACGATTAAGACTTAAGCTCAATATTTTGTAAAAAATAAACTCCAACTCCACTTCCAAATAAAAGAGGGAAGGGTCTCAGAGCAGCGCCCTTAAAGTCTTTGTCTAGAAAGCGGGCCTTTCCGGGAGACCGTGTGCCTTTACCTGAAGATTGTGTCTTGCTTTGAAGGGGTTTTGTTGGGTGTAATGGTTGTCCAAAGCTCTTCCCGCTTCCTCTGATATGAAAAGAATATGAAGCAAGTTGGTCCTGTCTGCAGGTGCTCCCTTTCAGTGCTCCTCCTGTGATCTTTCTCCAACACCGATGCTTCTTTTGTTGACCTGTTGATTTTTGAGGCAAGAGCCCACCGTGTAGCTCAGGCTGGCCTTGGACTCTTGATTTTCTTGCTCCGGCCTCCTGAGTGCTGGGATTAAAGACATGAGGGGCCCTCAGATCTGGCTCTCCGTCCACACCAGGTTTGTCCAGCTGTAATCCAGCCTCAGATCATAGTGTCCGCAGTGCTCAGGAAGTCCTCACTACAACCTCCTGGGAGCGCTTTCAAAAACAACTTCGAAGGCAGAGTTAGAACCCATCTCACGGCAAGGAAGTGGCCAAGAACCAGTGTCTGCTTTTTGTGCACCGCGGGGTTGGGAGCACAGGACCTGGGGCCTCAGAGGCCTGGGTTCAACCAGTTTCTCCATTTACTCAGGAGCTGTGGCGTCTCCAGCCATGCCTCTCTTCTTTTGTCCCAACTCCTACAAAGGGGTTAATGTTTTCTCTCTCCCTGGAATTCATGAGGACTGAAACAGTGTTTCCTATCAGATCTTCCATTCCTGGGCTGGGCTGATGACTCAGTGGGTAGTTTGCTTGCTGTTGGTACATGAAGACCTGAGTTCAGATGCCCAGCAGCCATGTAAAACCGAGGCACATAGTTCACACCTGTAACCTCCCTCCCTCTGCTGAGGCAGAGACAGGCAGATCCCCAGAGCCTGCTGGCCACAGACCTAGTAAAAAAACAGCAAGCTACATTTGAGAGAGAGAGAGGAGAGAGAGAAAGATTAGAGAGAGAGAGAGAGAGAGAGAGAGAGAGAGAGAGAGAGAGAGAGCAAGAGAGAGAGAGAGAAAGAGAGGGAGAGAGAGAGAGAGAGAGAGAGAGAGAGAGAGAGAGAGAGAGAGAGAGACTGCTTTACAAACATAGTGAAGTATGATAGGTAGGGCTCCCCATGTGAAAGGGAAGTCTCCACACTCTCACAGGTGTGTTCACAGACACAGCCTTCAGCTTAGCTCAGAAAGGCCTGGGACACGCACACCGTACTATGCTTAGGGGACACTCTGTGACGCAGACATCATCACTCAAGCACAGTTATACAATGAAGTCGCTATAGCCTCTTCGATCATTTGATAGCACAAGCAAGTGAAACCAAGTTTCGGGATTTAAACAGGTCTCTCAGAAAAAGTGTTTGCCAATCCCAACAATGATGTTTAATACAGACACCCTATCCCTGCCTCCCCTGCCTCAGGGCTCAGGATCTTACCCCTCCTCCACCGTACTGCTGGGTCTATTTCAAAAAATACTGCAAGGTTAAATAAAGACATATATTTTAAGACTTTTCATATATTTTATTCATACTATAATATTCTACATATTATAATTGATCCACATATATATTTAAGATTCATAATTATTTAAATCTTGTCTTGGGATGACCGTTTATTGCATTTAAAAATGTTGCAGGTTCCCCAAAATAGATGTCACTGTGGCATAAACTTCCTGATTTCCAAACCTTGCTCCCATAACGCTGGAGGCGAAAAATTTCATCTAAATATTATTGAATTCCAGTGCGGCATTAGCATGCGGAGATATTTACAATAACAGAGCCATTACAACTCAATCAAAAGCTGATTTCAGCCAGAATTATGCAGAATTAAATCTTGCAGGATTCAAATTATTAAAAATCAGAGACTCAATAAAGTGTGGTCTGGAAGCCCCATTTATCAAGGGAGTCGAAGAGCCTCCACAGTTAGAGTGACTTCTTCATATATATTCTGCAAGAATTTGCATGCATTTTAAGAGACCAGAGCTTAATTCTTACGGAATTCAAGTCACCACGCTATATTTGTAAGGCAAAGGAAGCCAGCGCCGACAGCGCGCGCTCTCCATTTCCTTTCTCTGTCTCACATTTGAAATGCATCGGGGGTTTATTTCTGGTTCCCGCTGGGTAGGGAGATGAAGGCAGGGCCACGGAAGTAGAAAGATACACTTGGATCCAGAGAGGGCCAGAGCGGGATGGCAGGGGAGGCAGCTGGAGGAGACATGAACCCACCGATAAACCGACATGTTAGACGGGTCCCCCTTTGCCTGTGAACCAGCAGACCAAGATACACGTGTCATGTGGGTAATGAAGCCTCACTCTCAGAACCTTCCATATAACGGGAAAGGAATTTGTTTCTAAGAAGAGAAAGAGGTAGACAGGAAAATTCCGGAAGAAAGAGTAGCAAGAGCAAGAAGTGGGCGGGGCAGGGGGAGGAGCGGAGCTGAAGAGGCGGGGCCAGGGAAGGAAGGTCGCCACGGAGAAGTACAGACCTTGCTTCCTAATTTTAAGTTTTTAATCTTTTATTAGTCCCTCGAGAATCCTGTACAATATTTTGATCATATTTATCTCTTCCCTCTACTCCTCCCAGATCCGCCCACCCATTCTACTTCTCTATCCATCCAGCACTGTGCCCTCTTCCACAGGAAAAAAAAAACAATTTGTCTCTTTCTATTGAGTTTCTCTTTGTAACCCAGGCTAGCCTTGAACTTCTGCCTTTCCTTCAGCAGCATCTCCCCCAAACCTAGGATTACAGGTATGAGGCAAACCACCACACCAAATTCTTCCAACAGACAATAATTCTGTTACACCTACCAGCTGCTGAAGTAACAAGTGAAGGAGGAAATTCCCACACTAACCATTCGCCATCTTACTGCAGTGACTGTGACACATCAGGGCCCAGAAATTCAGAACAAGCGATCTGTAAAGCCAGGCACAGACATTCATGCCAACAAGGACGCCATCAACCAGACCAGAAAATAAAGTGAATAGTCTGTCAGAGATGTTAGCTGCCTCTTGCAAGCTTTCTGCTTTCCAGACAGAAGAAAGAGACGGTGTTGAAGGCCAGAGGAAGGACACCTGCCCTGAGCTCTGTTCCATCAGGCAAGAACTCCGTCCACATGCTCCCTCTTAGCTCAAGGATGTCTAATTTTTAAAATACAGACCGTTTAAACCAAGATGAATGGAAGTTGGGCATTGCATGAGTAGCCATGCCTGCCACCAACCTGTAAGGGGCCTAAGAATTAAATGTAACTTGTAGGCTTTGGCAAGAGAGTCAGCTTGGAGGACTGGACCTGGGAATGCATAGTGGAGAAGAGGTTTGCCCAGCAAAACGTGGGTAGATGGTGCCAGGCAGGTCTGTGGCCTGAGAGCAAGATGAGAGGCAGCAGTTTCCCAGGCCCTGTCATGGAGAGCGAGGGAACATGGCCTCTTGTAGTACCACTTACAGACGCCACAGCCCACAACCTCCACATTTACTGGGAAAGAAAAGAGCCTTCCGAAGACCATTTAGAAACACAGGCTTTTAACATTTTCCTTAGGGCCTTACTCAGTCCTGAAGACTAGAGGACAAATGAGGACTGTCCTCTCTGGAGCAGCCATGAAGAAGTCAGCGGGGTAGAGAGGCAAACAGGGCAGCAGATCCAGCTTTGGACCACACACATCACTCTTGAGAGAGGAATGCCAGTCAAGAAACAAATCGATGGCTCTTGGCTCGATTATTTTCCCTGGAGCCCCCTGAAAGCAGATACAGTGAGAGCTACTTTATGTCTTGAGGTCGCTGGGACTCCGATATCTAACCATTTGCCTTCTTCCCTTTGGCCCCAGAGAAACTCAAAATCTGTGTGTAATTCTTCCTAGGCCAACTTTAAAGTGCACACGCCAGGAGAACCTTCATCTAAGACGGAATTATTGTTCTGCATGGAGTTTCTCTTCTTTCCCTGGCCCCAGTGTGGGTGGACACACCCTACCCTACTGACTTGGGCCTTGGCAGCACCGTCTTCTTCGGCCAATGGGTCCTTGGGAGATAAGACTTGAACTCAGGCTTCTGACAGTCCACCTTGTGTGTAATGTTTGAGTACACACCATTACAGAACATTCCTGGGCCACTGTTAAAGAGTCTGACAGGCCCATGGCCCAGACCTAAGCGTACTGGGGGCCTCAAGAAAACCTAGCCAGAATAGTGCAAAGCCTGGTGAAGGGGGTCCTAGACCCACAGACTAAGGAACAGTGAAAATATAGTTCAGTGGTAGAGGGCTTGTCTAGTGTGTAGAGAACCATAAATTCCATCCATAGAATGGAGGGGCGGGGGAGTTCCAGGATAGAGACACAAAAGTGTGGGATGAAGAGAAATCCTTGTGGTGGCTGTGGTGGCTGTTGGTGGCATGCCACTATGTCTTGGACACCGTTTGTTACACAGACAATATCTAAAAGAAACAAAAAGAAGTGAAGAATGACTGTTTTCAGTGGCTAATTCACAGATTCAATGAACACTCCAGAATGTTCCATTCCAGCCCTGCCCTTGGCGCTGGGGATGGCTAATGGAACGCCACTGGAGAAGGCAACTAAGACACGGTGCCATGCCATCTCTGTGTCTGTGTCATCAGGTTTGTTTTTTTCTTTTTTTCAGAGCTGGGGGCCGAACCCAGGGCCTTGCGCTT
This sequence comes from Rattus rattus, assembly GCF_011064425.1. Classification (NCBI taxonomy): domain Eukaryota; kingdom Metazoa; phylum Chordata; class Mammalia; order Rodentia; family Muridae; genus Rattus; species Rattus rattus. Next base: position 124,034,590 of record NC_046160.1, on the reverse strand, counting down.
GCTAGGCAAGCGCTCTACCACTGAGCTAAATCCCCAACCCCTTTTGTCATCAGGTCTTAAGGTCTTGAGGTCCCAGAGCCGTGACCTCACAACACCCTTCTGTGCAATCCAACCACAATGTACTGTGGGGAAGAAACTGACAGGCGGCTTATGGAAATTAGGGGAGGAGAGGAGGGTGTAGAGAGATGGGGAGAGGGGGAGAGAGAGAGAGGGAGAGAGGGAGAGGGAGAGAGGGAGAAAGAGAGAAAGAGGAGGGAACGGTCATAATCAAAGTCCACTTACAGCAAAACTGACAAAGACATTTATAGAAAGAAGGAAGATGGAAAGAGAAAGGAGGGAAGGAGAGAAGGAAGGGAGAGATGAAGAAAGGGCGATGAAGAAGAGAATTGATGAGTCTTCAGGGATCACAAAATGGCATTCAATGACCCTGTCCCACCGCCCCCCTGAACCTACACACACCCCTGCCACCCCCACCCTGGGCATCCCCTAGACACACATAGTGGGGCTGTGTGTCTGAGCCTCGTCCTAGGACCTTGCTTGTACTCTGCCAGGATCCACCTCTATGTGCAGCAGGCTTGGGGTAAGGGGCGTCTGTTTTCGTTTCTCTCCCCAGTCTGAGTTTTCTGTTTATGAAAGCAGCAGGTTAGTCGGAGCCAGGAGAGAGCCTTCTGCCAAGATGACATTCCAAAGCTTATGGCTTTAAGCACAGTCCTTCAGGTGACTTCTGTCACATCCAATGCAGGTTAAATTACGAGCTGTGTGGTTCCTGGGTTTTGTTGTGTAATTCTTTGGAAACTGGCATTTCACAGATGGCATATGAGAGAGAACTCTCTCCTAAGCAGACTATCTGATTAATGAGTCTGGTGTGTGCTTCCATACACGGACGAGCTGGGTCCATTCCGCCCTCTCAGACACAGCACCAGAACCTTCCACTCCCTTGTTTGTTTTGGAGTATTACAGCCGCGCCAAAAACAAACCCACACAGTCAGAGGGCAGCCTGACAACCCCATTCTGAGTCCACTTCTAGGCAAATACCTGGATCCTCACTAGATGCACGTGTGTGTGTGTGTGTGTGTGTGTGTGTGTGTGTGTGTGTGTGTGCATGTACCTGTCTGTCTGTCTCTGTGTTTCTGTGTCTGTCTGCCTCTCTTTCTTCTTTCTTTCTTTCCTTCTTTCTTTCTTTCTTTCTTTCTTTCTCTTTCTCTCTTTCTTTCTCTATGTATGTGTGTATGCCTGTACGCCTGAGTGTGTGTATCTGTGCATGTCTGTGTGTGTCTGGGTGTGTGCCTATGTATGTGTGTATCCACGTGTGTGTTTCTCTCTCTTTTTCTCTGTGCGTGTATCTGTCTGTCTGTCTGTCTCTCTGTGTCTGTCTCTTATGTCTGCCTGTCTCTTTTCCTCTGTGTATGTGTGTCTCCGTGTGTGTGTGTCATCTCTTGTCTCTCTGTGTGTGTGTATTTGTGTCTCTGGCTCTCTGTGTCTGTGTGTCTGTGTGCACGCACATGGGCTTACAGAGGGCAGAGGGCAGACTCTCCTGTCATGCCTCAGTTTCTCTTCAGTTTTTACTTTACTTAAAGGCAGAGTCTCTCACTGTCCTCAGGCTCACCAGCTAGGTTAGACTCGATGGCCAATGAGTTCTAGGGAGGCTTCTGACCCCACCTCCCCAGTGCTGGGGACACATGTGCATGTTGCTATACTCGATTTTCTGTACTTGAGTGTTGGGGATCAACCTCAGGGCCTCTCGCTTGCCTGGGAGGCATTCGCTGACAGGCAGTCTCCACAGCCCAGCAAATGTCTTCTGTCCTTCCAGTTCTTTAGTCAGATTTCCCGGTGGGTAGGTCTTCATCATTCCCTATTCACCATTTCTGGGGATGAGTGCTAACAGCATCTGCTGTCCTCCCAGCATGCATTGCTTTTTGTATTACAAGAAGAAAACGGGTTCCATCAGTAGAACAAGAGGAGAGGTCTGATGATGGGCTCTGGGGTGGAGGGGACAGCAGTGACAGAATGGCAGCAAGAGTGCCATTGGAAGTGGCAGGTGAGCTGCATAGAGGGAGGACAGAGGTTGTGCTTAAACGGGACCTCCTCTAGGGTGGCAGTGGCCACAGGGTCCCAGATACAAGGAAGGTTGGGAGAGCCCGGAAGTTCCTTGGGTGATTCGTGTCACTGGGATACAGTGTACTGTCCCCCAAAGGATGAAGAAAGACAGGAAGGGAGAGGGGAAAGCCCAAAGTGACGTCTGGATTCTGCTAAGAGTATCAGAGGGCCAGAGTATCAGTCCATCAAACCTTAGTAGAAATCCCTACAAGCCACACTTCTGGATCTGGTTCATCCAGAACCCGGCAAGGGACAGCAGTCTCCACGTTCGCAGGTGACATTCAGCTGCTCAGATGTGGAGTGGGGAAAAACGGACTCAGCTTATGGTGTGCCCGGAACCCATGACTGTGGAGAAGAGCTAGCTCAAGGTTTGTGCTTTGACTGAAAGTCTGGCCTTTTGCAGACGCAGGGAATGGATTGCTACATAATGGTTAATAGAGGACAAGAGGTGTGTCTCAGAAACAGAAGGCCCCAAGCAGAAGTTAAAGCAGGAGCAAGCCAGAATTCACAGGTGACCTCAGTGACCTCAGATGAACCGCTCGCTCCCGGTGAGCCTGCAAGGAGTGAGAGGGACAGAGGGGCCGGAAGATGTCTTTCAGCTGCTTCCGGGCTCTGTAGGTGCATGATATGGAAGGTATTTTACCTTTGAAACAATGATTTTTAAAGTGCTATTTGACTCATAATCGCCTTTCTTGGAAGTGTTCATTTAGAATGTCCGTGACAGACACCGAAGTGTTCTTTCCGACATCGTTTAGTAATAACAAGAAAGTGGAAAGAGCCCCAGTAGTCAGCAGCAAGGCATGCTGGGAAACCCTGGCACACCACAGTGAGGATGCACTGTCGTGTGGATCCTAAGATTACTTACAGTTTTGAGAAATGTTCCAGGCAGCATCGGGCCAAGCCACGCAGCCTAGTCCCCGAGAGGAGCAACACCCGGGCCGGAGCCCGTGTTTCCTAGCTGTTCTCTGGCCACTGCTGGGAGCAAATTCCGCCCTTCCTGTCTCGTCATTCCAAAAGTGGGGACAGGAAAGGAGTAGATCTCACAGAACTACTGAAATAGTTTCCACGCAGCACATAGAGCAGCATCCATTGTGAATGAATTAGACACAGTGATTATTAGTTAATAAAATATGAAAGATGCTTCCACAAGAGGGTCCTGCAAGTGACTCCCTGGCTACCTACGCAGGAAGGAAACAGACGTGGGTTCTTGCAATCTGCCTTGCACTGGTGCTTTTACTTTGTTTTCTTCCGATCACGATTTATTTCACCAAAATGTCTGTGATAAGCATGCAATAAATATGGCTAAAAAAAAAACTTATGATATTTCTTTGAAAGTCATTCTCTCGAGCATTAGGGGGAGTATGTGATTCTTGGACTTGGGGAGGCCCGGACGTAACCCTGCTTTTCCGCTTACAACCTCCGCGACGTGCCCAGCCTCAGCTTCCTCACCTAGATACTGGGTACCTCCAGCACAGAGTGAGCCAGCATCCAAGCATACAGCAGGCACTCACTCATGATCTCCCTCACGATGAGAAAGATCTGGCGCATCTTAACTCTAAGCGCGGGACCTATTCCGGGAGCACAGCAGCATCAATCAGTTCAGGCTCCAACCCCTCTCTCGAAGGTGGCTGTCCATCTTCAGAGTGATTGCAGGCCCCAGCTACAGACACTCCCAGGTCCTTAACCAGACATAAAATTGAAAGAAGGGAGCGAGAAAAATTAACGGAAGACAGGAGTCCCTCGGGCGCTCCAGATCTTTCCGTGGAAGCAAATGTATGTCTGATTGAGTTATCACAGCAAACCCAAGCCAGCTCTCCCGTCCTTCCTGGTGCCGGAAGTTTCCAGGGCGCGCTCCCAAAGATGAAACCGTTCATTTTTCTCCCCAGCATGCCAGGTGTGTTTTTAAGGAAACAAGTGCTCAGAAGATAATTTTGCGAAAAAATATAAAATCCATATAACACCCAGTTACCTTTTCTTAAAGGAAGATGAACGATCCGGGGGAGGGATAAATTGCATTTGCTATGAAATTCTGAATTTCAAGAAGTATATTATGTCCTCCAGTGTTCTCAGTGAAAAGAAAATTATTCCTTTCTTGGGGAAACACTCATGGCATTTTAACGTTTATGACATTTCTGATTTGGAAAGATGAGTTCTTCCACAGGAATGATTCAAACTTCCATTTTTGTAGCAGGCATGTCCTTATAAATTACACCACCAAGAAGCGGGAAAGCCTCTCTTTCTGAAAGGGGGGTGCCTGCTCTGCTGACAAACTTTCTCCTGATCCGGGCTAGTGGCCGTTGAGGATAAGCGTGGAGATTTACTCCACAAGGAAAAGTCCAATCAGATCCCTATGGATGAAAATTGTTTCTCTTCATCAATAAGGAACAAAGAAACACTTCGCCAGGTGCAATTAAATGTGGCTGTGAGGCTATATTAGAGCAGGATTCAGTCCCCATCCCTGTCATGACAAACGCCAGGATTCGGGGACACTCAAATCTGTGCCTAAGCACACAGAGTCAAAGACGCCCGGCTGCCCTTCTTGAGCGTGAGACACCGCGAGCTGAGGGAAACTCGAGTGATGATGTTTATTTAGAATTAGAATCGATTTTCATTTTACATAACACCTTTCGTTTCTGAGGCTCCCGGAGCACTCTACAGAGCACTGAACTCAGCCGCAGCATCGCTTAAGACAAGTGCAACTATCATTATGCTGCCTGTAATAGCTCACAGGCTTGGAAATTAGAAATCAAGGGAGAGAGGTGGAGAGACAGATAAAGAGGCAGCGAGGGACAGGAGAGGAGCTGAGGGAGAAGTCAGGAAAGCCGGGTAGGAGATTTGAAGGAGCCCGTGAGCAGGAAGAGAGACAAAGACGCAGGGGCTCATGGGTCAGGCTTCCAACTCTTCCTTTGTTTGGGAATGTGTTCCAGAGAGCTATCATTTCTATCTCTGAGGACAGACGGTGGCATGTGAGCATCACGCTCGAAGGACAGGGACAGGAAGGCCTTTGCACAGAGACCCCGCAAGCATCCTGTCCTGGGAGAGCATGATCTGGCCATCAGGTAGCCTAGGACTCACCTTCTAGCCCCAAGTCTGCCTAGATGGTCCCGTGATTTGCTTGACATCTCTGGGCTCACAGGGCTTGTGAGATCTACCTCCAAAAAGTGTGATGCAGGATTGATGAAGACTCAACCTCCTCCCAGTCGTGAATATAACATAAGCAGTCCCCAGGTCACCTAGCAACTTAATAACCCCTGCCTAATGCCTCATGGGTGGTAAAGTCCCTGATCTCATTTGACAAAATGGAGCCCACACAGCCAGAACAATGATGTGGCCAAGCCCCATGATCCCTTCTCACTTATGACGCTCCCAAGAGTCTGATGGTACCATGCCCATCCCTTAGCAAAGACGTCAGACTTCAAGAGGCCTGGGGTCCTCCAAGCCTCACTTCTGGCCTTAAGTCCACCAGGACAAGCTGTCCATTGGTAGGGATCAACTGCTTTACCTCACTTTATGATGCCCCATAAAGGGACAGATCCTCTAGAAAGCAAGTGTGTGTGTGTGTGTGTGTGTGAGAGAGAGGGGGGGGGAGATTTTGCAATAGATGACAGAGATGCATATTACACTGAGTAGTCAGTGTGCACACACAGTACACAGACAGACAGACAGACAGAGGAGGAGAGAGGAGGAGAGGAGGGAGAGAGACACAGAGACATGGAGGAGGGAGGGAGGGAAGGGAGAGAGAGCCAGAGCCAGAGCCAGAGAGAGAGAGAGAAAGGGGAGGGGACCAAGGCTCCCTGTGTCGCTGACACTGTGCTAGGGGTCAGAGCCCTGAAGGTACAAATTAGTCAATAAATATCTATTCAGATTCTGGAAATACCTGGAGAACAACCACACCCATCCTGATCAAAGTAGGTATCGGGAATGAACGAAGAAAGACTCAGATATAAGAAACCCAGGAGGGGCTTTGGATAGATCAGAAGAAATAAATGTGAAGCAAATGGGTTGATGGCTCTGGAGAAAGAGAGGTCTTGGGAGCTGGGAAGACAGTTCAGTTAGCAATAGGACCTGAATTTATTCCAAGAACCTACAAGAAAAACCAGGCACACTGGGGAGGCAAAGACAAGGGAATTCGTGGGACTCTCTGGCCAACCAGTGAGACTGAATCAGGGAGCCCCGGCTCCCGCCAAGAGACCCTGTCTCAAAACAAGAAATGGTTTCTAAGGAATGACACTTGAGGCTGACCTATGAGCTCCACGCCCACCTCTAAGCACATGCGTGTGCACTCACACACACACACATGCTCACACATGCACATTTATGCATGTATGAAAACACAAACAGCCAGGCCGTGTAGCCGGTTTAAATGCAGAAACTGAAGGATACAAGGGAAAGATTACATCCTTCCTCTTTGCAAAGCCTCGCCCTCAGTGCCAGACAAACGCCAGCCTCAGCACCACACAGTCCTTTCCAAGATGAACTGGACCCAGGCTCACTTCCGCCAGAGTCCATCCTGGGCCTCTCTTCAGGACGGGAAGCAGAACATTGCGTGGTATATTTCTTATTTTAATCAAATACAATTTTTTTCTAATTGTCACTGCTCCGGCAGCCTCACGGGGGCTGGTCTGACTTGTGTACATCCGTGACAGGGGAAGCGGCGGCGGCAGCTGCTTTGTGCCGCCCGCCCGTGTATGGTACCTCTCCAGTCTTGTCAGTCACAGCTCCCCTAATTACAGAACATCTGCTTGCGGTGGCCATTAACACTCCTCTACCAGCTTGTCTGGTTTAATACCAGTGACTCCTGACCTTCCCCAAGGAAGGCGCTTTCTGTCAAAATTTCCCCCCAAAGAAGCCAATTCGCCACGCAAAATTTGCACTTTTTTTTTTTTTAAAGCACTACCTTACTAAAGGCTTCTAGGGAGAAATGGGTTTGACGAGGCGTCAGTGGGCAGGGGTAGGGGAAACCTTTTTCCCTGCATTATTTGGTTCATATTTGCATGTTTTGAAATAAAAAAAAAGAGGAAGTCGTTTGAAAGGCCAGGACCATAAACTTGGAAGCTTCTAGGACTACCGTGTTCCTAGGCCTCCTGCTAGGGGGCAGTGTAGATACCCCTCGCTCTCTTTTTTCTACCTGCCCCCGACACAGGCTAGCATGGGAGACTCCACTACCTTCAGTGTTATTATTTGAATCATAGTTCCCACCATGGTGCCCTTGTTCCCTGGCAGTTAAGAGCCCTAAAACTCGAGACAAGACGTTCCCAATCCCTGGGTATGATCCAAAAGCGGCCTGCCCCTTGGAGAACATCAGACGGTATTTAAAATGCTCTGTAACCTCAGCCCTCTGAAGGCAATACTCAAGCAAGGCACGGGGGACGCGAGGAAACCCATGCGCTGCTTTTCGCTAGAAGTAACGGCGGGCAAACGTGGTTCCTGGCTGAGGGCAAGCTACAGATTCCTCCCAGTGACTGTCCCACCCATCCTGGGAGTCCCTGGGTGTCCCGTGGGCCGGGGGGGGGGGGGGCTGTGATAGTGAGGGTGAGAGCGCCGCAGGGAAAGACAAACGGGGCTACTCACTTTAGAGTCTTCCCAAAAATTATCTGAATGGTTTAAAAAAAATTGCTTTCACCGAGTTCTGACAAGGCGGGTGCTCTCTTGAAACAAGTGCTCCTTGAGTAAGAAAGAGTTCCCCACAGCTTCTGCAAATGTGCGGCGCAGAAAAGTGTGGCCGGGAGAGCGAGCAGTTTTTTACCAAGCCACTGGACTTTGCTTCACAAATGGAAAAGCAAGCGTGCCTCGGCAGAGCAGGCAATTTAAGCTGGATGCTAGCACCCCTGGTCAGGGAGGAGAAAAAGTAGGGTAGTTAAGAACCGGCTTCGAGCCCCCCCCCCAAGAATGCAAAGTGACCGCGACCCATGCTCCAGTGAATCCCAAGGAGAGAAAAGTCAGTAAGGAAGAATAATCCAGAAGGTTGCTGGTTTGTCACACAACATCTTAAAAAAGCATCCTCCCCATTTGGCTAACGGGGATTTCCTTAGGCACCCCCGCCGCTGCCGCCAGTAGTTAAGCACTGGTTCTCTGGAGACAGAGCAGGGATGGGAGCCCTGGAAGGGAGAAGGGTGAAGGGATAAATGGGTTAAAAAAAAACACGCACACAAAAACACTGTCGAAGAATACCTGTAAATACCTTGTTTTAAAAATGTGCATTTCCAATATAAGGCACCGTCTTAATTGCGGACCTCTTCAAAGCACCTATTGGAGAAACGGTTTAACAAGGGGGGAGCGGTGATCTTGTAATCTCGACAATAAAAGCGCTTCCATCTTTTGTATATGCTGACTTAAAAAAAAAAAAAGTGCTTCCAGACAACAAAAGATAGAGCCGTAATTACATAAATCTCTCCATTCTTGATGAAGACACAATACAACATGAGCAAATCAATAGTGTCTCCGAGGTAATTCTTGTTTTTCTTATGAGCCCAATGCAAACTTGTTAAAATTGAATTCCACTTCTTGTGTATATAAAAAAAATTAGGATTTGCACAAATCCAGAGGAAAAGAACATGTGTTCTGTAAATGTTTAATTTTTTTTTTCCTGTGCTGCTGTAGAGGTTTGCAATGGGGTGGCGTGATCCACTAAAGATCGCCATGCTACCCCCACCACCCGGGGAAAGAAGCCACTGTCAGCCCGCTCCCTTAAGCCCATCCATGGAGGCGCTCTGAAGGCCCCCGATATCACCTCCCTGATTCTTAATTCCACTATTAAATAAACTAAATGTACCCTAAAGTCAAATATCTCCCACTCACTGCCAATAAATTGGTCGTAATCATTTCTCTCCCACAACCCACATTTACAATATTTCTCATTCAAGAATAAGTAATTTTGTTGATTTTTTTTTCCCAAAGAAAAGGTGAAACGGATTGCATTTAAAAATAATTAATAGATGGGCCCTGCATACCTCTGAATTAAATTAAAGGAAAAAATATTTCTTTTTTTTTCTGTGCAGATGATTGCATTCATACCCTGTTTGGTGTGAAAAGTAGATTCCAAAAAGCTTTTAACTAATTTGTTCAATTTGTTTCAAAGCCAACATGAATAGGCTTGGTGCAAATTCAGATTCATTAAAACTTAATTAATATGCATCATTATGCAAATGAGGTTGCAGTTAATGAGTTCTTAAAAGAAGCTTTCTTTAATTAGTTCAGTTTTAATGGCATCATCATTTATCTGACTTGTTTTTAAAGCCACATGACATACAAAAGTGACCAGCCTCTACAATGCACTGTCTAATTGTTTAATGCTGAAACTTCTCGAAAGTTAAAATGTTTTGATATTCAGTGCCTATTAAATGGCTTTCACAAACTTTCCCATTCTGACCAAGATTTTTTTTTCCTACCGTGGCTTCTGATTGTTTTTATTTTTATTTTTATTTTTATTATTTTTTTTGTTTGACTTTGCCATTTCCATCTCATTTTAATCCACAGAAGTGTGAGGTCCGAGCCAGGCTATTTCTACAGGAAGGAGCTCGTGCCACACAGGTACACACGCGGCTGCGGAGAACATCACTCAGCCAGAGTACTTCATTATTACGTGCACACGTTGGTCGGGGGTTGGGGGGTGCGGTTATTATACTTACACAGTTGAAAAATTAAAACGAGCCTTTCTTGAGGCCATCTGCTAACTTAAGGAGCTTGGTAACATGTCTTAGCACAGGATTTTTAAATGTACTAATTCACAAGACACACAGCCATCGTCACTATCGACGGTGACTGCCCGAATTGGCAAAGCCAGCCTGGGAGATAAGACCGCTTAATAATTATTGAGAAATATGGAAATCAGGAAAAGAAAAAAGAAAAAAAAAAAGGCACGCTTACTTAGCACAGGGTTGGGGAGGGGGATGCCAATCCAGAAAGTGACTGCTCCGGACTCACTCTGGAAATACAATCGCGTGTTTTAAACATTTTCCAATTTATGAAACATGGTGCTATAGAACCATACCACTGCGCTCTGACATGTGGAGCGGAGGCAATCCTCACAGGGTGGGGTGTATTTTACAGAGTCCTGGGGAGGGATGCGGCCCCTTGTTCCATGTTTTCATGCCACTGTCGGAAGTTTTTAGAACTGACACCAAGACCTTGCATTTGGGAGCTCAAAAAGAAAGATGCATGGCGTGGGATGCTTTAAGTGGCTTTTGTTGTTGTTGTTGCTATTTTGTCTGGGTAGCCGCTGAGTGTGTACACGTCACGGTAACCCTGGCAAGCAAGCAAAGGACCACGGAAGCCTTGTATCCCTCGGTTTGCAGGCCAAAAGCTGAATTCATCATATATTATACATAGGTGTGGGGGGGAGTGAAAAGAAAAACAGCCCAACCTCTTATGGCGCCTCACCTTCTTAGAACCACCAAGAAAATCCTGATTAAATAATTGGGCGTCAACGAATCTCCAAGTGGACAGCAGCGACAGCCCGTTCTTGGGGAAGGAGATCTTTGCGGTGAGGGTGTGTCCTAGCTGGAAGATGGCCTCCTTTCCGAGAAGTCTGCTGGTTACCACGTTGTAATTGGCATCATAGCGCCATATGGCGATGGGGACCACGTTAATAGAATTACAGGAGCGTCTATGGGGGAGGCTCTGCTCACAAACAGCATTGTGCAGAGAAGGGCTGTGGCGACATGTCATCCGGGGATGTCTGTGAATGACAGAGCTAGGACAGACCTCGTGATTCCTTGCCGCCGAGGGGAAAAAATCATCCAGAAGGCACTCCTCACATTAAAAAAACAAAAAAAAAAAAAAAAAAAAAAAACAAAACAAAACCAGAAAGTGCAGGAACCGGAACCCATCCGTAAACAGATGAGTTAATTAGAAGATTTTTGTTTATGAGATCGAACCAACGTCGTCCTTAAGGGTCTCGGTTATATCTAATGAACCCGGAGCGGGGGTGCTTGGGTCTGACGGGTACCCTCTAAGTGTATTCAGGAGAATTCGCTACGTTGGGTCAGGAAGAAGCGATAAACCCCTTCTCTAATATACTACAGCAGAAGTGCATGCACGGAAACAATCGTATGGAGAAGGTGTAAGCGTGTTTGCAACCCTGCATCCCACGGTGACAACGCACAGTAAAATATTTCCTTCCCTGTACCTGACAAAAGGCCACCTTCCCGTTCCAGTCGGCACTGTGCTGTCATTGATAGAACCGTTTTTGTTGTGGACTAGTCGCCTGGTAATTTTCATAATATCCCTTTGAAATGGACAATAACCTCCTTTGTTGATGGTTTCATTAAACGAGGAGGAGGAGAGGGGAGGGGAAGGGTGGGGGGGGACGTTGGGTCACTGGGACAGAAAGCCTACAGGACACCCTGGACTCGGGACCTCACGTTGAGCTCTCCTGGAAGAAGCTCGTGGAGATTTATTTCCAGCTACACGGGAAAAACCCAGGGGCCCCAGTTCCATCCGGAGAGGCTGGGAGGCAGCTCAGCTGCCAGTCTCTGCTCCCAGCTAGGCGCGCTAATAGAAGGGGTAAATTATCTGGATCTGCAGCGCCAAGACGAACTGCTAGAGTTTAGGGCTTTTAGGGATAAATATTCAAAATGATAATGTAGTGGCCATCAATCATAATTATTTTAAAATTCAATAAACATTTAGTGAGCACTTTCTTTGTGTTGGGGCACGGTGCCAGGTGCTGAAAAAGCTTGTCTTTATTGAATCCTCCGAGCACTGCTGTTCCAGGGCGAGGCGTGCGTGCTCGAGCCCGGAGGTTGCAGGAGCAGGGGAAGGTAGCTGGTGTCAGTGCAGGACGCAGTGCCCATCCCGACTGCACTCACTAAGCCCTTCTGACTATGGCCTGGCCAAAGATACCTTTAAATTGGTTGAGTAGAGAGCATACCAACGAACGACATAGACGAGGCATGATATCAATTTGGCACGGAGAAATTTGTCTGAATCCGAGTGTCGGGCACAGTTCTGTTAAAAAACTGGAGTTGCTTTGCCTGGGAAAATGACAGTGGTCACCAAACAACATTGCCCCAGCCTCAGTAGGGGCTTAGCAATGAATTCCTGTGTCTTGTCTCACTCTGCTCTGAGACTTACTCGGTCTTCAACACGATTAAAGACTAAGTCACCAACTGTCCTCTTCAAAGGTCACAAAACCAAGTCCCAGAATGACCAAGCATGTCATCTGGGCTAAGCATTGGTGACAGAGAAGGAAGGATGTCTTTGGTTGGAGCACAAGGGACTTTCACGACCTCTTCCAGCGCCCAGGCGGAAACATTGTTACTATTTTTATAATTGAGTCAAATTGGTTTCTTTGTTTGAAAAAAAAAGGTTGTTTCAGAAGAAAGTAGTGCATTTTCTCTATTCCAAAGGTGCAATCAGAAAATTCTGACGAAGTGTGTCATAAGCTATCCTGTGGGCTGAAGATGGCTGCCATCCTATGCCTTCTATGTCCCAGGACTGAGAGCGTACGCAGCTACCGATGCTGACTGACTCATCAGAGATCTCAAGATTGGATACTTGGCCAGAGGGCTTTTGGAGAAGCCTAAGTGAACATCCACAGAAAACAGAGCATGGAGGGACAGGTCAAATCCAAGCAGTGGGGGGGACAGAGGCAGAGGGATAAATCACAGCCTGAACTGTGAAGCAAGAGCTGTCTCAAAAATAAAAAAAGAAAACAGAAGAAAAGAAAAAAAGAACAGAGGAGAGGGGAGGTAGGTAGGTAGGTAGGGATGGAGGGAAGGAGGGAGGGAGGGAGGGAAGGAGGGAGAAAAGTAGAAACAAAGAGAAAACAGAATCCTGAATTTGGACCTTGTGGAATTTGTACCCCACAGAGAAACAAGAAACCAGAATCTAAGGCACACAAGTCCCTCAAAGCAAACTGGATAGCATCAACTTGCAAGCATCCCCCCACCCGGTCCCCCTGCACGCTGTGTTTTTCCCGAATGACTTAGGGCAGTCAGTGCACTAGAAGAGTCACAGAAATGGCTACTGGACTGTTTGCGTTTTTACTTTTTGTTAGACGTTACTTGGCCTGTCTGTGTGCCACAGGAAATCTGATGCGGTCAGAGGGCAACTTGTGTGAGTCTGCTCTGTTCTTTCCCCTTGGGAGTACCAGGGACCAAATTCAGGCCATCAGGCTTGGCAACAAACACCTCTCTTCACTGAGCTCCTTTGCTAGCTCTGAAAGGGCATAGTGGGGTGTGTGTGTGTGTGTGTGTGTGTGTGTGTGTGTGTGTGTGTGTGTACATTCACAGACACATACACACAGATATACATTTACATAATGCATACATGAGTCCTGATACGAGAAAATTGACACTACGCGCTCAATCTATATGTAATGTTTTCCACCCACTCGTGGCTGACTACCTGAAAGATAGGCCCCAGCAATAGAAGACTGCTATAGAAGGAGTGGTCCATCCATCCATCTGTCTGTCTGTCTGTCTGTGGGGACAGGGTCTCATGTTGCTTAGGCAATTCCAGCCCACTGAGTAGCTCGGGGTGGCCTTGAACTCCTTAATCCTCCTGCTTCCACATCCTGGGTAAGATAGAAAGCCTGTTCCAGCAACACTCCTGACTTTTCTGTGTGCTTCCTGAAGAAGTAAACTGCCCATAAAGCCTAGGAAAGGAGAGATGAGGGCAGAGGGGGGCGGCACCTGCATACACCACGTTGGACTTCCCTCATTTTCCCCATCCAGTACACCGTCTTGCCTACTTGTCTATGTCACTCTCCCTCTCGTTGCCAGGTGCCACATATCTGGATCCTCAGTGCCACCTGCACAATGGGACGCCACTACCATTCACCAATGCTGGCTTAATATGTCTGCCCCCTTGTCAGGCCTCTCACCCCAGTCTTCAGACCATCACTGCCTGCCTCTCCCTCTCCCTCTCACGCAGACCTTCAATGGCTCCCCAGTGCTTTTTGAGCAAAGAGTAATCTTATCTTGACTCTGTGGACTGTGTGCTTTAGTTCAGAAACCCGTGTCCGCCGTGTTTCCAGCCTTGTTTTCCAGGCTATCTCTTAGAACACAAGGGTGCTCTCCCAGCATCATTTCAATAGCTGGCTCTCTAGTTAGCACAAAAATAATGGGTTTTTAGATCGTGAGAGATAATCTGTGAGCCATCAAAGAAAATGAGAAAGAAAAACCAGAGCGCCCTGGATGTAACTACGTAGATATGAGCCTCGTAGTATAGTACAATGGGTTATTTTCTATATATTAATATGTAATATAGGGAGATAACAATAAACACATACAGTGTGCTAAAACAATCTCCTCTGGTTTTTTTTCTCCCACCGAGTAATAGAGTGTTAGCAGTTTGTCATATCCTTAAATATCCTTAAAAATCCTGAATCGAAGGAGTTATTTTGAGCGAGGCACTTAGGATCGTGCCTGGCACACAGCAGGTGCTCAATAAATGTTGGAACATTATCTCCTATCATTATTATGAACTATTATTATCCTCCCAAAACTTAATGTTTAATGACAGGATGATATTTGACGATACAGATATTCAGCAATTAACTTGAAATGTCCCTTGCTGCTGGGCATGTAGGCAGTTCACAATTCCAAGCAGCCGTAAGCAACCCTGGAATGATTATCTCCACATATGTAAATCTAAACATGCACATTTGTGTTAGTGTAAGTGTGTATGTGTGTGTATGTGTCTATGTATGTGTATGTGTGTGTATGTGTGTATACATGTGTGTTTGTATATGTGTGTATGTGTGTGTATGTGTGTATACATGTGTTTGTATGTGTGTGTATGTGTGTGTATGTGTGTACATGTGTGTTTGTATATGTGTGTATGTGTGTATGTGTGTGTACATGTGTGTTTGTATATGTGTGTATGTGTGTGTATGTGTGTGTATGTATGTGTATGTATGTGTGTGTATGTGTATGTGTGTGTATGTGTGTGTATGTATGTATGTATGTGTGTATGTATGTGTGTGTAGGTGTGTGTGTATGTTGTGTGTCTATGTGTGTGTCTGTGTGTGTCTGTGTGTGTATGTGTGTGTCTGTGTGTGTGCGTGTCTGCCTCCCTGTCTCCTTGTCAGCCTGGGAGAGTTGCTATTAATGTTCTTGACTATTTTCTTCCTTTCAAACTATTTAAGTGTCTCCGCTGTGATCTGCAACATGGGGAGTCCTGATTCCAGACTTGTAGGTAAGCAGACAATATCAAAGCTGTCGATAGCTTCTTACTATCAGTGGCAGTGGGGAGTCCGAGTTTGTCCAGGGAAGGCAGCATATTCAGATCAGTGTGGCTAAATGTTCAGCAGTGTGTGTATGTGTATGTGGGTTCCAGTGAAGACACAACTGGATCAGGAACTCTTTCCAAAGCCGTGCTTCTTAGTATGGAACAGTTGGTCACAGTCAAACCCAGATGCTACCACCATTCCTTGGGTTCAGGAAGCTCTTAGTATGTAACCACCATTCCTTGAGGTCAGGAAGCTCTTAGGCAAAACTATTTGTTGTATCCTTGGACTAGGGGGATGTCATCTTTAAACTATCATTGAGGCATCTACTCATCTATTTATCCACCATTTATCTCTCCTTTACATTTACCCATTCACCCATCCACCCCATCCATTTACCCACCCACCTACCCATCATCCACCCATCCATCTACTCATCCACGCATCCACCCGTATATCCTCTATCCATCCATCTACCCATCCACCCACCTACCCTTCCATCCTCCACTCATCCATCCATCCATCAATCCACCCATCTGCCCATCTACCCACCCACCCATTCATCCATACGACCACCCACCCATCATCTACCCAACCATACATCCACCCATACATCCTCCATACATACATCCATACCCACCCACCCATCCACATATCCACCTATTCACCTACCCACCCACCCAGCCAACAACCCACCCACCCATCCATCCACCCATCTATCTACCCACCCATCCATCCATCCATCCACCCACCCATCCATTTTCACTCTTCTCATTCATTCCTTCATTGGTTTGTAAAATGTACATTAAATCCCCCACTGCAGCCAAAATTAGTTTAGACACCAGAGGAAATACATAAGTAAAATTAACATTCAAGCAAAAACGGATTCCAACATAAGAAGTTCCTGTAGGCTCCTGATATACATCGCAGCTCTCATGGTGCACTGCTTGATCCAAGAAATTAAGACTAACGCGATTTTAAACACCATAGCTAAAGCAAGCGGGAGAAATATTGGCACAACGAATTCCTTAGGAAAGTGACCTACAACCGTGATACCATTCCCACGCTCTTTTCCTCTAACAAACATGACATCCTCGGGTACCACTTATTTGAACCTTTCTGAGCCCTTTATGCGAAAGGGTCAAGAATCTGAACTGTCACAGTTTACATTATCATTTACAAATTAAATGTATGTTGAAGCCCCACCAAGTTACGAATCTTCTTCTAATTTTTAAAGGATGTTTTAAAAGTTTGGAGCCATCACGCAGGTGCCTGTGGAAGCCAGAAGAGGATGTCGGAGGCCCTGGGGGTTGAAGGTACAAGTGACTGAGGTCTGTCCAGCATGAGCCCTGGGAACTGAACTCTGAACTCACTCTTAACCCCTAAACCATGTCGCTAACTCCAACTTATGAATCCTTTACGTGAGAGGTGACAACGATTCAGGTGACGTGTCATAAACAAAGGTATCTTTAAGGTTGACTCTCTCTGCCCTTATGTTCATCTTAACATAACCGTGGATTAAACTATTTTCCCCCCTAATTTGAAAAGAGAAGAAAAGGTTTGAGCATCCCCGATTACTCCCTCTCAACGAGAAATGAGAGGGAAACGCTGCTGTATCGCCCTCTTTTAATTGATATCTTGTCCTTCACTTAAATTACATGTCACCGTGAACTGTCAATTGCAGGAGAGATATTGATAGTTTATCCCCATTACTTTTCCACCCGTGTAAGGTATAAAACATTGAAACGGTGATTATATATGAATCACATCTTATACATCAGAGGTACAGTGTAATTAGAAAAATAAGTCTTACCAACTTGTGACACAGTCTTACAAAACAGATTCCTCCTCATGCTGGGAGCTGCGTTCAGCTCAAATAACTCAACTGGATGATCTGCAGAGCTGGATGACTGTGGAAGCCCCCAAGAATTTGACTCCCACGGCATTCGTGTCTTCTACGTCCTGCAAGGTGAGTGCCGTCTCTGCTTTGCCACCATCCCAGCTCCCATTGAGCATCCACCCTGACAGGGCATGGATGGCTGAGCCACAGGTTTGAACAAAACTCCCTGGAGCTATTGGAACCCAGGGGATGGCTTTGGGTGAAGGGGAGGCAGAGCGTTTTGAGTTGGGATGTCATCTCTGTCTCTACGGTCATGCCCCGGGAGAAGGAAGATTACGCAGCAGAGAACTTTCTTCAGTGACACAGCTCATTCCTCTTCAAATACTTCTGCCACAGGTGACTGCCACCCACTGTGCATCTGGGAATCTTCCAGAAAATGGAAATGGTCCCCAGAGACCTCAACATCACTTTGGGTGATGCCGCTATGCGCTTTGTCGTGGCACGGCATCATGGCCACTGCCTCTATGTTCACATGCAGTCCTCTCTGTTGATGTAAACCCACAGCCCAACTCAAAGGGAATGAGAAATTGTACACTCTGGATATATGTGTATAGTATATTTCATGGGGTTTTACGGTAACAGCACAAAAGAAGGTCAAGGCATTTTCAGTTGTATTGGAGGAAATATCAGGTATGCAATCTATAGCAAAACAGGGAGAGCTCTGCTGTAGGCCTCAGGTATTAGTCCATGGCATTGGCCTTGGTGGGTGAGTGGGGAGTAGAAATGGACCGGTCACAGTGGCGGGAAACAGTGTGAAAGAGTTCATGGCACCCCATTGTTCTTCCACTTCCAGAAGCTACTGTTTCCCATCACCCTTGATTGACAAGGTGCATCCCAGTCCATCTAGAAGTGTCAGAATGTGACCATCCCTCTGAACCTTCCCAGCATGCTATTGAGATTCTATGTGAGACACGGTGAGTCAAGTCTTAAGAGTTAGCAAACATTGCTGCTACAGTTAGACGTAAGGTTTCTCCCACAGGCTTGGGTGTTTGAACATTTGGTGCTGCTTTGAAGACTGGGGAACCGTTGGAAGATGGTATCTACATAAGAAAGAGGGTTTCTGATGAGCGGGGGAAGACTCAGTGGTTTATATCCCAGCCCCATTTGCTGACCCACCCATATGTGAACAAGCAGCCTCATGCTCCAGCAGCCACAGCTGAGAACGGCTTCCCACCACAGGGCACTTTCCCACAGAGATGGACTCAGCCTCAAACTGAGCCCAAACAAACACTTCCTCCCTCAAGTTGATTCTTATGGCGTAGTTGGTCACCACGGCAATGAGAAAAGCAATCCACACAGTTACCTTCTGTCCTGAACCTCTAAAGTCCACTCACCCCACAGTAAGATCATCCAAGTTTGAATCACGGACTTCATTTGGGGAGACACTGGGTCACCTCCTCCCTTGACCTCTGGACGGCTAACACTTCATTATGTGAGCATCACAAGGACAGCTAATCTGCCTGAGAGAGGGTGGCTGTAAAGTCTCAGTACCAACCACCCAAACACCCCGCACTCTGCATAGCAACTGGCACAGCAAAGTTTGTTTACTGTGAATATTTTTACTTTTTGTGTCTGAAGGCCCCTACCCAACACAATGACTCGCATAATGAAGGGAAGCAACAGACGGCTGTTGAATTTACTTGGCTAAAGATTGGGTTGAATTATAAAACCTTTAAGGAAGGGAATGAAGACTTTTTTTCCCCTCCTCCATTCAGATTTTACACTTCTCAAGGCCGGAGAGGTGGCTCGGTGGTGAAGTGCTGGCTGTAGAGCCTGAGGACCTGAGCTCTATCCTCAGACGAAGGAGAGAGCTGGCTCCCACAAATTGTCCTCGGACCTCTACAAATGTTCTGGGGCATGCATGTCCAAGTACATACACACACAAATAAACACAGTGTGTGTGTGTGTGTGTGTGTGTGTGTGTGTGTGTGTGTGTGTGTGAAGAGAAAGGAGGAGAGAGAGAGAGAGAGAGAGAGAGAGAGAGAGAGAATCGTACAAGAGAAAAAGAAAAAGAGAGAGAGATAGGTTCTTACTACATCTCCTAAGAGGTGCTGAGGTTTGGTTGACTTCTTAGCCTAATTCCTCTGTGGCTTTTAATCTTATGGGGCAGGCTGACATACAGATAAAAGATGGCCTCTTGCCAGGGGATGAGAACAGTTTGTATAGGGCAAGCAGGCACAGAGAGGTCAGGGGTCAAACCTCCTTTCACTGCTCCCTGAGTTTTAACTCCCCATGACCTCAAGACCCCATCTTACCTTTGACTCCACAGTCCCACTGACCTCATTTTTCTTATCCCCAGCACGGAAGCAAGTACCCACTCAGGGCCCCTACCTCTACTATCCCCTCTGCCCAGCAGGCTGCAAACCTGTGTGCTTTGTCCCCCATGTTAACACTGTACCAACTTGACTGGGTTACAGGGTGTTCAGATGCTTGACAGAGCACTGTCCTGGGGAGGGGGAAGCATCTGAATAATGAGAATAACACTGGACTCCCAAGTGGATGGAAAGGCAGGGAAACCTAAATGCATAGAGCATGGACGATCGCCCAAGGTGGGTGGCTCTCATTAGGCTAACAGTCTGAACAGAGTAGAGGTAGAGAGGATGGGAAGTACCCTCCCCGACCCTGGCCTACACCCTGTTCCTCCAGCTTTCCAACTCCTGTGGCTCCCCTTGGGTCTTGTGTCTGTCCAGCTAGAACTCACAGCAATGGGTCCACCTATTACCTGTCAGCTGTCTACCTACCTGTCTGTCTGTCTTTTTCTATCTATTTCTGTCTGTCTGTTTCTGTCTGTCTTTTGCTGTCTGTCTGTCTATCATCAGTTCATCTGTTTATGTGTCTGATGGCCTTCAACTTCCAGTGGTCTAACTTCTGCGTTTTAACTGCATTCTGTTCCACTCACGAAAAGTATGCCTGCCCCAGCACACAGCGGAAGTCAGAGAATAGCTTTCTGTAGTTAGCTCTGCCTTGCACCATGTAGTGTCAACGAGGGTACTGAGGGTACCTGGAAGAGAATGGGGGACAAGAGACGCAAAGAAGGACACCAAGACAAGAGTCTGATCAAAGCGACAATTTTATTTTTCCCCAAGGCTGAATTTAAACCATAACAGGGGTAACAGAGGGAGTGGGGAGTAAGAAACATTTATGCAGGCCAAGGACACAATATTCGTGTAGTCAGGGAATCGGCTGATGTTGACAGGATGTCAGAAAGGTCACAGGTTTGTCATATCTATTAGTCAGCAGGATGTTGGTTTTTCAGAAAGGTTACAGATCATCACATTGGGTATCTTGACGTATCATATCATTATTCATTTTGACCACCAGATTTGTATTAGTCTTCTATAGCTGGCTGGGGACTTTCCATGAACCCAGTCATACTTAATTCTAACCATAATAACAACATTAATAATGGAGGGTTTCAAGGGCATCACTCCCAACAATGTAGGTCCCAGAGTCAACTCAGGTCATCAGGGTTCACAGCAAGTACCCTTACCCTTAGCTGCATCCCAGCGGCCACTCCCTGCTTTATGGTGGCACAGAACTGGTACGCAATGGAGTACAAGTTGCCCTTTGAATTTGATCTTTACTTGGGCTGTTGACATAGGGTCTCTTCCCACCTCTGGGTACTGATCAGTGGTAGCTTTGGTAGCTCCCAGTTAGCCTTGTGATCATGACCCTAGGGCAGCATGTGACAAAGTTTGGACACCCAGTAGGTGGAAGCAGGAAGTGCGTTCTTGCTTAAGTTGTTTTAAACTTAAGAGGGTTAACCAGACCTACACTAATGCTCAGGGTTATGCGATCAGCTATTGTCCCATGACTCCACCTCTGGAGAGCTGGTTTTTCCTCTGGAGAGCCCCTAGGCTACACCTCCTCCCTTCATTCAGGGCTGCACGAGAGCTAAGTCCAGGAGATAGGACAGCTCCTTCCAGGCTCTGTCCCTTGCCTTGCCTTTTGCTTATGGCACTGTCTGCAACCTTGCAGTATTGTCTCCTGTCTCTACTTAAAGGAAAAACAACTTTCCAGGTGGGATTTCCCAGCCAAGTGGTTCTCAGCTGTGATGTGGGCTGTGGGTCGTATTTTGTTCCTTAGGAAGCCATCAGAAGAGCTTACCTAGTGTCCCTATCCAGAGCTTTTCAGGGTTGCTGTGAATGGGAGATAGGGGGAGCAGACAGCAGCCCAGTCCAGACGTATAACCCCAACCCAGCTTCTATCCTGTAGACTCGGTGCTTCCATTGAGTAATCTCAATGGAGTAGATAGTGTCTTTTATATACAATCAGCGGCTGTCATAGCTCCTGAATAAGAAGTTCAGAAGCGTCCTTAAATTTTTTGATTGAATGAAATATGCTTATCCACAAAACCCTGAGTCTAAGGAAGTGCCCCTGGTGGGTCAGGGGGCAGCCCCAGTTCTTCATGGTAATCACTGACTTTACAGGAGCCTGTGAAGGAAGCCTCCTCAGACAGCTTGGGAGACCTTCCATGATCTCACCTTAGCCCCTCACTCTTACCCACCACTTGTGGATTCTGAGTCCCCCATCACACTGAAATTTCCAAAGGATTCTAAGTGCCGTTCGGCTATTGCTCCTGAGCCCAGGCAAGTACAAACCCTTTGCCGACGTGGGTTTTAATCCTTACACTAACCCACCATCTATACATACCTCTTGCACCCTCTGTTCTATCCAGGGTTCGTTTACGTCAGGGGCTACCTCCCTGTGTACTTAGCACCTTCCCCTGCTGGCCTTCATCTCTCTCTAGGTCAGTCCAGGATCTCTGCCAGGCGGCTTCTCATTGGCTCAGGATGGACATGTGACCTAGACCAATCTCGCGAGAGAGATTCTTATTCTTCCTGATATACGTATTTATGTTATTGTATGTGCATTCGTGATTCGTCTGCATGTATGTCTGTGCGAGGATGTCAGCTCCCCTGGAGCTGCAGTTACAGATAGTCGTGAGCCCCCGTGTGGGTGCTGGGAACTGAATCCAGGTCCTCTGGAAGAGCAGCCAGCGCTCTCAACCACTGAGTCATCTCTCCAGCCCTAGAGAGAGTCTTAAGATTGATTTAGAGACTACCTGAAGAGGAGCTTGGCAGTTCTATTAACTCTAGAACAAAAACAGAAGGAACACCCAGGGACTGCAGGAGAAGCCAGACCTACCCAGACTACCAGGTGACCGAATCCAGCCATGCCTGAAGTGAAATCTATCCCTCAACTTCTCAGAGAAGAGAGGTACATTTCCCTCCTCTCATTTGCAACAGAAATTGTCCTTCATGTGCTCTGAAAGTGGGAAAGAGAATAGTGAAGAGGTAAGGTACAAACAGAGACAGGGGGTAAGGAGGGGCGGGGCAGGGGGAGGAGCAGATGGGGAAGCAACAAAAACTGTGATGTCATAGTTACTTTGCATAAAAATCCCAGAAATTGGGGCTGGAGAGATGGCTCGGGGATGAGCAGCACTTACTGGTCTTGTAAAGGACCCAACTTCAGTTTCCGGACCAATATTGCTGGGCCCCCAAATGCCTGAAACTCCAAAGGATCCAACTCCCACAACTGAGGCCGGCCCCAAGGACTTGGACACTCCCACACCCAAATAAAAACAATTCTTTTAAAATAAAAAAAAAAGGACATTTAAGTAAGAAAGACATTCTCTGTGCGTGTCAGTAACTACTTAGGGTGATGATGTCTTCCCTTACTCCTAGGTGTTCAGTGTTTCCTCAGTACTCAGTCGCACGGAAAAATTCCACTTAATAATGTGGCTGTGCCCTCTGGACTAAACGGCCCAAGTTTCTATTTGATGTAATTAGGAAATAACACCACCAACCAGTTTACCAGGTTTAAAAAATAATTCTAGTGGACACATTTGTCTCTGTCCACGTGTTTCTTAAGTATCACTTGTCCTCCTTCTGGAAGAAAAATATCCAAACACACTCTTGTTTTTGTGTTGATTCTGAGGCAGAGCTCCTAAGGACTAATTTTCCAGATTACTCATTTTATATCTCGTGTCATTAATTCCACACATGTGAAAAACATATAATTATACCCACCTTATTAGTACTGAATAAAATTCTGTATTTTTCAAGTGTACTAATAGGGGAGCTGGCACTAGACTCGTGTACCCAAATGAGGTTTCTGAACTTCAGAGTAATTTCAGTTACCTCTGTTTACCATCAGAAGTACCCAGCGAAGTGCAGGACTCTGCACTTGACAAATGTTCCCAGTCCCTTCCTCCGTATCACAGCAAATGGCCCACAGGACAAATACTGTGTCGCACAACTCCTCGTTACCACAACAGTGGGATGGAGTGTGTGTGCAGGAACAGTTCCCAGGAACCCCAGCGCTTGCTCTGAGAGGATTTGTGAAAGCAGAATTGTGGGGTCCAGTGGGGTGTAGTCTGAAGGCACTGAGCATGCTGAAGGCTCTTAGAAGTCCTGCAGCAAGGAAGGCTACCGGCTGGCTCTCCAGAAGTCCTGTCTATGGGGTCCAGTTACTGTCAACCCCCTCTGAGGGATCCTATCAAGTTCATGCCAGAGGGCAGCTCAAAAGGTTTGAGGCTTCTTTATCTGAGGAACGGGAGTGTGGTCTGTCTATCATGGAAGATGCTTCAAGGATCCAATAAGGAACCGTCTCTTCCTGCCCTCTTGGGGAGGTTCTGAGTTTCTGTGTGTTCCTTTCTTTGCTGAGCAAGAGATAAAGGTCTGTCTTTACGGCCTCTCTCTGGGTCAGAGAATGTGCTAATTCTCATGAATAACTGGACCCCTACCTCCCCAGAGGGTTGGTTCAGTGTCACTTATTTGGGCTCCATGCTATGGGGGCCAAGTAAAGGCTGTGCCTGTTCCATGCTCTCCCAGATAGCCTCTCTTCCTTGTGGTGCAGGTAAGTTTTAAATTTCAACTTGTCTCAAGCTCCCATAGTTTGGGAAGAGGGTTTCAACTGACAGATTGCCTAAATCAGGTTGGCCTGTGAGCACAGCTGTAGAGGATTATCTTGACTGCTAATGTGTGAAGACTCAGCCCACTGTGAGCGGCACCATTCCCTAACCAGATAAAAGCAGAGAAAGCTGGCTGGTAGTTAAGCAGAAGGCAAGCAAAGATCTATGTGTCTATGTCTTCTCTCTCTCTCTCTCTCTCTCTCTCTCTCTCTCTCTCTCTCTCTTTCTCTCCTGTCTCCCCCCTCTCTCCTCTCTCTCATCTTCCTCTCGTTCTCCTCTCTCTCTCTCTCTCTCTCTCTCTCTCTCTCTCTCTCTCTCTCTCTCTCTCCCCCTCTGTCTCTGTCCATCTCTCTCTCTTTCTCTCCCTCTCCCCCGCCCTTGACCCTGGCTACAATGCTCTAAGCTGTTGCCTGCACTTTTCCTGCAATGGTGAACTGTACCTTGGAGCTGGGAGCCAAATAAACCCTTTCCTCTCGTAAGCTTCCCTTTTCTCCAGGTGTTTGTCATAGCCATAGGTCAGTCGGTTCTCAATCAAGTGTCTCCCATCTAGTGATTTCCAGAAAGAGAAAACAAAACCTACAGCAGTTGACCACAGGGCAGTGACTGAGTCACAAGTTCAGGTGTGGCTGGGAGACCTTGCCAGAAGGCAGTGATTGTGCTCAGTACAGGACCCATGGCTCTCCCACAAGGAGGTTCGTGGGTAAAGGAACCAATCAGTCTCCCTCACTCCAAGCTCCCTCACTCATCCTGAGTCTTGATGAGAATGGAGATTGTCCTATATCCTCAGTCCTGTGAGGACCCAGCTACCCTGGCAGCTCTTATATGACTGGGTCATCACTTCTGTGATGTTGGCAAGAGACTCACTGTACCCAAAGGTTGACAGTCCAGCGGAAGACTGGAGTTCTGAGAACTGCTGTCCATGATAAACCACTCTGGTTTTCCCCTAGTCTCACGCTGTCTGTTGTGTCAGCATCTGCTGGAGTTGCTGCCAGGGGAAGGCAGAGAGTAAGTTGGAAAAGCCAAGTCTAACCCAGAGTGGGCAGGGATACCACAGAAGAAGTAGCCATTGTAGACAGAAGCCATTCTGCAACCTAATGCTACTTCTTCTGTCCCCTTACGCATAGCAGTCACTGGTCAGCGGGACTCCTCAGGGTGAGGAAGCCATGTCAGGATCCAGGCTGGTGTGCAGATGTGAGAGTAGAGAAGACGATTGAACAGTTGGTAGACAGTCCCCGCTAGAGAGAGGAGAGAGGGGTGAGTCCTCCTGGGAAAGGTATTTTCTTGACTTACATATCACTAGGTCTCCAGAGTATCTACACATCGGGGTAGAAAGCCACACTTTGTGGCCTTTACTGTCCCTCAGAGAGTATGGGCCTTGGCTTCATTCATGTCATCACCATGTCTTGCTCTAGAATTTCCCACAGTACTCTGGATGGAGCCATACCGGGAGCCAACAATGTCCACTCTCCCTGTTATATAACCTCCTGCCATGAGGTCCGCCTCAGTTCACTTCTGGCTATTTCTAACATTCAGCCGTCTTTTAAGGGTGCATTAATTCTCTCTTGCTGATATAACAAATCATTCCATGTTTAGAGGTTTAATAAAGCATTGCAAAGTTATTGCCCCGCAAATATGAAAGTTACAAGTCTGTCTGAGTATGGTGGGCCTTTACAATCTGCAAAATCCCATTCCTTCCCAGGCCTCCAGAGCAAATCATGTCATTCCCAAAGCTGCCTGCTTTCCTTGGCTCTGGGCCGCACCCCCTCTTCTGGGCTTCATCCTGGTGTGTCTTTTACAGACTCTCCTGTCTCATGCTCACGAAGTCCCTGTGGTCACTCTGGACTCCCAAGGATCATCAGAGGTCACCTCTCTATGTGCAGGGACTTCAGAGTACCTTTGAATGAATGAGGTAGCATGATCGCAGGCTTTGTAGGTACCACGTGGAGATCTTATTCTTCTGATCGCAATGGTCAAGGCCAAAAAGGTGCTGGATCCCTTTCAACTCCTCATGGCCTGCTCTTCTGCCTGCTGTCCGTCACACTGACAGACTCCTCTTTGAGTTGTACTTTCCCAGAATTCCACAGAACCGTGGTTCCCATATGGTATGAAGCCATACGATTGCTTTGGCCAATGAGTTGTAAACAAAACAATATGCAGCACTTCCTGGGGAGAACATTAGGTTTTGAGTGTGAGACCTTCCAGAGCCTGCCCAACTGGGGACCATCGGAGATCAAATACAGGATGCCTGGCTACGTCTGAAATTCAGGCAAACATCCAGTTTCCAAACGTGTTTATCTGGGACTCAAGAGGAACTGAGTATCTAGTTTGCACTTGCTGAGTCTGACAGCTTCAAGTGTGAACAAGGCATGAAAGTCTACTCATACAGTGACACGTGAGGCTTGTCTGACACCAGGTAAAGACATGTCCTTTCTTCCCACTGCTGGCCCTTGCTTAGCAGCCACCAGCAGAGAGATGGAATGATCAGCCTTCCTCGAGCAAAAGACCAGGTAGAGCTGTAAGCCCTGGGACACAGTTTTATCCGCAGAGCCTGGAGCAGCCTTGACTGGCGGCTGATTCATCAGGCCCAGGTGCCCACACCTACTACATATGCCAGGCTGCTGAGGCCCAGGTGTGGATGATGTGTGTGTCTTATGCTCACTTACCCAGAACTCAGGGCGACCAGAGAGATCCAATAGGTATTTGTAGCACACAGCAAAACCCTCTCCTTCAGGCATGCGTGGTGACGTTCTTTCCTGTTAAATATGTCAGTTTCCGAGTGACAGAATACAGTACGCCATGTCTGTAGAAATCATGGAGGGTGGAGTCCAGCCCATGAACTACCTAAAGGTGGCTCAAAGGCAGCTACTTCAGTCTTCCTTGGACTTTATTAGAACTATGACATCTCTTGTGTCAACCCTTCTCTCGCCTCTCCGGCCCCATCCCCTACCTCAGACCTATAAAGTCCAAATCTGAGTTCTAGAAAGATCCTCAAGTGCTCTGTTCAGAAGTATGATGTGGGAGTAGTGACCATCAGGCTTGACTGCCTTTAGAGTAACTGGGAAACTCTCACATGGGTCCCCTGTGTAGCCTAACTTGCCTAGAAAGTCCCCAGCTGTGGGCATCTTTTAAGCCATACGTGTGGTGATTCTGTTGTGCAGCCAGGCTACACAAAACCTTTCTTTCCAGGTTTCTCCCCTGGGCCAGGCTCAGCCCTTCCTATAAGGAACACAGCAAGCCCATGAAGGTCACAGAAGGAGAGCTGTAGGGAAAGAGGTATCCCCAAGACGAAGGGCTCGATAACTGGATCCCCATAAGCAAGCATACATTCACACAGTCTCATTAACATACAGTCACACGCTGTGTTTATAACGATAGAGTTGCCAAAAAAATGGGCGTCAGTAAAACAAACCGTATTGTCATGATGGTTATTATTATTGTAACAAAACTTTAACATTTCCTACCCCTCTGCCAGTGCAGTCACAATGCATAATGCATTTGCAATTGCTTCCAGCTGTCTCCCCGATCCATGAATGGGGACACTTTGGTACACGCAGCCTTCAGCCTGCCTCCTGCATTTGCATGAGAAGCAGCCATCTTCCCATTCATGAGTAGAGGCTCCTCTGGGGAGTAGTAGGTGCACACTCTCAACCCTGGTTAGAGTGCACCCTCCTGAGCCCGGAGGTCCACAAAGCTACAAGACAAGTAGATGCAAGACAAAATGGACTCTGCACCAAGCCTGAAGACCTGCTTCAAGTTCTTCTTATGCCCTAAGTCCTGGTAAGGTGGCTGAGCTGTCTTCCCTGTGTCCTTACCTGTAGAAGACAGGCCAGGCTGATGACATCAAGTGACTGTCAGGAGATCCAAAGGAAGCAGAGCTCTAGTATACATACATACATACATACATACATACATACATACATACACACACATGCATACACACACACACACATACACACACACACACATGTTGTGCCACAGCAGAAAGGTCCTGTAGCACAAGGCTAGGGTGGTATGACACCTCAGAGAGACACCTCTGTCTCCCAACTCCTTTTATTTCCATGTTTTCAGTGCAAAGTGGGAGGAAAGGAAGGTTGGGTGCATGGGTGGGTTGGTAGGAGGGTGTGTAGATGCATGGACCGCTGGATGGAGATGTCTTCATGCATGCATGATTGAATGGACTGTTAACCGAGGGAGAAGGGGAGATGATTAAATGACATGAGTAAAGGAAAAATTAAAGAGACAAATCGATGGGAGGACGACGCGTTCCTGGAGGGGTGAATGACTAGATGAGAGGCGGGGTAAATGTGTAGATGGACAGGAGTATGAGGAGATGCTGGGTGGGTGTACAGGCAGATGAATGGATACGTGGGGATGGACGGATGAACGTGATAGGATTTTTTTTTTCTTTTTTCTTTTTTTCGGAGCAGGGACCGAACCCAGGGCCTTGCGCTTGCTAGGCAAGTGCTATACCGCTGAGCTAAATCCCGTAATAGGATTTTTTAATGTTTCGATTTATTTTATGTGTGTAAGTGTTTTGCCTGTATGTGTGTGTGTGTATACCCCACCCGCATGCCTAGCACCTGCAGAGGTCAGAAAAGGACGTCAATCCCCTTGCACTGGAGTTACGGACGGTTGTGAGCTGCCATGTGGGTGCTGGGAATTGAACTCAGGACCTCTGGGAAGTGCAGCCAGTGCTCTTAACCACTGAGCCATCTCTCCAGCACTGTGGATATAACAAAATCTGGACAGGTGTCCTGCCTGTTGCTGCTCTAAGTCAATTGTTCAAATTCCGTCTGTCCTGCTGTCACACAAGCATTGAGTCTGGTCTGCAAGACCTTTGTTGCCACCAAAGCGATCATTTCCACTGGAACCTTCTCTCCCTCATGGTTTCCCCTCAGCCCCATGGTGGTGCTCTCCCTCCCGTACTCCTCAGATCTCATGGTGGTGGAGGTGAACCACAATCCATTTAGGATGCTAAGTCCACCTCAGAAGCCTTTCCCTTGAACTCCCCTTAATCTTCCAGATGAACTCAAGTTTATTAAGAATTTACCTGACTGCTGCCACGTTATCCTAAGGACCACACCGTGGGAAATGTTATTGTCCGGACTTTCCTGGAGACATAACCCAGGCTCCAACTTGCCCGATAGCCCACCAGGGAGACTGCAATCTGAAATCGTGTCTTCAGACTAGGCATCTACTATCCTCTTGTGTCTCTGGTCATCAGGACCGGTCTACACCAGAGGACAAGATCTGTCTACAACATGGGGGTGCTTACAGCAACCTGGCTGTGCCATTGCTAAATGTTACCTCTTAGCATCCACACTGCCCTGCTCAAAGTTTGACCCCTGCCTGGACTGTGTCCTTCCCAGGCTAAGCACAGAGCACAGTGAGGCATTGTGGCTTTTAGATTCAAGTCAGATCCCTGGCATTCAATTCCATTGTGAACACTAGTTGGTCAGAATAGCCCATTAAAGCAGGGCCCCCACAGGGTGGAAAAACTTGAATGTTTTTAATTTATCAAACTTTTCCTCCAACCCCCTTGGCTCTTGGGTGTGGAGGAACCTATGGCCTGATTCCTGGAAGTAACACCATAAACAATATCTGTGGCTTCCTTAGGGCACTTCCAGAACGAGAAGATAGGTGTGAAATTGCAGAATCGTTTGTTTTCCCCTCCCCAGGAAGTCTCTACACTACCTCAGCCACAGCTAATCTGACAGCAGTTCCCACAGCAGCCAGCCTTCCTTCCTACATCTTCTCAGAGCCTTCGTGTTGAGTTGGCGCAAAGCAGCTCACTTTCCACAAGTTTCCCCTGACTGACATGAAATGTGTGCTATTTGGTTAATGTAGTCCTTCATGAGACTGGGCAACTCCGAACAAGGAAAACTGAGCAAATCAAGCGACTCCCGGTAAAATCATCGACTGCCTGGTGAGGTGAGGGGACAGGTGTCGTGTATAGCAGCCCAGCCAGAGGAGACCCAGGCAGCTTTTAGGGGCTAACAGAGCAGAGAAGTGGACCCACAGATTCAGCAGAGAACAATTAAGAATGTTGCTACTATAATTTATTGAGGTGCGGGAAATATGACACTGACTGCAGACTCCTTTAATTCCACCATCCAAGTGCCAAAAGTCAAGAATGGGGACTGGGAAGACACTAACTGGGACAGTCTGGGTCTATACCTCCACTTCATCACTTACTAGCCACGTGACCTTGAACCAGCCAAGGTTAAGATGGAGATGTCAATGATCTCATAGAGCTTCTGGAATGCGAGAGATTGTAGGGGTAGGTAAGGGATTAGGTGCTGTTGTCTCCATCCTTGAGGCTGGTTACTGGTGCTTTCTCTACATTTCTGATTCATGACAGAGATATCTTATCTCTGTCCTCTCTAACACCTCCCATTAATATTCCTGGGATAACACAGATGTGGCTCAATCAATAAAGTCCTCGTCATCCAAGAATGGGCACTAAAGTTTGACCCCAACACCTACATAGGTAGGTAGGTAGATAGATAGATAGATAGATAGATAGATAGATAGATAGATAGATAGATAGATAGATAGTGTCTAAGTTATGGTCTTATTGCTGTGAACAGACACCATGACCAATGTAAGTTTTATAAAGGACAACATTTAATTGGGGCTGGCTTACAGCGTCAGAGGTTCAGTCCATTATCATCAAGGCGGGAGCATGGCAGCATCCAGGCAGGCATGGTGCAGGAGGAGCTGAGAGTTCTACATCTTCACCTGAAGGAAGCCAGGAACAGACTGAGCATCCTCAGGCAGCTAGGAGGAGGGTCTCCAAGCCCACCTGCTACAGTGACACACTTCCTCCAACAAGAC
The DNA here is from genome assembly GCF_011064425.1 of Rattus rattus. NCBI lineage: Eukaryota > Metazoa > Chordata > Mammalia > Rodentia > Muridae > Rattus > Rattus rattus. Next base: position 124,003,666 of record NC_046160.1, on the reverse strand, counting down.
CACACCTTCTAATAGTGCAACTCCCCAGGTCAAGCATATGCAAACTATCACAGATAGGTAGATAGATAGATAGATGATAGATAGATAGATAGATACATAGATACATAGATACATAGATACATAGATAGATACATAGATACATAGATAGATACATAGATACATAGATACATAGATAGATAAATAGATACAGAGATAGATACAGAGATAGATACATAGATACAGAGATAGATACAGAGAGAGATACAGAGGATACATAGATTCATGGATGGATGGATGGATAGATAGATAGATAGATAGATAGATAGATAGATAGATAGATAGATAGATAGATAGATAGATACAGAGATACAGAGATAGATGGATATATAGATAAACACATAGATACTTAGATAAACAAAACAAACAAGCCAGCTGTTGTAGCAGCATGTGGCTGTAATCCAGTACTGAGGAGGTGGGGACAGGAGAATGACAGAGCCTTGCTGGCCAATAGGTCCAGCTGACACAGAGCACCCTGAATCCGATGAGAGCCCATCTCAAACTGTAGAAGAAGCATGGAGGATGACACCTAATGTTGACCTCTGACCTCCATGCATGCTAGTTTGTGGCTTGGGCAGGTGTGTTCCTTTCTCCAAAGTAGAATTTACAACCTCTTCAGATCCTTTAAAATCCTGGGACTTACCACTTTCCCCGCTTACCCTTGGTAGTTGTTTTCCTTTGATTGAAGGAAAATGAGGAAAACCAATCACCCGTGTTCAAGCACTCACTCATGCACACATACCTACACACACGCACACACGCATGCACGCACGCATGCACGCACACACACTCCCCTGTTAGCACTCACTGTCCTACACAAATGGGAGGTCAGGCTGCAGCACCCTTTCCAGTTCAAAGCAACATGCTTCAATTTTAATTGCAAATCCTGGGCCTCTTTTATGAATTACATTTGGTATTTAAAGAGAGGGAAATGCAGAAGTCAAGAGATCACTTACAGAAGACATTTCCTAATGCACATAACCAAGTCTTCTGAAAAATCAAACCAAAGGCTGCACAAAACTGGTCAGAAACCCGAAGTCAGCTGTGACTCTCAACTGGTGTAAGGTTGAGGTTTGCAGCAGTCCTTAGCTGGAGTCCCACAGCAAGAGTGGGGTCTTTGTGTTTCATTTTGGCAGAAACACAGAGGGACTCGCCAGTCTGCTGAAAGATGCTGGATTGTAATGAAATCCGCATAATGTGTACTTAATAGAAACCAACACCTCAGCTGGAAAGAAAGAAACGTCTTCTAAATCAAGGAGTACATGCCGGAAAATCGAGGAAACGGAAGATACCTTTACTGTTTGCTTCTCTTAACCAGGAAGACGATCGCTGGTAGAAAAGAAAAAAAAAAAAACAGAAAAACAAAAAACGCAACAACAAAAAAACTTCATCGGATTCTGTCTTAGATGTTGGTGGCGTTTTCTGACTCATGGGTGGGTTTGTGGTCCTGGAGGGGTGCCTAGACATTGTAATTCCCAAGAATTATAATTAACAAGAAAAAAAATCACTCATTTATTTACATTCCCATTTGAACACCAGATAAATTATTTGCTGGAAGCCCCTTAATGGTTTCAAAGTACATAATTATCCAACACACTGATCCTACTTTCAGAGGACAGAAACTACAACAAAACGACCCCCCCCAAAAAAAAACAACCCCTCCTTCCTGACAACCCTTGCTAGACATATCTTCTATGGCTTTTTAAAGTTATATTGGTTTTTTAAAATATCAAAATATTTTATGCAAAATATTTCTTTTTTAAAAAAAAAATTCTATCTTGCTCTTGGGAGATCGTACGTGCGATTGTTAAGGACATGCTGCAGATTGCAATAAATTCTGAAATTAACACTGAATATATTTTCATATTATGTTTACATATGGGTAGGGTTTTTTTTTAGACTCCCTATCTTTTTTAGATTTATGAGATTCTCTACAATAAGATTTCGTGTGAGTATATTTAAATTTCATATGTGTATGTATTTATATACACAGAGAACAAGATTACACACTTGCTTTAATTTCTCCCAGTCTTAAAAGCTCATAAAATATTTAAGCAGTTTCTGAACCAGAACAGAAATGCCTCAAACTGTTGTTTAAAATGATACCCAACCTTCATCTTCCCATGCTAATGAATGGGGCAGCTGTAACCAGGAGGGGGTTCAAGCAAAGGAATCCGTGCTTAACCCTGTTCTCTGCCCACCTTCCCCCCACCTCTAAACTTAATCCAGATGCTTACAAAATGCATCATTGATCTTTTTCCTCACTTTCCGTCATCCCACTACTGAAAGTCTTGCCTAAAGGGTGGGAAGAATGAATGACTGGCCAATTGGCAAACAGCTAGAGGTCTATGGACTCAAAGGGCAACCAGCTCCTTCCTTCTTTCATTCTTTCAACAAACACTTCCTGAGAACTTGCTATGAAGCACGCCCTTGGGCCTAGGGCTAGGATGATGAACAAGTTGAAGGTTTCCTCCTCCCCTTATAGAGTCTGAAAATTGAGACAGGGTTGGTGACACACTGGACGTCAGAAATTCTATCACCAGCAAGAAAAACACGTGTTCCAGTGCGTGTCCCTCACTGGGGTTCTACTGTTGTCTTTGTTAAGGGTTGGGGTGATCTGAGAAGACCATCCCTCAGGAGGTGACCCTTTTACTGAGGAGAACAGGTAGCAGGTGAAGACACAGAGGGATGCAGGTGAGAGAAACTGCCCATGTGAAAGCCCTGGCTAGAGAAGAGGCCTAGGATATCCAGGCAAAGAAGTTCAATGCCACCTACAGCACAGGCTGGCATCGGAAGCGTGGGCAGAGGCACTATGGTGCTAAGTTACTTTTTAATGTGATCCTTGTTGCTACTGAAGTGCTCAAGGAAGATGGACTTAAAGGGGACTGCCCACCCCTCTCGTCTGCAAGGATTGCTTGGACTCCTTTATAGGCAAAGGGGACATAAGCTATCAATCTAGAGGCCACTGGCCATTTAAGGTGACAGATGCATAGCTCTGGTAGTTTAAATGGGAAATGTCCCTGACAGGTTCACTACATATTAGAACACTTGGTCCCTGTTGTTGGTGCTGTCTGTCTAGGGAGGTTTAGAAGGTTTTAGGAAGTGGAACTTTGATGAAGGAAGTAGGTCATGTAGAGAGGGGTAGGTTTTGAAGGTTTATAACCTTGACCCATTGGATCATGGCAAATGGGAACCTTTTTCCAGACTTAAACAAGCTTGCAGAACCAGAACCCCCGACAGCCAGGGACAGCCAGGTCCCCCGAGGAGGGACTTTGCTAAAAATACCTAAAATGTTTTACTGTTAATCTTGATCCAGTCCTCCCTTTGAGGGGCCTACAGCCTTTAACAAGGGTAAATTTATACTCAGGAAAGGAAACAGACTTTCAGGAATCTATTGGATACTGGTTCTGAATTGACACCTGTTCTACAAGGTCCCAAGAAATATTGTGGCCCTCCAGTTAAAGTAGGGGCTTATGGGGGTCAGGTGATTAATGACGTTCCGGCTGAAATCGGACTCACGGTATGTCCAGTAGTCTCTGCCCTCATCCTGTGTTTACTCCTCCAGTCCCAGAGTGGATAATTGGGACAGATATACTTAGAAGTTGGTGAGTAAGGAGGAGGGAGGAAGAAGAGGAGGAGGAGGAGGAGGAGGAGGAGGAGGAGGAGGAGGAGGAAGCACATTCCTGCAGGAATTGCAGAAATTAGTGTCACTATCAAGGACTTGAAAGATGCAGGGGTGGTCATTCCCACCCACATATCCCTTTAGCTCTCATATTTGGCCAGTGCAGAAGACAGGTGGATCATGGAGACTGAGAGCTGACAATCAAAAACTCAATCGTTGTCAATCATAGTGACTCCTGTGCTAGATGTGGTGTCCTTACATAAGCAAATCAACACATCTCCGGGTACACTGTATGAAACTATTGATCTAGCAAATGCCTTCTTCTCCATACCCATCCATAAAAAACACCAAAGCAAGTTGCTCCCAGAAATAGACATTCACGATTATATCTCAAAGCTATAATTCTCTAGTTCTATGTTATAACTAAGTTCAAAGGGATCTTAGTTCTTTGTCTCTTCCACAAGGTATCACACTGGTGCACTATACTGACCACATTGTGCTCACCAAGTGAGCAGGAGGTAGCAACCACTTTGGACACTGGAAACATATGTACACCTCAGAGGATGGGAAATAAAGTGAACCAAAATTCAAGGGCCCTCTACCTCAGTGAAATCCCTAGGAGTCCCATAGTACAGAGCACGCAGAGATATTCCATCTGAGGTTAAGGCTCAGTTACTGCCACGGGCCTTCCCACCATCAAGAAAGAAGCCTGATGTTTAGTGGGTCTATTTGGATTCTGGGGACAGTGCATTCTTCACTGGGGTGTGTTACTCCAGCCCGTATACCAAGTGACTTGGAAAGCTGCTCCCTTCGAGTGGATCCTGGCACAGGAGAAGACTCTTCAACAGGGCCAGACTACCACCATGGACCACAACAAGCCTGATGGTACTTGTTCTACTGGCCTAGAAGATTTGGTTCCAGAGTGGTGAGTGCTTCTGCCAGGAGACAAAACCTAGGTCCTGTTGAACTAGAAGCTCAGACTTCTCCCTGACCAGTTTGGGCTTCTGATGCCTTTAAGCCAACAGGCTAAGAAAGGAGTAACAGTGTTAGGAAAGTAAGATCTACTCCAGACCACCAAGGGGAAATTGGGTTGCTTCTCTACCACAGAGGTAAGGATTGTGTCTGGAATGAAGGAGATTCCTTAGGGCATCTCTTACTGCTACCATGTCCTGTGACTAAAGTCAGTGGGAAACAACAACCTAATTCAGGCAGGATAACAAAGGGCACAGACCCATCAGGAATGAAGGTGTGCATCCCTCCTCCAGGCAAAGGACCAAGACCTTCTGAGGTGCTTACTGAGGGTGGAGAAAATACAGAACCAGTAGCAGAGGACGACAGTTATAAACACCAGCCAACGCCACGTGACCAGTTGCAGAAATGAGGATTATAATTGACACGAGTGTGTTTTGGTCATATGTCATTGAGAATCGACTTGTACAGATATCTGTGTTTTCTCTCCTCGGCTTCTTTGCTATGTGATATACCTTAGGGTTTATGTTGCTGGGAAGAGACACCGTGACTCCAGCAACTCTTAAAAAAAAAAGAGAAGCATTTATTTAGGGCTGGCTTACAGGTGTAGAGGTTCTAGAAGGCAAGGCAGCACCCAGGAAGAGAGGGAGCTGGAGAAAGAGCTCTAAGAGTAGTTGGGGATTTAGCTCAGTGGCAGAGCGCTTGCCTAGGAAGCGCAGGGCCCTGGGTTCGGTCCCCAGCTCCGAAAAAAAGAACCAAAAAAAAAAAAAAAAAAAAACCAAAATTCATATTGGTATATTGGTGTACTATGCACAAGTGATGCTTGGTAGTTTTATGGGTTGGGGATTTAGCTCGGGGGGGGAGGGCTTGCCCAGGAAGGGCAAGGCCCCGGGGTCGGGCCCCAACTCCGAAAAAAAAAAAAAAAAAAAAAAAAAAAAAAAAAAAAGAGCTCTAAGAGTTCTACATCTGGATCTGCTGGCAGCAGGAAGAGAGAGACGCCGGGCCTGGCTTGAGCTTCTGAAAGCTCAAATCCCACCCCCAGTGACTCAGTTCCTCCAACAAGGCCACACCTCCCAATAGTGCCAGTCCCTATGAGCCTATGGGGGCCATTTTCATTCCAACCACCGTAATGGAACATCGAGAGACTATCAGTGGTTATCGTATTTAAGTTTGAGTTAATAAAAGGATGTCCTTCAAGGGACATTGCCAGTTAGTCTAAATTTATAATGCGTTTGTGACTGTATGAGAGGTGATTATGTCATATTAGAAATAAACATGAGCGGATTAAATATATAATGCAGTTGCTACTGTACCTGGTACAGTTACATCGCGTTAGGCATAATTATGGCCTGGTTATTATTTTCATATGAAAATTCAGCATGACATAAGAAAATGTGACTGTGTTTCAAAATGACAAGAGAGGGACTTTTGATAGCAAATCTCAAGTTGTCAACAAGACTCCATCTGGAATTAACTAAAACCCAAAGGTCTGGGCACACCTGTGAGAGCTGCTCTCTTTTCTTTTCATTTTAAAGATTTACTTATCTATTTTATGTGTATGAGTACATTGTCGCTGTCTTCAGACACACCAGAAGAGGGCATCGGATCCCATTACAGATGGTTGTGAGCCACCATTTGAAGTGGTAAGACTCGCTTCTAATCTGGATCTTTGAGGTGGGAAGATATACCTTCAATCTCGGCCATACCTTCTGCTAGCAATGTCTAAAGGAGGCAGAAGAAGAAACTTCACTCTCTTTGCCTGCTTGCTTTCCCTCCCACTAGCAAGCCCATCCCTTCACTAGCACCAAACGCCCACTTCTTCAGGATTCCAATGTAGACTGAAGACCAGCCGAGACATCCAGACTCAAGGACTGAGCAGCTACTGGACTCTCGGACCATCCATTGGTGGGAGAGCCATTGTTGAACGAGCTAGACCACAGCCTGTAAGCCATTCTAATAGATCTCCTATAGATATTTATATACAGTCCATAAGTCCACCTCCTCTAGAGAATTCTGACTAATACTCCACACTCCCAGTTCATTCTGTCTGCTTCATGTTTGTGACTGAAGATGTGATCTCTCCCCTTCCCACTCGGCTGCCTACTGAGATGCCTCTCATGTCATCATGGATTCTCTCCCTCTGGAACCATAAACCAAGATAAACTGTTTCTTCTGTCAACTGCCTTGGTCATGATGTGTTATCACATCAACCCCAAATACTAATACAGCAGCCTCCAGTGAGGGCAGGGGAGGGAAGGAGGGTTGAGAAAATCCATGGCTCTAGGAAAGGCCACTTGGGCACACATAACCCACCCAACGCATGGTTTCAGGGTGGAGGACAGCTAAACATGCCTCATCTTTCACACCTGTGACAGGCTCAGTCATGTCTCCACTAAACTAATGTGTCGAAGCGTCTCTGAATGTGACTGCACAACAGGCCCCCTTATCCAGGGGTACACATTCCAGGACCCCTGATAGCTGCACACCTTTGAGTAGGTGCTCACTGCCCTTTGAAAGGTAATGGGTAGGTAGTTTTGGGTCTCATCTCAAGGATGGTGATCATAGAAAGAATTTTAGCTTAAGCTGTGTTAGTTAGTCCACCCACCCATCCCTAGGGCAAAATACCATCTTAACAGGAAGAGTTGATCTTGAGGATACAGTCTGTGTACTGCAGGGGGAGGGGCGTGTCAACAGGAGCGGAGGTAGCTGGTGACATCACAGCCAGGGATCCGAGAAAGATGTGTGTTGGTGTCCAGCTTCATCACTGTTTTTTTTTTTTTTTTTTTTTTTTTTTAAATTCAGGACCCCATCCCAGGGAATGGCATCACACATATTTGAGGTGATTCTCCTCTCCTCTATTAAGGTAATCTAGAAAATTCCTTACAGGTCACACCCAGAAGCTTTTTTTTTTTTTTTTACAATGATGGCAAATCTCATCAAATTGAGCACCAGATCGTCAAGTGAGAATCCCTTGAACACAGCGTGGCAGAGCACCATCCGCCGTTGGCTCACACAAAAATGCTACCGAGTGAGTTAACGGGCGGGTAGCATATACCACACGGACACTTTTGGACAAACAGACAACGCATGAGATGATGGTACTGCGGGCACCCTGACTTCTGAATTCTGTCATGGGAGCCTGATAAATCAACCACGCTGCTCAGCAGCCAAACAAAAGCTGCACGCAGTGAGAATCAGAGCACTGGACCAGCCACTTGGAGCCCTGGGAGACCCAGCTCCGAGCGAATTTCCATGTGTTGTCAGGAGACTGTGCTGGCGGAGAGCATCGCATCCGGGCCACTGGATTCCCTCAGTGAGCAACGAAAATGTCAAATAGGTGTACCTTGGCATACAAGCCATTGGCATTTCCGTAGACAAAACTTTTCATTAAAAGAAATTGCAAGGACAGCCTGGCGTGACTCCAAACCTTGAGGGAGGTGCCGGTGCTGCACCGTAAGCCCCCCGGCACAGAATCGGTGAAAAGCTACACATCCGTTCCAGTGGTCAGAGGCTTGGGTGGAAAATATGGGGTGGGAAGCCATTGCTTAAGACACAATTGTGTGATTACCTTCCTCTTACCACCCCTCCACGCAGCCATCAATTCTCTGGCTCTTCCGCCCGTCTGCCAATCACATCACACGACAGCGGTCAGATGCCTCGTCCTTGACTCTCACCAGGCTTACCCCTTACTAAGTAAACATCGCGTTCGTCTTGCTTCTCTGTTGCAGCTGAAATTGGCATACAATAAAAAGAGCAAAGCTTTAGGAAGTTTTAAATGGTTCGCTGAAGTTCAATCATGAAATGATAAGGAGCACTAAGTGCTCGCCATGATACGTTTTTATATGGGCACCGCACTCACGAGACTGTACCACAGCCAAGATGATGAATCCCCGTAGGTTCTGCTTCCTCCGGCCCCCAGCCCAGGCAATCACAGATCTGCTTTCTGTTACCACTGATTCGTTTTTTGTTCTCTAGAATTTTGTGATGTGTGCTTCTGCTTTGTTTGGTTCGCCTTTTCTATACATGTACTCGCCAAGTTAAAGAAATACAGCATAACTGTTTTAAAGTTAAAAATATTTTGTATTTTCTGTTTCTTTTCTTATTCTGTATCTTTATTAGTTCATTAAGAATGTCACACAATGTATTTTGATTCCGTTTCTAACTCTCCTCAGCTCCTCCCAGATCCACCTCTTCATGGTTCCCTAACCCACACAAATTTGAATTCTCCTTGTACATATTTCAAACCAGTCAAGTCTGGTTTCTGCTCTGTATACTCTTGGTTGTGTGGCCTTCCACTGGAGCATGGCTGGTCTACACTAGCAGCAAACTGACTCTCCCTCTCCCAGAAGCTATTAGCTGTCAATAAGTTCTCAGTTAGGGGTGGAACTCCATGCCCTGTCTCCAGGTCCATGCTGGGATTTCATCTGACTTAAGCCTGCATGGGTCTTGTGCATACTGTCACAAGCACTGTGAAGTCATACAAGCACACGACAGCCCTGCTGTGTCTAGAAAAGTTTCCTTGCAGAGAAACAGCCCCACCTCCGGTCTGTGTGTCCTTTCTTCCACAATGATCCCTGAGGCGGAGATGAAGGGCTGTGATATACACACCGTTTATGGCTGGTTATTCAGCAATCTCTTATTTCCTTCATCTTGACCAGTTGTGGATCTCTGTGTTAATCATCCTCTGGATTTCAAGTTCAATGTCTTGAAACTCACAGGTGAAATATCAAGTTGTTCCGAATTTATTTTTATATATGCCACCAACAGCACATTACGATGACTTCTGTTTAAGGATTCAATTGTCTTTTGAAAGAGACTTAAACCATAAGTAACCTATAATCAGCCTATGTAAATACAAAAGTTCTTATAATTCCTGAGCTACCCAGCCCTGTGGGTGGTTCCAGGATTCCCTGTCTTCCCTCCTCCTCCCTTCTCCTTTGAGAACCCCGATTTCCCACATCCTAGAAGTTGCCCTGTAGCTCAGTGATGCTGTGACATTTTTTAAAATTCTCTTTTTTTACGTAGGGGTGTGTGTGTGTGTGTGTGTGTGTGTGTGATGGTTGGAGGTTGATACCAAAATGCTCTTTTCAGTCACTCTGTACCTTAGGTTTAGAGTTTTATATTAAAAATTTTGATGGAAATATATTTACATCTTTTGCCCCTTCCCCTGTCCTCCCTCCACCCCCAAACATGTCTCTCTCACTCTCTCTTAAACTTTTCATTATGTGTATCTTCAGGCTCGTCAGGCACCTGCACGTGCACGCACGCACGCGCGCACACACACACACACACACACACACACACACACACACACTCATACACATACAGAAGAAAAAAGCTCACAGAAGCAGAGCAAGAGCCCAGTTCCCTCCAGCGTGTTGGAAAACACAGGTGTCACTGGTCACTCTGTGGAACATCACAGGGCACACCCTCTGAACCCAGCCTTTCTCAGATATTTTCAACTTTCACCAAAGCAGAGGGAATACGTTAATGCATCCCAGTGTCGGGTGATCTGGCTTCAACAGTCAACCTAGTGCCACTTACCTGCTCCTCTGTGTGCTCCTGACGCTGGAGACTGGAACCCAGGCCTGCCACCATGCTCCACAAGTGCCCCACCACTGACCCCCATCCCTGGATCTCGTTTCTTTGAGTCAGTGTCTCCTTGCATAGACTCTCCTTTAACTCACAATGCTCACCCTGTGGCTTCAAATATGTGATGGCTTCTCGAGCGGCTACCTCCAGAGGGTTGGGATTGCAGACCTGTGTCACCAAGCCAGGCCCCAATTTCGTTTTAGCTAGCGTGTTTTAGAACAAACCCATCAGGGGGTTGGGGATTTAGCTCAGTGGTAGAGCCCTTGCCTAGGAAGCTCAAGGCCCTGGGTTCGGTCCCCAGCTCGAAAAAAAAAAAAAAAAAAAAAAAAAAGAGGTTTAGTATAGAACAAACCCATCCCTGCACTGCCACTTCTACGGATAGGCTGGAGATGCTCGGCTGGGGTCCTAGTTTGATTTTAAGAATAGGAACAAGAACTCTTAGTGAAACAAACCCAGACTCAGTTTGCCCAGATTATAGACACCACTTTAAACCAACTTCCAAGCTTCATTTGAACCACAAGCCCTGTGTCTTACTAATGCTGTCCCCATAAAACCAATATCCAGCCTTGGTCTCTCCAAATAGGGAAGAAAGTTATAAACCCACAAATTCTCCTTAAAACCCAATTCTAAAACTCAAGCAAACATTGAGGCTATAAGAGTGATTTATGTTGCTAGTCCTGGTGTCTGTATACAGTGGATTTTTGTTGTTGTTGTTTTTGGTTTTTTTATTAATTCTTTGATAATTTCCTATAGTGTATTCTTATCTCCTTCCTCTCGTCCAATCCATCCCAGACTCATCCACCTTCCCTATTTTTCTTAAACTCATCGCCTCCTTTGTCCTGCCCACATACTCTTGGATGTGTGACCTTGTACAGGAGCATGGTTGGCCTACGAGTGGCTACACCTTTAACGAACCGGACACTCTCTCCCAGCAGCCATCAATCATCAACAGCTTCTCAGAAAGTGGGGCTTCCTGCCTACCTCTGTTCTCCATGCTGGGATCTCACCTGGCTTGAGCAATCAGGGCTCTTGTGCAGTTTTAGGAATTCACATCACAGGAAGGAGAGAACACTGAATACTTCCTGGGTGTGGCATGCTAAGATTGCGTCTCCTTACGGTGTACCCAAACGAAAACCTTCTCAAGATAGATGTCTTCATTCTAAGAGCAGGAGGTCAAATCCTCATTTCTGTTTGTTAAGCTATGCTGTAGGTCGTATCATTTTATTTTAACGGGTGCATAAAAGCATCAAAACTGTGTATATTAATGCTTGCTATGCAATGTGTAAGGGCATGTATACATTGCCCAATGTTTGAGTCATTTTCAATGTATCTAGCTGTGCTGTCACAGGTCATTTCTTTCCAGTGACACTGAATGATGTTTGGCTGTACCCCTGACTCCTATCTAGCACACCCCAGATCCTCAGTGGATAAAGCTTGGTGTCTCTGTGTATTTCCAAAGTGAGGGAGGGTAACAGAATCAATCTCGGTGAGGATGTCCCCATTGCACCGTGTCACCTCCTGAACAGCATCCAGACTTACTTAGATGAGTGTCCATCTTTCAAGGTCTTGGTTTTTCCTGGCCTGAGAAATTGTATTGGTTATAAAGAAGAGGATTGTGCATGTGTGAACACGCCCTGTCCACCACTGTTTCTCAACCTTCCTAATGCTACCACCCTTAAATACAATTCCTCATGTTGTGGTGACCTCCAACCATAAAATTATTTTGTTGCTGCTCCATATCTGTGACATTGCCTCTGTTGTGAATCAGAACATAAATATTTTTGGAGATAGAGGTTTACCAGAAGGATCATGACCTGCAGGTTGGGACCTACATGCAAAACAATTGTGGAAGCTCTGTGTGCTGGTTGGTTTTATCAACTTGACACAAAACTAGATATATCTGGGAAGAGAGAACTTGGGGTTAAAAATATCCCCCATGAGCTTGGCTTGTGGGCATGTCTATGGGCATTTTTTCTTGGTAATGACTGATGTAGGAGAACCCATCCCACTGTGGGCACTGCCACCTCTGAGCAGGTGATCCTGGGGCATATAAGCAAGCAGGCTGAGCGAGCCATAGGAGCGAGTAAGCAGTGATCCTCCATGGCTTCCGCTTCAGTTCCTGCAGACCCGGTTCCTTCTTGAGTTCCTGCCCTGATCCCCTTCATGCTCTGATCTCCCTCATGATGGATTGTAAGCTATAAAATGAAATAAATTCCCCCTTCATGCTGTTTTTAATCATGGTGTTTATCACATCAAAAGAAAAGCAAATTAGAACATTCTCTGTGACAGAAGCTCAGAGCAGCCATGTATGGGGAAAAAAGCAAAAGGTTCTACTATGCCTGATGTTCATGGTGCAAAGAGAAGAGATAACAGGTTCAGTGTGCACTCTTCACTCAGCATTGGGCCAGAGGCTGTGAGGCCTGAGTGGCACAGGCTGTATTCTCCATCCTTCAGGAGCTATCAAGGATCAAGGATCAAGGTGCAAGTACCCAGGTATGTGGCTGTACCCAACTCAGAGCTTGGCACAGGCACATCATGGGTGACCATTACACTGAATGCTGAAAGTGGGAATGAAAAGCACTCTTCATTGCCTTTAAAGGAAGCTAAGCCCACATAAGCTCTATAAGACATGTTGGCAGGAGGTAGGGCTGTGGGGCAGGCAGCAATATCAAAGCCAGGAAGAGTTGTATTTGAGAACTATGACTACCCCTCACTGTTTGTGAGGCTTTGAGTGAACCACTAACCCTCTCTGGGTCTCTGATCTGTTGTCTTTCAAGTAGCTAATCATTCCTATTTATAGGGTTATTATGATACGAACCAGACAGACCGAGCCTAGACTTACTGAAAACAGAGACATCCCAAATTGTTTTACAACAGTACTCATTAAGATGCTGGTTAATGTATATTTGGGATGACTGTCCAGTGGTCCCCCTTTAACTTGGAAATGAGTGAAGAAGTAGAAGAGAAGGGAGGAGAAAGGGAGGGAGGAAAAAGGGAGGAGGGAGGGAGGAGGGAAGGGAGGGGTAGAGAGAATCCAGTTTTATCATCTGTTCTGAAGAGGAACATTCCCAATAATGACCCAAGATTAAAGAGAGCAGCATGTCACCAGAGATATGAGACACTTGAACTTGAGAATAGTAGCACTACATGGGGTCAACGTAGATCCAAGAGTGGCACAGACTTTATCCCTACACCATGGGGAGTCTGGAGACACAGCAATAAAAGGAACCCCATTCCATCTCAGAGGCCTCTCCTATCTGCCTCATGTGGTCCCTATGGCCCATTTGGGGACTTTATGGTGTCCCCTGCAAGCCCAGTCCTGCATTTCCCTGCGGTTTGTCTCCACATAACCTCTCAGAACCTGTGGTTATTCGTTCATTACTGAGGAGATCCGGCTTCTGAAGTGGGAGCCACCGCTATAGGCTGTAAATACTGAGCAATTAGCCACTCGAGTGCTGTATTATAAATGTATGCAGTTCACCCAGGAGGCCTCACAGATTGGAGGATATAAACTCTGGAGAGAGGGACTTTTTAAGGTTGGCTTTATTTCAGCTCGTGAGGTGGAAGGGATGCGAGGCTCAAAAGAGTCAACCACCTTCCAGTCAGTAAATCTGGGCATCGTGTTCCATTATTGTCTCCATCCATGGTTCAGGGGAGCTCCCTCTGTGACATATGTTTATCAGCAATGTCTTCTTACAATAAAGTAGATGGGACCACCAAGGACAAGATTAAGCTGGCATTTGCCTACTGTGCTGTAGATAGAGTTTGTGCAGACCAGGTAGGCTATTACTGGGACATTATCCTGTCTTAGCATCCTGATTGCCAGTATCATAAATATATACCAACATGCTCACAAAATATAGGTAAATGAGGGGGTAGAAAAGTGACTCAGAGACGAAGAGCACTTGTTATAATTTCAGTTCCGGGAGATTCAATATCTCTTCTGGCCTCCACAGGCACCACATGCACATGGTGTACACATACAACATACAGCAAAATGCTCATGCGCGCGCGCGCGCGCGCGCGCGCACACACACACACACACACACACACACACACACACACACACACAATCTATACCAATAGACTAATGGGTAAATAGATATAAATGTTACATGGAAATACATGTTACAGAAATGAAAGGGGAAATAGACAAGAATTATCCATGCTTCAGTGTATGTCTAATACATATCTTCCTGTGGTTTCACCTCCCCAAAACCTTCTACAGATGAGCAAAAGAAGTGAATATACACCAGCTCTATTCATGGGAAAGCTAGGGCAGTGGGAGCTAGATTTACCACAGAAATAACAACTGTGGCTATGATCTTTCCACACTTGAAAAAAGAAAAAGCAATATAGGAGAGGAAAAGAGGAATGTGGAGGCAAAGGAGAGAGAGGGAGGGAGCGGGGAGAAGCCTGGTAGATGCCTGTGTTCTTAGCAAAATTTTACGTTTCCTCCCTTTTTCCCAGGGCAGAGCCCACACAAACTCATTTGGAGGTTCTATCACTTCCAAATCCCCTGAGACAGACTCCGTGCTCCATATTTCAAGCAGAACAAGAGACGGACTGAACTGTTTGCACAAAGGCAAAAAAGCCTCAAAATCAAACAGGAATAAAGGTATCAGAGGTTAGCCATAATGTAAACCATCCTTTCAGCTCTACGGAGACACACAGGGAGAAGGTAGAGTTACTGAGCCTAGAGTCGAAGCCCACAATGAGAGGAAGAGGGTAGAGAGTAAATATTGTCTGAGTTTATTATGCTTCAGGCAATGCATGACAATAACAGTGACAATAAGTAACAATATTATAAAAATTACAAATAAAACTAGTCATGTTATTAAAGGGGGCTTTTAAATGCAGTTCTTAATGTCTCTGCATTTGTTACACAGCTTGCCTGGACCACCATGTTATTTAGCATTTTTATTAGCTTCTTTTAGCTGAATTGTCACCATTGGAGACTAAGGTTGGAATGTTTTCTTCATTGTTTTCCAAGGTGACGAAGCTGAGACTCTAGGGATAAAATAATTTGCCTAGGGTCACATACTCAGCTTCCTCAATCCCAACTAACCCCTCTCTAAGACTGTGCTGTATTTGGGTTTGGAATCAGGAAGTCTAGGCCTATTCCAGATATGTCAATCAATCTTCTAAGCTCTGCCTTGACATTGCTGCTCTCTGGAGGTGAGTTACTGTTTGCCGGATGTTGCTGCATGGACTTGTGTGCTTCAGTGCGTGGAGATTAGTGGATATGCCACCAGTGACTTCAGAAGCTAAGTCCCCAAAAGGATAGCCAGCTTCTACCTCCTTCACCAACACACTTGAAACTGAGGACACCCCATGAGCAGAGACCCTCGTGTTACATATTAAGAGAAAATTTTATCTCTCTAGAAGAGGGGCTGAATAGCATTAGCTGGTTTAAACCAGTTCTTTATAGTCTCTCTAGAGTGACTTTTCTGAAAATAAAAGGGAAACTTCAGAGAGTTAAATGACCATTCAAAGGTGTCAACCTTCCCCCTTCCCCCCATAAGAAAAGCAGCTTCTCTTTAAACTTGGTTGCAGAGTTGTGAGGCAGGAGACTAAGAGAGAAAATGAGGTCTGAAAAAATTTATGTAGAGACCATTGAGAATTACATCTGTGAGACTGATAAGCATAGGGAATCATTTAGTAGCCTGGGACTCTACTTGGTTTGGGCTGTGTACACACTATTCTTTTAATTATGCACTTGGCAGCCTGAGATACTTTCCTGCATGTACCACATGTATACACACATGCACATGCATATGCATATGCATATGCACACACACACACACGTGTGCACGTGCATACATAAACCCTTCTCTAAGCAAAATGTTAATGTCTCAAAGTTTCTATTTCTATGATAAATACAATGAGTCAAAGCAATTTAAGGAAGAAAGGGTTTCTTTCAGCCTACTGTCATAATCTATCCATCATAATGGAACTCATAGAAGGAAATTTAAGGCAGGACCTGATGCAGAGGAACTTGGCTTACTGGTTTCCTACCCATGGCCTACTCAACCCACTTTCTTATATAACTCACGTCTGCCTACCCAGAATGGCATTGCTCACAATGAGCTGAGCCCTCTCAAAAAATACTCCCACAGACTTGCCTACTTTTTCTTAGCTAAAATTCTTTCTTATCTGATGTGTCTATTTGTGTCAAGTCGACAAAAACAACCAGCATAGCCGGCCCATTGTCAACTCGACACAAAAGCATATCGCTTATTAATCCATAATCTTTCTTTTCTTGTTTATACCCAATATTTCCTATTCATATCATTAAAACATTCTGATTTTTAAAACTCCCATACTTTTTTTAAAAACTCACTTGAAGAAGTTCAAAGCCTCCTTAAAATAGCCAAAGTATTTCTAAAACTTCAAAGTCTTCCTAAACTTCCAAAGTCTCTCTGAATTTCCAAAATCTCTGAACTGTGGGCTTCTGTAAAATCTGAAACGTGTTACATACTTACTCTAAGAGAGAAGAACCAGAACACAGCCACAATCAAAGAAAAACAAAATCAAAGCCCACACAAGCAAACCATCCCATGTAGGATGTCTGGGACTCACTCAGAATCTTCTGCGCTCCAAAAGGAGCCACTCTACTTCCCTGGCTGTGCCACCATCATCTTCGTAAAATTGCAATGCACAAGACTCTCTGCACACTGGAACTCGTGCCTCTTGTCCTTCCTGACCTCCAAATAGACCTCAGGTTCTATTCAATACTATTCCAGTCATTTCCAAAGGATAGGACAGTTATCCATCCTGAACTGGTTTGGGGTGCCTGTGCAGTAAGGCAAACTGTGTCCCCCTAAGTATACTTTTATGGGATGGTGAAGACTGTTCTCCAAAAGGAAATAGTGTTGCTGTCCCAACAAGAAGAAAGTAACAACAGATGGATGACCAATGCTTGTCAGCACCAGCACAAATGGCTTTAAACAAGGGCACCCATAAAACCACAATACAATAGGAGAAAGCTTCGCTCATTGACACCACGACATAGTTGCAAGCTTACCTCCTTCAAGAACTATGCACAGAGAGCCTGGAACACCTCAAGCATGAAAGCCTGAGTTCAGAGAAGAAAGGCATGTCCCCGTGGCTGTACTTAAGGGCTATCAAGTGTTTCAGTGGGTGAAGGTGCATGCCACCAAGCCTGACAACCTGAGATTGAGCCCTAGTATTCACATAGTGAACAAAGACTTGGTCAAGCTGAACATGTGTATACTGCTCTCCAAATTAAATAAATAAACGTTAAAAATGCATTTAAAAAGAAACCATAAAAATTGAGAATGACTCAGGGTTGTAAAGTGAGGATTGAGAAAGATTTCTCAGAGACCATGGCTGGGGAGGACATAGAGGGCTCTTGATGAAGCTGGACCACAGTCCCTAAGGCAGGACTGCCACTGTCACCCAGGAGGCCTGTTCCCCTCAGGGTAAGGAGTCAGATCCTGCTCTAATCTCTCCATTTTGAGAGTTCATACATATCTACCTTAATATTGCAAAAATCTATATTTGGATATTTAAAAAAAACTAGGTTGGATGGGAAAATAGGCAAGATATAAAATAGTTACTAATTTTAACACATTTTTTATAATGAAGGCGCTGCTTTGAAAATCTTCTGTTCCCACATATGTGGATGATTTCGCTTGACTTATTAACTTCAGTAGGACTGAAAGATGCACCCCCCACCACCTTCCAAACTGACAGCTCTGGTGTTCTGAACACAACCCTCTTCAGCTGCCCACTGAGGTAGCAGGATCATGAGAGGTGCTACCTCGGGTCTGAGGCTTGATAAGAGTTTGGAAGATGTATGAAAAGTTGCCTGTTGAGTCTCCCCCTGGTAGCCTCATCCCCCAAGACAGAGCAAACCTTGGCTTAAATGATCACCCCTGACAGCAGGATGTAAAAAAACAACAGCCCCTGGGAGGTCTGGCTTGCCTAGCAAGCATTTCTCAAAGTCCTAATCTAGCTCTCTGAAGCCTAGTCAGGTCTTACCCTTGCAGTCAGGGGCCTAGACAAAATGACACCAGTGGCCCATGACAAGAAGGGAAAATTAACTTCAAGATGAACTTTGAACCATCATTTGGACTTCTAGTCCCAAAACTCCTTGGGAAAGCCATCATAGGAAATCTCGCTGCTTGGTGTCTCATCACAAGCACGAAATCTACCTCCAGCCTTTCCCTCAAGGAAGAGCTTATGCTGGTTGAATGATAGGCCTTGACTGACAAGGTTTGATTGACACCCATTTCCTCTGCCTCTGAGTCCTGCTTGTCTCTGACATTTTGCTAGAACCTAGAGTTACGTCAGTCCTTGACCCTGAGGAAGCCGGTAGCATCCTAAAGTCAAAGAGAGTCTTTTCTAGCTCTTTGTCAGGTTCTCCAGCTGTTTGGGGCACAAAGCATACATTTGGAAATGCCTGGTTGCATCGAGCAGGGAAGCAGTCAAGTCTGGGGTGGCCACTAAAGCCCCAGCCACTCAGCCTAATCCTGTAACTGAGGGAGAGGGGACATCCTGATTAATGGGTCCCCGATCCTCAGGAACAGGTGATGCTCTTCCTAAATAACCTAGAACTGGTAACTGGAACCAAGGTCTGGATTATTGGGCCCGGGATGAGGTCACGGGGTAGCCCTCCATACCGAAAAGAGAATGAATAAATTAACCAATGTGAGGTTGATATTGACTGTCAACCTGACTGTCTAGAATCGTCACCAAGGAGCAGTATCTAGTTGGCTGTATCCAATCACCAAGGAGACAAACCCAAACTGGTATCTGCAAGGAAGTTTCTGGATTGGGCAAACTGAAGCGGAGGGTGCACCTAAAGGTGAGTGGCGCCACTCCATGGACTGTTGCCCTGGATTCTACAACAGGAAGCTAGATAGGGCACAACTACTCCATTCTCTCTTCTTCCCGACTGAGGACATGGTGTGCCCAGCTAGCTACTTCAAACTGTGAGCTAAAAGAAGCCCTTCCTTAAGAGGTACTTTTTTGTCACGGGTATCATTACAGCTGGTGATGAGAAAAACAAGGCACACAGAATTCAAAAGCAGGTCCACTGGCAGATGGATGAAGGGTGCAGGAGGAACCTGGCCCATTCTCTCCTCTCAAAATGCCCTCACAGAACAACATGCAAAGCAGAAACCCTTGTATCTGAGAAGCTGGGAATATGAACAGTCGGCTGCTCTCCTGAGCTTGATACTGTCTTACCTCTGCCTCCTGAAGATGATTAAAACACCAGGAGGGGGAAAGAGACTGCCGAGATTGCACAGAGCCTTCAAGAGACATGCGATGGCGGTGAACCAGGGCGCTGTACATCCCCTGAGGCAAACAGTGCGGTCTCGGGGAGGGGTCTCAAGCTCAAACATGAGCTGGAGCCCAGTGGGCTTCGGGGCGCTGGAACCATGGGAGGGTACAGCTATACAGACGCAACCAGCTACTTTCCGGCTCAGGACTTCCCAAAGCTGGTTCACTCAGGTGCGGGTGAACTTGACAATTAAAAGTACACCAATAAGTTGTAAACCTTGGATGAATTGGCTGGGAAGATGGCTCTGTCATTAATAACACTTTCCTAGCACGACAGCCTATAACTCTGGTTCCAGGAAGTCTGAAAA
This sequence comes from Rattus rattus, assembly GCF_011064425.1. Taxonomy (NCBI): domain Eukaryota; kingdom Metazoa; phylum Chordata; class Mammalia; order Rodentia; family Muridae; genus Rattus; species Rattus rattus. Next base: position 123,983,827 of record NC_046160.1, on the reverse strand, counting down.
TTCTCCTTCTAACTTTTTGTAGGTTCCAGGGATATGCACGGGCAGGTGCTCACATGTTCATATCAAATAAAAATACATCTTTATATAAAAAACACTGGCACTGGAGAGCTGGCTCTGCCGTGAAGAGCACTGACTGTTCTTATAGAGGACCTGGGTTTGAATCCCAGTGACCACAAAACAGCTCACAGCAATTGGTGACACTCGTTCCAGCGGATCCGTTGCCCTCTTCTGGCCTCTCTTGGTACTGCATACATGTGGTGAGAAGACACACACATACGATCACACACATAAATTTTTTAAAAATAAATAAATATTTGTTTAAAAGACCAGATGAAGGTTTTAAGAATGGCAGTCAAGACAGAACGCATCAATGGCTAGGTCGATGATCCAGTTGGTAAAGTGAGCCGGCCTCTAAAAAGACAGACATCAGACAACCGGAAGTTCAACCGGAAGTAACAACCATCAGAGCTATGAGTCCTCGATTTAACGCCAGCCGCTTCTTCCACCAGCTGAGCTTGTCCAGGTTATCACCACAGAAGCTCGGGTTGAGGCTGCAGTGTGGCCCCTAGCAGCTCCCAGGAATGATCTTCAGTGAACTTCAAAACCTCTTCTGAGACGAGCCAACTCATAACTAGTTCTCACATGCCAGACACTGTTCTAAAAGTAAATACCTAACAACGTCATAATTTTCAAATTATGTCCTAGCGACCTTTATGACTGTTTCCCCAAGAAGTATCTCGATCCTATGGAGATGACAAACTAAGGTTCATCAGAGTGTTCAGACACCAGGAGACAGATGTGGCTTCTGTAAAAAAAAAAGGGGGGGGGGCTGGGGTCAGTATGTCATGTGTCCCTAAACTAGTCCAAGGCAGTATGTGGACTGGGCTCAGTACGTTTGGAAGGATCTTCGTAATGATGATGGCTGTGGTCCAAAGGGTGAGGCTGTGTCAAGGCAGAATTGTAGAACTCATGAGAAATCGCTCTCTCCTCTTTCTTCACACAGCAGGGAGCCCCGCCCACCACAGGCAGATTTCAGCGTTAAGCGACAGGGGAAATGGCAGCCTTCACTCCACTCCCTTTTCCTTGCCTCCCACTCCACCTCTGAAGCCTCTACTCTACCCCAGGACTACAGAGAGTCGAGCTTCCCGCTCCTTCTTCCTACAGCACCCCACTACCAAGAGCTCATCAAGGTCTCTAGGGGTCCTTGAGACTCCCGTGGTGCTGTCAGTACCAAGCCTTGACCTCTAGTCCAGCCCCTGTCTGCCAGGTGCTCCTGCAGACTGCCCACATCTGATATCCAGAGCCTTTCAGATGCTGCCTGAAGTCCCTCCCCCAGAGCCTCCTCTCTCCACAGCACTCACCCTGTCTAACACTGCATGTAGTTGTAATGTAGTTGAGCATGTTGTCCATGGCTTGAGTATACCCTTTCAGAGCAGAGGTTTCATTCATCATGTTCTCCATAGTACTGTCCTTGTCATATTACTAGCCACAGCAGGTGTGTTTAACTGATTTCCTTACTATAGCAAAAAAACAAAAAACAAAAAAACAAAAACAAAACAAAAAAAACCAAACCAAAACAAAACAAAACAAAAAAACAAAAACAAAAAAAACCCACAAAAACAAAAAACAAACAAAACTTGAGGCTAGCTAAGTTTATAAAGAAAAATGGGCTATTTAAGTCAGAGGCTGAAAATCCTGTATTGAGCAACCTTATGAGTTCTGCTTCTGGTGCCAGCTTAATGCTGATACGTGGTGGGAGGAAGGAGGAGGTCAGGTGATCAAAAAGCAAATGAGACAAAAGTCCTTTCCAATGGCATGCCTCCATATGCCCTAAGACTTCCCAGCGTGTCTTAGGAATGCTAGCACTGGCCTTGGGAGATGACTCAGTGGCAACTACTTGCTACACAAACATGAGCATGTGGGTTTGTTTCCCCAGAATCTATGCAGAAGCACAGCTTGGCGGTGTGCCTGGATCCCGGTGCTGGAAAGGCGGTAGAGAGTGGAATCCGTAGAGCTAGCAGGCCAGCCAGCCTAGCCAACCAGAGAGCTCCAGGCTCAGTGAGAGACCACATCTCACAAGGTGAGGTGAGGTGTGACTGAGGAAGACAACCTGAAGTTGACCTCTGGCCCCCATATCTACACACACAAGTGACACACGTGAATACATCCATGAACACACGTGTATATCCAACATACAGGCACACACATACAAAATGTTTTAACCCTACAACATCCCTCGACATCAGTTCAAACAAATGAAAATAGTCTCGAAGAATATATGTCTGGCTAATGTCTACTTCTTTTAATAAAGCTGCATAATTCTCCCCATAAAAATTTACCACATCATGTATAGCTGGTTTCTTGAGACCTTATCACTCCGGTGTCATACACAGGCTTTGGGTGACAGTTCCGTGAAGAACTGCCTTCGCCCATGGGGTTTGTACTTCTGCAGCTTGCACTAAACTCCGGTGGATTCCCTTGCTTTTATTGTGGTTTCTCCGGGGGTATCCTCTACGTACTGTGACATCAGCTTCAACTCCCAACAATGCTGTCTCCCCCTCTCTATGGTACCACTTTTCCTGAGGGACAGTGCCTTCAGCACAGTGGCAGTCATGTCTCTGCCTCCTTGGTCCAGCCTTGAAGAGATCGGTCCCGGCTCTGACACCAACTAGGACATCGCTGAGGAGTGTTGTCACCTTTCTCACTAACGGTGTTCTCTGTGCCTCAGATTTTCTTAGAACAGCCTTTAGACTCTGTGAATAGATGTAGAACTTTTTAAAGATTTTTTTTTAAAAACTTGAAAACAGATTTTTAATACAATATATTCTGATTACAGTTTCCCCTTCCCCAGCTCCTCCCTGACCCTCCTCATTTCTCCACGAGCCCAAACCCATACTCTTTCTCTCTTCCATTAGAATACAATCAGGCACCTAAACTAGTAATAGTAACAATGATTGTAAGATTAAAAATAAATAAACCAGAACAAGCAAGACAAAACAAATTGAAAGGAAAAAAGCCAAAGAAAAGGCACAAAAAACAGATAACACACACACACACACACTGCACACACGCACATACACACTCACACACTGCACACACACATGTACATGCACACTCACACGTGCACACACGAACACATGGACACACATATACCACACACACACACTCACACACTCACACACACACACTGCACACACGCACACAAGGACACACATATACCACACACACACATGCACACACGGACACACATATATCACACACACACTCACGCACTCACACACACATGTACATGCACATGCACACGTGCACACACGCACACACATTTGTATGGACAGAAAACCATAAAGATAAAGTCATAAATAACATATGAGTAAAGAGGTCTCAAGAGGTGGAAATAATGTAAGATTTGTTTTATTTTTAATTTTGTGTCCCTTTGTGTGCATGTGAGAGTGAATGGCTCAGAGAGTGCAGGAGAAGGGTCAGGTCCCCTGGCACTGGGTTACAGATGGGAGTTACCAGAGGTGGGTGTTGGGAACTTAACTCTGGATTCCTGCAGGAGTCCTCCACACTCACAGATGTTTAACCATCTCTCCAGCCCCTAGCTGTGGACATTTATTCTCTCATGATGTTGGCTACAGGTTTTCCTTTATATTTGAAGAATGCAATAAAGTCATTGACCTTACCAGGGAAGACTGGCCGTCCCTTCCTGTTGGAAGCCCTCTTGTGACATTAAATAATGTACATGCTATTTGAGTCTGTTTTGCTCACAAGTTAGACTACATTCCTGTACTCTGTCCATGGATGAGAAAGTGACACATAGAACTGTCATCTTTTCGTTTTGGTTTTTTTTTTTTTCCTCCTCTGGTTTTGGTGCTAAAGTAAGAACGGCTTCGTAAAGATGAGTTGAAAATTCTTTCTCACGAGTTTGCTGAGGCTGGGGAGATGACTCATCAGTTCAGAGCACTTGCTGTTCTACAGAGAAAAGTGCAGCTCCATCCAGCATCCCTGCGAAGGTTCGTAAACACCTGCAGTTGTCGCTTCAGGAGATCTGACGCCCTCTTCTGGATTATGTGGGTGTATGCACTCATGTATGCATGCGTGCATGTGTGCATGCGTGCACGAGCGCACGTGCACACACACACACACACACACACACACACACACACACCAAACATTTTTTAAATTTATTTCTATTTCTTACGCGTTGGTGTTTTGCCTACATGTGTGTCTGTGTGAGAGTGCTCCCTGGATCTGGAGTTACAGACAGATGTGAGCTGCCATGTAGGTTCTGGGAATTGAACCCGGGTCCTCTGGAAGCGTAGCCAGCGCTCACTGAGCCATGTCTCTAGTCCTGTAAAGAGTTTATACAAGAGGGACTATTGGGTAAAATTCCCTCTGAACACCATTCCAGCTCTACTGTTCTCTTTCTGGGAAAAAAAAAAAAAAAAAAAAAAAAACCTAGACCCTGATTCAGTTGCTTTGATGACTTCAGATCTGTTTCTTATTAAATTGGTTTGATGAATTGCTTGTTTCATTTATTTGAGCTAGTTCGCTGATGACTTCAAATGTATAGGTGTGCGTTTTTTACCCACCACGGTCTCCCAGTTTAAACGCCACCCCGTCCTTTATCCCTCATGTGTCTTCCTTCTGAACTGTCCAAGGTGAGCTTTATCTGTGTCATCGGTGCTCTAGAGGACACTGGTTTGCTCAAGGGCTATGTGTATAGTACTTTGCTGTCGATGTTTTCTATTTTCCTAACACTTCTCCGTGGCTTGCTTTCTGTCTGTGTCCTTGGCTTTAACCTGATACTCTTTTTCTATGGTCATAAATTAATTTCTCATTAATGTTGCCCTTTCTTTCCTAATTAAAGTCTCAGTCTCTCTCTCTCTCTCTCTCTCTCTCTCTCTCTCTCTTTCTCTCGTGTGTGTGTGTGTGTGTGTGTGTGTGTGTGTGTGTGCATGCACTCATGCATGTCTGTGTATGAATGGGCTTGCCCATGAACGTAGAGGTCAGAAGTCAAGGATGTCAAGGTTGGCCATTTCTCTGTCGCTTCCCACCTCGGTCTTTGAGACAGGGTCTCTCACTAAACCTGATCCTATGAGGCTAGTGGTCATTGAGCCTCCAGAACCTGCCGGTTTTGAGGTTATAAACAGTGACCCCTATGCTCAGCTTTTGTTTGATGCTAGAGACTCAAATTCAAGGTCTTCACGATCTTCATGTTTGTGTTGCAAACACTTTATCCATTGAACCACCTCCCCAGCCCTTGAAGTGTATTGATGTCTATGTGTGTCTTCAGTTTCATTTTTTTTTTTTTTTTTTTGGTTTTTTTTTTTTTTTTTTGGAGCTGGGGCAGTTTCGTTTTCTATACTTTACACACACACACACACACACACACACACACACACACACACACACACTCTCCACCACCACCATGAGCATTATTATTAACTAGTTCTAAATAATTTGGATTTGGTTTTGGTTTTTTGGGGGGGCGTTGGGGGTCCCTAAAACTGTCTGGAAGAATCCAAAAATGTCAAGCACCCACTTTTCTTCCTAGCTGTATCTGTGCCAATGCACTGAGGTAATAGCAACCCAGGCCACACTCACAAGCCCTCTGAAACCTGTCCAGGTTTACCGAAGCTGGCTTGGTGGCTCCCTGTCTGGCCTCCACACCCCAAATGCACTGATGGACTTTACAAATTCCTAGTGCCCGGGATGCACCCTCTTCAGGAAAAATCACAACGTGTGCCTAAGGGAAGAGGTCCAATGTAACACGTAACGTAAGGTTAGGTTAAAAGGCTCTGAAGTACTGCAGGACTTCAAAGCAACAGCCTCCCTTAGGTTGGGCAGAAAACAGCACCAAGTTCGAAGCAATTGTCTAGTCAGTTGGTCCAGTATTCTGTGTCCTTCCGGTCTGCAACTGGGTGATGGAAGGGACTGGAAATTTCAGTTTGCAGCCTCTGTCATAGCTACCCTTGGCTTCTAGAGCTGGGGTTACTGAAACTACCGGGCCATCCTTGACACAGTGTATAAATTAACCCCCTCCTAACTTCAGCAGGTCTGCTCCGCCTGATCCTTAGCAGAGTGCAGGAGCTTACTTCGGCTGTTCAAAGTACCTTCTTGTCTCGTCTTCCCCGTGTTCGTGTCAGTTTTAAGCACACAGCTGTCTGATTCTTATCAAACTTCCACAGAGTCGGATTGTCAGTTGAGTATCAGTTCCTGCCTAAGATAACTAAAACTAACCTACCTTGAAAAAGTATCCTAGAAGTCAGACTCCTGCCTAATGTGGACTAAGTTATTCCAGTCAAAATTCTGATGTGATCTCCAAGACTTCTATAAAGCACATGGTCTCCATCGGCCATGCCTGCCTAGCAGGAAAAACTGGGGATTCTCAGTACTTTATGGAATAGAACCTTTGAGTCCTCATCTCAGGTCTGTGGGCACATCAAGGTCCTTACCCAGCCACAGAGCCACCAAACCTTTCAAAACAGCTACATTTCCATAAGCAATTATGTATACGTATGCATCATATATATATATATTCAGCAATCATATACATACATACATAATCACTGATTAAAGGAAAGCACGGCACACAAAGGGGTCTCTCTGCTGGCGTTGCCTCTGCATGGTGGGGGGGTTGTTTCTCGCCCTTCAGGGTACCCAGTCCTCATTTGTTCAGACCCTTGGCCCCTGCAGGAGGCTCAGCTGTTTGTGCGTGAGTTTTAAATCAGCTGCTCGAAGTCAGTGCTGGAATTCTCCTCAAGGATACAATTAGCATGCCAGCAGGCAAGACGGTGTTTAAAAGTCAGAGTTCAGGCAATTCCGAACTTTGAAACGCTTTTACATGCCGTCATTCAAAGCCTTTTATTTTATTTTATTTTATTTTTTGGTAATGATTAATAAATTGTTTTCAAGGCACCTGTTGCCAGCACCCAATCTTCATTGAGCAGTTTTTCTGGAGAGCGTGGCCAAGTGTCAGCGTATAGTTCCTGCTTGATGTATCGGATAATTTTTAGGATATTCTGAGTGACATGTGCTAATTATTTAGTACAATAGCTAATTTTATGGCTCTGAAAGACTGTAACAGAGGGCTGTAATTACTTATAATAGGAACGTCTCGGTTTTTGTTAAAACCAATGTGTGGGGGGCAAAAAAAAAAAAAGGGAAAATAAAGGATAATTTTACACTCTCCTTGGAAGAACGAAATAGTTAATATTTTCGGGACTTGGTTACTAGTAACACCGAAAGACAAACCATATGTCCTGGACGCCCAAGGAAAACATTGTAGCTTAGCAAAATTTACAGCAGTTTCAAAAATACGTGTTTAGATTTTATTTCCGAAAACAGATGAAAATCTTTGAAAAGTGTGTCTTCGCCACCGCCTCTAGCAGAGCACAGTTTTCAAGAAACCAGGAGGCTGGTCTCTGGATTTTTCTTAGCTAGGGACCCCGAGGCTCTTGACAGTCCCAGGAAATATAGCTGTACTCCGATATCACCGTCTACCTGCGATGCGGACCTGGGAAGAGCTCACCTTGCGGGATTCCATTCCGTTTTCAGGACAACCAGACAGACACGGAGAAAAACGGGTTCCAAGCCCTTCAACCATGACAAGAGTTTGAAACATTTGTGCTTTTCCCATTCAGGATTTCCACCCTTGGGGAACTCACGCTCCCATCAACCATAGAAACTCTGAGTCATACAAGACCGTTTATGTCCAACTCTTTATAACTGACAAATGGGGAGCTAATTGTCTGAATACAGAGGGATGGCTTACTGACAGTGACACATGTCACCCAGGGCCATACCAGTGTCATTAAAATTAGACTCTAATGATTGAGCACTTAAAAGGGACCCACTCAAGACTGAGGAAGACTAAGTTTCAAAAAACCCAAAGAGATGCTTATAAAAGCATTCTATGGCAATACAGGAAAAAAGTAGCTAGTCCTAATTCTGTCCCGGATGTTTTTTGGTTTGGGTGACGGATGCGTGCGCAAAAAACTACGTTACGTGGCAGAATCCAGTGTGAAGCTCGACCAACTCGGAATGGCGATTTGAACTGTGCAGAAGTTTGTTGAAAAGGAACAGACTTCAAGTCGGTTAACTCTGGTGTGTGATGCTTTTATTCACACATTTTTATGATAAAGTTTAAAGAGGAAATCTAATTGTGAAAAAAACGCACAGAAACAACACGTGAGAAGGTCAATATTAACATGAGTAGTAAGGTTCCAATATTATTCACTTTTCTGATATTCCATAGTGAATGTTTCTAGTTTCCATTAAGGAGAAACACACACACACACAGACACACACACACACATACACACACACACACATACACACACCACTCAGGAATAGGAGGAACAGCCAGACTCTGATACCTCCCCAGAACCCTTTTGTACAGCATGGCAGCGTCCGTGACTCCCCTCTGAGCACAGCTTGGCAGAGCCTCACTTCTGTCCTCTAACGCCTCCTCACCTCCTGGCTCCCCTGATGTCATTCTCTATTTTTCAACCTTGCACCTTCTCCAGTGCGATCCCCTTTCCCTGCAGAAGTTCCCCCGGCTGGAGAGCCCCCCCTGTGAGGAATGAGGGCACCCCTCTGGGTGTGACAGACACCTGAGGCATCATCTCCTGAGTACCAAGAAGTCACAGTTACCAAGATCGGGTCTGACCTCAGGTTACCTCCATAACACAGATGAGGATATAACCCCTTTAGAAATTAAAAATTTTAAGTGTGTGTGTGTGTGTGTGTGTGTGTGTGTGTGTGTGTGTGTATGTCTGTTAAAGATCAACTTGAAAGAGTTGCATCTCTCCTACTGTGTGGGTCCCAGGGATCGAACACGGGTCATCACGCTCAGCCATCTCAACAACCCCATGAGTTGGACTTTTAAGATGATTGTCCAGAAACTAAGACCACTTGTCTTGCTAAAACGGTAAAAGTAATAAAGGAAACCCAGGCTGTAACTGTGTGACGCATTAAGGGCCCAGTGTGTCCAGGGCCTGAGGGTTCAACCCCCAGCACTACAGAAATGAACGAGGAGGGAATGCACTCTCCACAGGACTCAGAGAGGTGTGTCGAGCACAGGTTACAGTCCTGTGAGTGTCAGGGGCAGTCTGCACCAGAATGAAGTCTCAAGGAAGAACCACAGAGAAAACAAGCAGAGCGTCTGGGTTTGGGGACAGAGGCCAAGATCATCTGTCACCTCTTGCTGAGGTTCCATAAGTGAGTCACCAGTTTCTCAAGATTGAGGTCTCTTTGCGTGGAAAGAGGGACCCTATCTGCCCAGCTTTCCCTACGGGGCATTCAGGCGACATCTGAGTACCACCTGTTCTGGGTACAACGGATACATAATAAACAAGGTCCGTGAGCTCAGAGCTCATGACGCAGAGGACTAGAGGGACAGGGAATACACAGGGTCCATATGGTCACACTCGGGTAGTGATGTGTCCTGAGAAGTAAAACAGCCCAGGGTGGGGAGGAAGAGTGTCCCCAGGAGTGGGCAGGGCCATCTCGGACCACTGGAGAAGACCCCTCTGGAAAGCTTTGCAGAGCCTTCCGAGAAACCACGTGGGATGGAGAGAGCAGGCACAGTGACGATCTTCCCATCTTCCTGAGGAAGGCTGCGAGCAGAGCAGACTGGAGGCAGCAGGAGCTGCTTGGGCTTCCAGAAAGCAGCGGGAAGTTTCCCCACTGTGGACTTGTGAAGCAGAGAAGGGCTGAGGCCAGCGATAGCTGAAAAATGAAGGGAAGCAATGAGTTCAAGGTCAAGACCCCTCCGCCCCGTGCCAGAATTTAACCCCTTATCGGCAACATTCGAGGCCCAAGACTGTATGAAATCACATGGTTTTACTCACCCCGAAAAGGATGATGTGACCATCATCTTTTGGCGCAACAGAGAAAGGCAAACAGGTCTTTCAATATTAAAGACAGAAAGGCAAGAACCGAGGCAGGAAGGGGGTGGAACACAGCTTTAGTCATTAGGCAATGCGCGTGTTTCACCAGCACAAAACAAAAAAGGCTTGCCCGCCCGGGTGGTGTGGCCTACAGTCCCAGCTATTCAGAAGGGTGAACAGGAGGCCCTCTGTCCAGTTCTTCGGTTCAAGGCCTGCCTGGGCTACCTAGTAAGTAAGACTGTCTCTGAATTCAGACAAACAGACCAACCTCTTGACCACCTTAAGAGATGCAGCTCAGTGGTTGAGCACCTGCGCAGCACAGGCAAAGCCATGAGGTCAACGTATCACACCCAACAAAAATAAACAAATAAAAATCTAGGCAAGCGCTCCCTACTCGGATCTTTTGGATCCCTTCTCCCTCTGATTTCTTACTTACCTTCCCCGCTCCTCATCCACCCACACATCACCAGTCATTGGTCAGGAAAAATTACTCTGGAAGCTTCTTCCCCATGTTCTGCGGCTGCAGAACCTCTGAATAAAAACAGCAAAACCATTGGAGGGACGGTCTTGTTATCAACTAGTATGGACTGGAGATAAGCCTTCACTGTGTTATTTTAAAAGGAGAAAGGAAGGGAGGAAGGAAGGAAGGAAGGAAGGAAGGAAGGAAGGAAGGAAGGAAGAAAGGAAGGAAGGAAGGAAGGAAGAAAGGAAAGAAAGACAGGAAGAGAAAGATTTGGGAGTGTACTTCTGCAAAACAGTCCCACCAATTCCTTATTAGTATATTAATTATATGACTTCCGAACCCCCAAACAAATGTAACGATAATGTGAAATATGTCAGGGTGGCTTGCCAAACGCAGAAGGCTACAACGTGTCCCCATCCTCTCTGCCAATATTACAAATAAGCATTTTTTTGTGTGTGTGCATCGGGCCTCTAAACCAGCATATTCTCTTCCAAATGGCCTTCATATTTATTGTGATGCCAAGGGAATGTCAACCTTATTTACAGATTATGGAGAAATAAATTTAAGGCTCGAGTCAGCTTGCTCTTAGGCTGTAACAAGTTTCTCAATCACGGAAATATTTATTGCGATTCAGCCCCGGCACACAGAACCACCGTCTCCAATAATGAGCAAATCTGATGAAGTTCTAACTGTTTTAAGTCTTGTCAAAATATTTTCTGGTGGGGCTGGAGTCTTCCTGTGTACCGAGTCACACTATTGATTAAACGGTGCCGTGGTAACCTTACCTTTTGTATCCGAAATTTTAACGTAAATTGTTAGCTTTCTGGAAGAGCAAATAAATCATTACACTAAATACAGGCTGTCAGGTGAGCAGAGTGCTTCGCACAACCTTAAAAATTAGGCGTCTTATCTGTGTTCTCTCTAGAATCACTACTTTATTTAGTAACACGCTAAAATAGAGCCTTTGTGACTGGCTTCATGGGAAACAGAGAAAGTGAGGCCACAGGAAGAGTTCCAAAAGAAAAGAAAATCCTCGAGATGCAGGTTACGCACGGCAGGGGGCCCTGTTGAAATGTTTTCGCGTGGCTCTCGAAGAGGGAAAGGGTACCCTAAAAACGTCTAAGGTACGCAGGGCCTGGGAGTACAGGCTTTTTGTCTATCTACTCAGGAGGTTGAGGCAGGAGGATGGCAAGCCTGGGCTACAAAGTGAGTTCAAGGCTGACCTGAGCTATTTAGTGAGAGTCTGTCTCAAAATAGGCAGCCAGGCAAGCCGACAGACAGACAGACAGACAGACAGACAGACAATAAAGCACTTCTGAGTATGTGTGGAACTAGTTCAATCCCTAGAACAATTAAAAAAAACAAAATCACTCACGAACTCCCGCTGGTTCGTTTTCAAGGTGCCCTGAGCAGGCCGTGTGGCTCAGGACCAGCCCGCCTACCCTGCCTGTGATGTGATGTAGCCATTCAAGGTCATGACCCTGGCCACCTCCTCTGCCCTTGGACTTGACCAGGACTCTCTTGGGTGTGTGCTTGTTTTGTTTCCATAAACCCCCAGAGTCAGATTCCTCAGCACACAGTTTTCGTGCGGTTCAATTCTTCTTTAAGACAGTCCAACCTGTTCAATTTTAAAGATGTCTTAATTAGTCGAATCCTGATTGGGTGCCTTCCAAAGCTCCTGTTGGCAGCGTCCGATTTCAATTAACACTCCAGCTCCTCGCTGCAAATGCCCTTGCTCTCAGTGGGGCCCTTTCTCCCCTCCCTTGAATGTGCTATTTTGGATGTCTCCTTACACTGACTTGGAGATCTTACTGCTTCCCCAAATATGTGAAGGTACGGCGGAGAGCGGGGTTCTGCCAGTGCCTTTCTCGTTTGCATTCCGGGGAAATGTGATCCTGCTCTGTAGCTCTTACCTTCGTGGCTATTAACTTCGAGAGTACAGTGTGTATTCATTACCCTGGCCCTCCAGAATCAGAGGCCACACATTCCTCTTGATCGCCGCTGAAGTGCACACAGGATACAGGGCCTCCGCCGGGCCTGGGTTTATCAGGCAGCTAGTGAGCAGGCGCTAAGCCCCCTCAAACTCCCGTGCTTCACCACCAAGCCGTTGTCCACGTGAGCCCGACATCGTGAGCCTCTTCCTTGTGGGTGAGGATGCTGCAGTTCAGATTGCTTAGCTGACTGCCCTCGTGGGGCACTTCAGGCAAAGAAAAGAAACCAGTCTTCAGGAAAAATGGGTAGAACTGCAAATTATTACAGTGGGCAAAAGAACCCCGACCCAGAGAAACGATGTCATGTTTTCCGTCCTGCATAAAGCCTAAACGATAACTTTTTCTTGATTTTTAACTTTTTGGTGTGTATATGAAGGAGGACATATCAGGAAAATAGAGAGAGGCCGTCACTGGGGCAAGGGAGATCCTAAGGGAGTGAGCGGGAGTTGGGAGGGTGGGTAGAGTGCATGCTACAGAGATGCAGCACAGGGGGGGCACTGGTGAGAGGAAGGGGAGCAGCAGGGAAGGAACAGGAGAGGGGACTGGGGACACACCACAAAAGCTGAGCGTGGCTGAAAGCCGTGGCGTCACGGGACCCGTGGCATTGTATACTGGGCTTTTCTTCTTCTTTTAATCCCCAAATTATCAAGGATGGAAGTTGGTGGCAGGTGGGGCTTCACAGCCTACACCTCTAACCTCAGCACTCTGGAGGCAGAGGCGGGCGGATCTGTTAGTTTAAGGCCAGCCTGGTTATCTACAATAGGGAGTTCCACAAGAGAGAGAGAGAGAGAGAGAGAGAGAGAGAGAGAGAGAGAGAGGTGTCACATTTATACAGAGATGAATCTATGAAGGCGGCTGGGCTATAAACCGGATTTTGGAATCCCTGTGCTATTGGAGTGAATATTAACACTTTCATGGGGCCACCCTTCAGCCCCACTGCTGAGTCTGGTGACCTGAGCTGTGTGAGCTTCTCCCTAGCTCACTCATACCGTCCTCAGCCTTTATCACAGGGCTGCTCGTGGGATTTGGCTCAAGAGTCCTTGCTGACCTGACAGCGACCAGCTGAACTCCTCCCGTTTTCACTTTCCAGTGCTTGATTAGTGCACATGGCAGGCAGTCGTTCTGCCACTGATCTAACACCCTCAGCCCCTTATGAGACGACAAAAAAAAAATACCTAGGTTGTCCAGGCTGGCTTTGAACTTACACTGTGAAGCCAGGACTCTTGCACAGTTGTTAGCTGTGGACGTCTTGGGCTGGATCATTCTTGGCCAAGGGCACGGCCCTGTGACACTGGGGTCTTTTAGCTGTTTCTAAACCAATTACATGGCAGTCACAGCTTTTCTAGGCGCTGTTGCGGGTACTTAAGGTGACAGAGTGTACACCCTCGTGTGTTCACTCTCACCTCTCATTCCCTATAAGGTTGCCCCGAGCCACCTCTGGCTGCTAAGAACTCAAGATGCCGCCAGCCCTAAGCAGCACTGACAATGGTGCCGGTATTTGGGATAGTGTGCAAATTGATGTCAAAATTCACTCAGCGTGATCCATGTGGCTGGCATGATAATTCAAAGATAATTTCAGACGGTGCTTTAGCCTGAACCAGAGCTTCCACTTGACCACTGGACATCTCTACGTTTCCTTCCGGCAGCTCCCTGCCGTGAGCACAAACCCATCCCTTCCTGCCCCCCTCCTCAGTCAGCAGAGCCTCTCCACCCTACACCACTAAAGCTTGCACCCCGGCATCATGCCACCTCCACCCCATCTTGTCTCTGCTGCCTATTGCCTGTCCCCAGCCCACATGCCGTGTTCTACCTCCTTGTCCATCTCAGAGTTTCTAAATGAGGACAGGACAGTTTAGAGAGAGAAACTGGAAACAGCTGGGAGGTCCGTAACTGTGAACTCCGGGCCAGTCCCCATGACGGAGCCCCATGCAGCTGCTGCAGCCTGTAGGTGTTTAACACCATTTGAGACCTTGAGGGTGGTCATAGAGATGCACAAACTAGGACACAGCACAGAAGCATGGTTTTGTTTCCATAACAAAGACATATCAAGCTGCACACAGATAGATGCTCAGTAAAATAAAGTAATAAAGAGCTTGCTTCCTGAGTCTTTAAATTCCACCCCCAAACTACTTTGTTAAAAATAAAATAAAATAAAATAAAATAAAATAAATTAAAAGGCTGGCCGCCGTGGCACACCCAGAGCTAAGGAGGCAGAGAGGGCCTACTTTAGCTGTTGATTCTGAGGCCAAAAGAAACCCTTATCTCAAAAACTTAGGTGGACACGGGACTGGGGAGATGGCTTGGTAGGTAAAGTGCTTGCTCTGAAAGTATAAGGATCTGAGCTTGAATCTCCAGTACCCACATGTGCTTGCAACCCCAGCATGCATACATACATATGTGTGTATGTGTGTGTATGTGTGTGTATACGTGTGTGCATATGTGTATGTGTGTATATGTGTGTATGTGTGTGTATATGTGTGTGCATATGTGTGTGTGTGTGTGTGCAAATATATATGTATCTGCAAATACCTGCCCCATACAGGTCAATGCATATGCACACATGCACACATATTCGTGCAATACATCTGCATATATGCACACATCTGTATACCTGGCACATGCACAAAACTGCCTACATCACATACATGCACATACCTGCATAAACACACTCACACACACACACACACACACACACACACACAGGGCATACAGTCAGAAATAGATATACTCATGGTTTGCTTATGTCTGATAAAAACCAAGCTATATCTGTGTTTAACTTGACCAAGTTTTCTGAAAAGAATACACTGCTTCTATGGCCAGGAGGACAGGGTCTGTGGCATCCACACATCTGTCCAACATAAACCCTGCCCAGCTCTTTGGTGCCATCAAGGCACACTGGCTGTGAAGCCAGTTTGTGAAATGAGGGTTCCTCACTGCCCTTCAGATATTGCCATGATGTGATTTTGTCACCTTGGGGGTCTAGAGGCATCTTGTCACACTGGGAAAGGTCACAGAGCCATACCTACAAGCTCCGTAACACACAAGCCTAGACCACCTGTAAGTTAAGACATCAGTGTCCGTAACTAACATCTCTTCGGGGAGTTACATGGGAGTGGCCAGGTAGAGCACTGGTCGTCCCTGACGCTGTATCAGTTCTACATGCCTCGGGCTGCATGGCCCACCTGATGGTAACCATGACCGAGGTAGAGATTTGATTAATTTTATCCCATTATTAACTCTCGGGAGCTAAGGCAACTTTTCTGGAAGTAACACGGTCCCCCACAGCCGAGATAAGAAGGGGAAGTAAGCAGAATTCACCTTCTCACACTCACAGGCGACGTCTGGCCCTGGCGCGAGGCAGGGAGGGCAGTGCCATCTGCCAAGCGTGGCCCTGCTGGACCTGTTTTGTCGAGCGTCTACAGTTTGAACACGGTTTGTCTGGCGCCCTTCACAAGCACTACATTAACTCGAGTTCATTTGAAATTCATCATTTCCGAAGAGATACAACACACTGGAGGTTTGGGTTCCGGGATTTTAAATGTCAGGCATTCGCCATGCGCCGTGGAGACACAGCATCTGGAAGGAGCTGCTTTTTGGAATTTATCTGCAAACAGGAACAGCTCCCTCGGAACACATACGACCAGGACTTTGGTGGGCTGCCCTCTTCAGAAAATAGAACTGTTCAAGTTAAGAGTGGAGGCATCTGCTTTCGCACCGCG
Source organism: Rattus rattus (assembly GCF_011064425.1). Classification (NCBI taxonomy): domain Eukaryota; kingdom Metazoa; phylum Chordata; class Mammalia; order Rodentia; family Muridae; genus Rattus; species Rattus rattus. The sequence goes on along the minus strand of NC_046160.1, from coordinate 123,967,758 downwards.
CTGGCTTGGGATGTGTGTGTCTCCCCAGAATTCATGTACCGAAACCAAGTCCCCCTGTGTCGTCGTCAGCATGAAGAAGTGTGCCTCCAGGAGCTGATAAGGTCACGAGGGCTCAGCTTTCATAAAGGAGGTTGGTGTTCTAATTATCCCAATACCAGAGGCCTGAGGGAGTCTAGGAGCACTCTGTCCTGACCCCCAAGTGAAGATGGCCACCTCTGGATCAAAGACTAAGCCCTCAGCAGACATGGAGTCTGCCGCCATCTTGAAGTGGTGTCTCCATCCCAACCACTCTGCGAGCAACAGATCCCTGTAGTTTAAAAACGGAACTAAGTTATTTCGTTCCTGTCACCTCAGTAGGCTAAGATAATCTGCCTCTCTCACAACTGGGAGATGGGCTGGGGAGATGGTTCAGGGGCTTGCTGGGAAATCAAGAGGGACTGAGTTCAACACACGGCACCCGTGTAAAATAAAGTAATAACCAACATGGTGGTAGGCGTTCTTCTGTAACCCCGGAGCTGAGGAAGAGGAGACAGAAGGATCTGGAAGCTCACTGACCAGCTAGTCTGGCGTAACCAGTGAAGCCCAAAGACTTGTGAGGAAAATCCCTGTCTCAAAAACAAAACCAAACAGCAAACTGTATATTATTCTTGGTAAACTCAATGTGTACTCTGTCCTTGGTGCATTTGATTAACCTCAGTAAAAGGATTCAACGTGGGTAGGGGAAGAAGGAAGGAAGGAAGGAAGGAAGGAAGGAAGGAAGGAAGGAAGGAAGGAAGGAAGAAAGAAAGAAAGAAAGAAAGAAAGAAAGAAAGAAAGAAAGGAGAGAAATAAAGAAAGAAGAGGACACTTTCTGATAAGCCACAACCAATGGTGACCTCTGGCCTCCATGCACATACATAGACACTCATACATGTCCACATGTGCACACACAGGCACATACACACACACAAGCACATATGACCACATGGGCATGCACACACACACACACACACACACACACACACAAACACACGCCAAAAACCCAAGAGACTGGCCACCATGGAAAGAAATTCTTGCACACTCACAGAAAAGCCAAATTCCAGGCCTTACCACAGCAGCCTCTTTTCTGACCTTCAGATGCACCAGGCATGTGTGTGACTCAGAACCATGGTTCTTGGTGTTTACTCTAGAATGTTCCTTTGCTGAACATTCACTAGGTTCCTGGCCGCAGCCTTCCGTGGTTTTGTTCATGTCTCCGTTAATGTTCTCTCTTACTAGAGCTTACTGTTACCTCGTCCCCTCCTGGCCCTCCTCTATGCTGAACCCAGCATTCTCCACAGTCTTGCTTAACACACCACCTGACCTCATATTTGTTAGCTCACCTAAAAACCATACAGAGCACACACGTGTCAACACATCTCTCGGCAGCCCACCAATATGTGTGATTTTTATTTTCCTCTCTATCACTTAAAAGGAAATGTAATGGTTTTTCATCCCCAATTGGAGGGGAAAAATCCTGGATCGGATCCATTTTATTTTCAGTCATTGTTCTCTAGACTCTTGGTAGCATGTGGACCGTTACTCCAAAGAGTGCCCTGTGACTGACAGTCCCCTGCACAGAAGCTTCTGGGCCTGCCCAATCCTGTCCAACTTACCCTACGTCAATAATTAATGCAGTACTAAAGCATCATAAAAGCTAGTGGGCCAATGTGTTCAGGGTTGCTCGGGCTACTTTATGTCAATTTGGCACAAGCTGGAGTCATTTGGGAAGGGAAACCACAGTTGAGAAAATGCTTCCTCCAGATTGGCCTGCACGTAAGCCCGGGGTGCATTTTTCCCCTATTAATGATTGATGTGCAAGGGCCCCGGTCACTGTGTGCAGTGCCACCTCTGGGTTTGTGGTCCTGAATCCTATAAGAAAGCAGTCATGACCTCTGCATTGGCTCCTGTCTCCAGGTTCCTGCCCTGCTTGGGTTCCTGTCCTGGCTTCCCTCTGTGATGGACAGATTCTCACCAAGTTGCTCTGGGACATGGTGTTTTATCCCAGCAATCTAAATCTAAGTAGGACAAGGGTAAACTGTTGCTCTGCCCATCTGAGAGGAGCTATTGGACCCGTGCATCACTGCAGACCGTAGACTGTCTGCCTCGGAAGAGGTGGCAGTGGGTGCCGGAAGGAGAAGCTAGCGTTGGTAAGTGTGTAAGAGATCAAAGTGACAAAGCCCCTCCAGCAGGACGAGGAGGACCTTCTGCAAAGACACACACCCAACTCCCCAACTCGATAAGAGCGCTCCCCCACCACCACGCCCCCGCCCACTTGCAGTCAGCCAGCTACATCCCCGGAGGATAAACTACCACTTTGTACAGTGTAATTAAAAGACAGGAAAGAAAAAAAGAAAAGACCCCCTCAAAAAAATCAAAACCCCAGACAGCACGAACAATGACAAGGAGCGTCTTTCAGACGACAGCGACAGGCAGAAAGTTGCGCTCCCAACAAAGGCGGTGCACAATGGTGAGCGCTTCCGTGAATAGGGACCATGTCTGTCTGACTTTGTGTAGCGCGGCACAGACTGCCAAGTACCTGTGGGCGCTTAATACATGCCTTTGAAGGAAGTTGAATGCTGTCATTATTAGATCTGCCATAATGGTGTTTTAGTGAATGAACCTTCCTTATCAATCTTACAAACACTATTTCAATAGTATTAATTCAGCCACCTCTATGACTAGTACTTTACTCGATACTGGGTCCTCAAACCCTGTCAAAAAAAATAATGCCTTTGATTTATTATTTTTTTTTACAGTGTCACATGCCAGAATCAAAGGGAACTTAGCTCATACGCCATCTTCTCAAAGGGCTGAGGTATACGAGGTTCATAAAGAGTCTAAAAGAATTTTTTCCCAGTTTCTGGTCCACAGCAACATTTTTTTTTTTTTTTGCATACCGTGTCGAAGGCATCTTTCAAAACGCTGAGATTAACAACATAATGATTTTTTTTTTAAATAAAGATAAAGGGGTGGTTGTTTTAGAACTAGATGCTTTAAAGAATGAACCCGTAGTTATGGCTGGCGAACTAATCGTGTCTTCGCTCGCTGGAGTAGAAACGCCTAAAGCAAAGCGAGCACAGGACCCAGAAGCCTCCCATGCAGGAGTCGCCTTTTAGACCCAGAACAATGTCGGCCATCTTGGATTCCAGAGGGCGTTCCTAACCCGTGGCTTCTTTAACCTTCAAGGTGTGCCGCATAGTTTTATGTCAACTTGACACAGGCTACAGCTATCTGAAAGGAAGGAACCTCCGTTTTAAAAAGACCTCCATAAACGTGAGCGGTAGACATACCGGTAGGGCATTTTCCTAATTAGTGCTTAGTAGGGGAGGGCCCAGCCCACTGTGGATGGGGCCATTGCTAGATGGGTAGACATGTGTTCTAGAAAGCAGGCTGAGAAGCCAGGAAAAACAACACTTCCCCGTGGCCTCTGCATAACTCCAACCTCTAAGTTCCTTCCCTGCTTAAGTGTCTCACATGACTTCCTTTGGTTGTAGACTACAATCTAGGAAGTACAAATCCAATGAACCATTTCCTCCCAGCCTGCTTTGGACATGGTGTTTCATCCTAGAAATAGTGACCCTAACTAGGACAAAGCTCAATCTTGAGATCCCTGTGCCTGGTCTACTCGAGACCCATACACGTTATTTCCAACACTCCTTTGACAGTGAGAACCCCAGCCTCACTCTCTGTTTCTCTCTCTCCTTTCTTCCAACATAGAGGCCACTGGCTGTCAACGGATAGTGGGTAGAAGTCTCGTGGTCTGAACGGGTGTAGAAGACCCTGAAACAAAACACAAAGCCTCACAAGGGAGACGGACCATGGGCAGAAACCAGCAGCAAAGGTAAAGGCCACTGCAAGACAGTCACGGGAGCAGGTGGGCAACAGGACGCAGGGAACAGGGGATGGTAGAGGCCAGAGGGATGGGTGCTGCCTTTGCGGCGTGCTCAGAGGCTGTGACAAGCAGGTGCCAGGGGTGGATGGAAGCATCCTAGGCATGGATATGGGATACTGAGACTACAAGAACAGCGCTCTAGTGAGGCTCCAAGAGAAATGGGCCCATAGTCAGCTCTGCTCAGAGTAAGGCTTGACCTGATACGTGCCTATGCTGTGGAGCTCACAGTAGGCACTTTAATTAGCATTCACGTGTATCATGTGGCTCACAGTAGTCAGTCACTGCTCAAGTCACTGGGGAGTCACTACCTATGGGGAGCTACCTGTGGCCCCAAAATGGGGTAGATCCAGTAGACCCAAAGCTTAAAACGTCTTGAAACATCTCTTTGAGAAAGTCGATTTTCAAATGGATAGGCTCCTGCAGGCACAGCCCTGAAGCTTAAAGCCCTGGACATGGTGATGCTGTACTGGAACAAGAGATACCAAGAGGGGTTGGGGATTTAGCTCAGTGGTAGAGCGCTTGCCTAGCAAGCGCAAGGCCCTGGATTCGGTCCCCAGCTCCGGAAAAAAAAAAGAGATACCAAGAAGGCCGCTGGCAGATGGATTAGAAAGGGGCCGGGGTTTCACTTCCTGTAGCAGAGTTGCTCTTGGCTGACTGGCCTTCTCTCCAGGGGCTGACACCTTTGTCTATCACCCCAATTGCATCGTGAGGGCATGGAAGTTTTTTGCCTCTGTGAATCCATTGTAGAGCCCAGCAGTTATCTTGTGTGAGGTAACTGCTGAGGAAACGTCAGGTGACTGATTCTTCATGACCTCTGACCCTTGACGTCTCCAGTACGAATTCTCGTCATGGTTTCCAGAACACTAACCGACTGTGTGTGTGTTGTGCCCAGCACTAGGAACGGTGTCCACAGTGGGTCAAGGGGAGGGAGAAATGCATACCTCAGTGATAGAGGCAATAGGATTATAAGTCGAAGGCCAACCAGGTTATAGAGAGTTTGAGAATGGGGAGGGAAATACAGAGCAAAAGACAGAGAGAAGGCAAGAAGGCAGGAGCGAGGGAAGAAAGAGCCGGAAAGGAGCTCCTTCCCGACTCTAGGCAGACCCTGGGGTCTGAAGAGAGGCAGCCATGTTGGGACCATGCAGAAGACTACCTTAGCAGCCCCTGAGGAGTATCTCACCTAAGCCAAAGGATGCAGAAGGTGAAGCCACGCTGCCACCTCTATCGTACAAACAAGGTCACTTTGGTTGAATGAGGAAGGTCAGAATATGAGGCCAGGCAGTGTGAATGCAGACGCCGAGATAAGAGGAAACATCAAAATACGACAGTGGCTGGGGCCACACTGAGAGCAAGGACAGGAGGGTAAACATGAGAGGAAATGAGCAACTCCTGCATGGTCAGTCAGGGAAAGGTGCAGACAGGAAGACTTGGGAAGGACCTTAAAGAAATATGGACCCTTGTTACACTGGTGACAAGGGGAAAACGTCCCCAAAGGAAACTGTAAGTACAAGGGACTGAAAGCCACGTCTGCCATTTCGTTGTGGGATGCGGCCATCCAGGCCATCTAGACAGGGCTCTGGGAAGAGCTGGCTGCCTGTGACACCATCCTCTCTGGAGCGGGCACACAGAGCTGTTTCAAATGGCTCCCACTGTCACAGCAGTAACAAGACACAGAGCAGGCTGGGAGCTTCCTTTGAGAGCAATTCTTCAGGCATCCAAGGAAGGCTAAAAAAAGAGAAATTAAACACAATGCTGTGTCGCGAACTCTGACCCACGTGTCAACTTAGAATTTCAAATAAAATTAGAAGATTTTTCTAATAATTATATGGGACGGCAAATAAGGTCTAGGGCAAGCACGTGTGGCAAAAAGTGACTAATTGTATTTTGCAAAAAGGCAATGGGTGCTGACCCTTCCCAGGATAATATTGCAGGGAAGCCAGGGAGGAGGAAAGGTTACCAGCAGTTAATGTTAAATAGTGATCCATCCGCCGTGCACACCCCCACCCACTCCTCCATATTCATAGGAAAAAACCACCATCCATATTCATTGCCAGCCAAAGAGTTTTAAAGTAGCGAACGCGGGCTTGGAAGGCTTCAGTTCTAATCAGAAGTGCTTCTCTTGATGGCTGCCATAGGCTTTCCTGCCAAACTCAAAATTAAAGTAAAGCAATAAGGGAGAAAAAGGGGTGGGGGTGAGTAATAGAAGAGGAATGGTCTCCCTTAAGAGAATCAAGGGTGTCTGCTGTCAGGGGTCATCAGCTGGGGGCTACTCAGCGGTGCACAACAGCATCCTGGTACTGCTCCGGACTGGGGTCCCAGCTATGCCACCAGAGCCAAGCTCCGCCACAACTCTCTGCCTCAGTTTCCCCTATAGCATGGCCTAAGAACAGCCCTCCCTCAAAAGAGAAAAATCAGAAAGCCACACTTGCGTCCGTGTGCTCTGAATGTCAGTTTCTGGGCTCGTTCCAGACTCATAACCTTGGCTTAGTGGTTCTGCAGAAAACAGAAGTTAGAACTGAGAGAGAGGGAGGGAGGGGGGAGGAGACAGAGACACAGAGAGAGACAGACAGAGACAGAGAGACAGAGACAGAAACACAGACACTAAGGAGAGATTTACATATGTGGAGGAGGACACTGGGGACCCAAGACTCTCACCTCCATCCATGTGGTGTTCGCTTTGCGCTCTCTCTCTCTCTCTCTCTCTCTCTCTCTCTCTCTCTCTCTCTCTCTCTCCCCCCACCCACCCACACCGGGCCCTGAAGGCACCAGAGAGAGACTCAAGTGGATTTTCTCTGAAATGAAACCCACCCAGTAATAAGGGCAGGAAGACAGGAAGTCAAGCAGAACGCAGGCAGGTGCCTCACAGATTGTGATCTGAGAACCCTCCGCCGGTCTGCCTTTGCTACCCGCTCCCGGGGCTCCCAAGCCGTGTGATCAGGGAGATTAGGGGTGCACTAGGCAGAAGGGCAGATTCAAAAAGGAAATGCGACGAGAGCGAAGAAACAAAAAAAGCCAAATCAGCTCAACGCTCAGAAGAAAAACACCAAAGGGCGCTCTCTCCAAAGCCTTGGGACACCGCGGGTCCCGCCAGGCTGGTGGCCTGAAGTTACCCCTGTCCCCGAGCCACCCTAAGTCTGCAGAAGGGGTCTGCTACGAACAAAACGAAATCTGTTTAAGTCGGGTTGCTCTCTAGAGAAATCGTGCTTGGGAAAGTGCCGGCAGATTTCAGGACTTGTCCAAGGGTGGCACTGAAACTGGTGGCTAGAAATTCTTGGGTTGTGCCCTACAACCTGTGAGGCCCTGTGATGCGCGTTTGCATTTACAAACCTGGACTAAGGGTGAGAACTACCCCACACCGCCTCCCAGAGACCAGGTCTCCTTGAAGATCAAGGGATCCCCGCCAGCCAGGCAGAGCCTCCCCAAAGAACCTATTTCTCAAGGAGAGGACCAGAGTAGCCAGTACTGCACTTCAGGGCTGCTAGGAAGGAAAGTAAGCAATTGCAGACCCACAAAGCTGACCCAGCCTCTGGCCTTCTGGCATTGAAAGTCCTGCTGTTCCTTTCTTATAAAGTTCTTCACAGCCACCAAGTAAGAGTTTAAAAATAAAAAAGTAATAATAATGAAGAGAAGGAGGAGGAAGGAAAGGAGGAGGGGGAGGAGGAGGGGGAAGGGAGGAGGAAGGGGAAGAGGAGGAGGAGAGAAGGAAGAGGAAGAGGAGAAAGAGGAGGAAGAGGAGGCAGAGGAGGGGGAGAGGAAAAGGAGAGGGGAGGGGGAAGAGGGGGAGGAGGGAGAGGAGGAGAAGGAGGAGAAGGAGGAAGAGGAGGAGGAAGGAGAAGAAGAAGAAGAAGAAGAAGAAGAAGAAGAAGAAGAAGAAGAAGAAGAAGAAGAAGAAGAAGAAGAAGAAGAAGAAATAACAACAATAATGAAATTTCAGAAAGCACGCTAAGCAATCTTTAAAAGGAAGCCAATTTCTCCATTTCGTCTTGGGGCCCTGCCCTGCTGGGAGACCCGAAGAGGGCTGTACCCAGTTCTCCTCGTGTTTCTGCTGCTCCCTCTTCTACCCCTGGGATTCTGGGTTTTCTTAAGGTTTTGTTGTTTTGTTTTTACGGCAAGGCAGGAGTTTGTCCAGGCAACAGGTGGCTGCCTGGTGCTGCAGACCCTGTCCTCCTTGCTGTGGGCAGCAGCTGAGAGCAGCTATGCTATGCCCTCTGTTGGGTTTGCCTGTAATTCCCAGAGCCCTACTGCCGTTCAGTATTCTGTTGAGAACGAGCACGAACCAGATTCCTGAAGTCATAAAAACTCCATTTTGGTTTACAAATAGCTTTGAAACCTGGGAGACATTAATTTTTTTTAATTACAATTTTGTTCTGGCCAAATAAGGAACCAAAATGTAACTTTCTTTTATAAGAAAGGACGTGCAATGAAATCGTACAACTGACCGAGGAAGCAAAAGATTTATAAAATAAATGTGATGCCAACATACAGAGGCACAGTAGATCTGGCTGGGGCAGAGCCTTTTTACCTTGGTACTGACAGGAGATTGTGTGACATGGCCAGAAGTAGACACTGAGACTTTGTTCAACATATAACCCGGAATAAATGTCTGTCCTGACCCCCTAGGTTCTTTCGGTTATTGTGGGACAGGTAAGACTGGCCAGCACTCAGCCTCTTTGTGGCCAATTAAATAGTGATCCAATCAGGCCTTGACCAGAGTCTTGGGTACTGATGCTGCCTTTTGTGACAGTGGAGACTCAATGTCCTGAGTCTCATTCTCAGCCAAATTGTACAGATGATAAAAATGAGACCAGAAAAGAGTAGGGGACACCACACCTCATTCTGCCTGGAGACCCGCAGAATTAGGATGCTGTGGTATTTGCTGTATCCCAAGCAGGTATTGTTGGATTGGTGTTCCTGTCCATTCTCAGAGCAGAAGCCACCTCCACCCACCCCCGTGGGATTTAAAACTTGCTTTTCTGAGCCTTTGATTAATTGGCACGTTTTGAGATAGTCCCATCCCCAGGCCCATCAGTAATAAGTGTGCAGGACTTTGTGGAAGGCCCCTTGGACTCGGCAGTTGGAGGGCAGATGTGTCACACAGTCAGATGTGCAGGTCCATGGTGGAGGTCGTACCTCTGTTATTGTTTGAAGCTGTGCGAGATCACAACTTCTTGCATGGAAGCTTCTCCTCTGGCAGCCAAACTGCAGTGCCTCAGAAAACTTGGCCTGACATTACCCTGTTGCTGGGGATTAAGCTTCAGAAAATTTCCCGATGTTTACAGGCACCTTGTGACAGGCAGAATAAACTAACGCTCTCGGCAGAGACGCTGGAAGAACAGCAGCAACAAAAAACACAACAACAACTACCAAACCAAACAAGAACAAAAGAAAAACTCAGAGAGACACTTTGTTTCCTAGAACAGGTTCACTGCCACATTTTCACAAAGGGCTTGGGAAAAAACAAACTTTGCTTCGAATGTGCAAAAAGCCAGAGATAACATGTCCTAAATGTCTACCTTGTCTCAGCGGGCTGAATCATTCTTCTCAGACTGAGAAGTGAAGAAAAGAATCGAGTGTGAGCGGAGTGTGAGAGAGAAGCATCCCTTTGCACTGCTAGCCCGCCCACACAGTTAAGAGCAGAACCCAGGACAGCTTAGCGTGATTCTCCACACACATGCACATCCGAGGCTTCGGTATTAGCTTTCTATTGTTTTAAGCCACCTGTGCTAAAACGGGGAGGCCAAAAATAGCTTCTTAGACAGGCCACACACAAACAAAACTCCCACACAAGCAGAAACTGACGGTGTTCCTCAGACCTCCAGCCTGAATAATACTCTTAGACGCAGTCTTCTGAGGAAATGGTTTTCAAAATGTAACATACTCTCTCCCACAACTTTCACATTCAGGGCTAAAGGGCTTGAATACCCACCCTAAAATGTTCCTGTAAGAGCAAGCCCATACGGAGGCTTTTATAATGGGGGGTGGAGATTTTATGTGTGTAAGTCAGATAAACTCATTTCAAAAAAAATAATTCCTGTCAAGTAGATCATTTGTGGCAGGCAAGTTCTTAGGATTTGCAAAGAGTAATCTTCAATCTGACTTCTTGAAATATCTGATAATTTGTTTTAAAATTGGGGACTTGGCATTTGCCTCTCAGAACACATGCAAAGACAGTGATCTAAGGATGATTCAGATCGGCAGTCCACACCTTGCCCTAAAAAAAAAAAAGGTAGCAAGGAGGAATCAAAATTTAAAAATCAGAAAGACAAAGGAGATTGGGTGGGAGAGTCTCTTAGGCATAGCTAGGTTCGGTCTGCAAGAGGCAGCGTTTGGCTCAGAACGCCTACCGGCACCCACTGAGATGCAGCTCCCAGCAAGGTAGCTGGACGGCCCTCCCCGGCAGCTGGGCGGGCTCCTACATTCAATCTGGAATTTTGAAATCTTTCTAAGAACACTAAGGCCGAGGCTGCATTAAGATGTAGATGCCAGACGATCAGAAAAGCTGCTGCATCGCTGTGTGCAATTAAGGCACGATTTCCCTGTTTCCTCCGTGTACCTGAGTACCTGAGCAGATTGGGGTGCAGGTGATGACGGAGTGGATGGGGATGCTGGTGAGGAAGGGAGGAGCTGCTGCACACTGAGCTCTGTGAGAAGCAGGAAAGTAAAATGGCGGTGCTCGTTCACGCCTCCTCCACTGAGCCCCTGTCCACTGAGCTACTGCCAGTCCTCCATTTTTCTCTCCCATCTCCCTTCTTTTTGAAACATCCGAGAGATCCTCAGCTTGGGGGCGTGTTCTTAGCTCGTCCTGTCTTTCTTTGTGTCTCCCCCGTCCCGTTTCCCTTGGTTCTTCTAGACTGTCTTAGAGATCCTAGACACCCAAGAGGCACGGTCTCCATTTTGTCTCATGATGCTCCACAGAGTCCCTTCAGCCTCAGTCTCTGCGTCGATCGATGGACGGGCTCAGGCCAGGCTCTCTGTTCCACCTTCTCCTCTCCTCGGCTGCCCAGGCTCCTTCCATCAGAGTTACGAAAACACAGCAAAGGGTGTGCTGCTCATTTCCGGTGCTGACCCTTCTCCCCCTGACTGCGGTCTGACCGCGTTTCCATGGAGAAACACGCATCATCAGTCAAGTGTCACTCTGAAATTTGGAGGGGGGGGGGGAAGCTAACAGTGACTTTTTCCATCTTGGTCCAATCGACACCTTCGCAAAGTGTGAACCTGTCTTCTCGGCTCTGACCTCTACCAGACGCATACTGATGATAACAGGGGTGACGTCATTGGTGGGGCAGTGACGTCATCGACAAGCGAGCAAGGACTTAAACAGTGACTTCACTGGGGAGCGAGCGAGGACATTTACTGAGTTCTGTCCCATAAGTGCTGGGCCTGCGCAGGCCAGACAGCAGAGCAGACATAAACACAGCAGAGGATTTTCCCGGTGGACAGATTGCTGCTCTCGAACCAAAGGTCGCCGGTATTAGGTACAGAGGGAGCTTGCAGGGTAGAACTATGCCTCGCCACTCACAAATATTTCAGCAAAGGACCATTACGTTTCCCTTCCCGGGAGCCTTTATGAACCCAATAAAAGTTTGGAGCCAACTCTTAAGAGATTTTTTTTAAGGGATTAGCGGGAGCTGGGGGTGCAGCCCCTATTGATGATCATCTCGTGTGTGTGTGTGTGTGTGTGTGTGTGTGTGTGTGTGTGTGTGTGTGTGTGTGTGAGAGAGAGAGAGAGAGAGAGAGAGAGAGAGAGAGAGAGTCCTGACTCCATCCTGGTGCCTCGAACAAGAGAAAAGAAGCGACCGCTCACTCAGTGCAGGTCACATCTCAGAACCGACACCTGCAGCCTCTGCTTAAAATATCTGGGAGATGCCCGGATGTGCCCGGAGATGCGGCTTCTGTGACTTTCGTCAGTAACTCTCTCTTAAAGTTTGTTTTTACAACGTGGGCACGCATCTCTTTTCTCAGGGCAATACGACAAATGTCTCATTGATGACAGCGATGAGTTGCTGCACGCGAACCCTGTATTTCTCCTTTAAACAGTCGGCCCTCTCTTTCCGGAACGTTTACCCAGCAAGTTGATCACAATTTGACATGCACACAATTTAGCAAGATTGATTTCATTATGCAATTTTGAAAAAAAGAAAAAAGAAAGACAGAAAGAAAGAAAGAAATTCTTGAATCGCAATTGTCAAATAATGACTGTTCTACGAAGGAGTTTTGATGCTCAGAGAGTAGCCTTATCAATTTAACTCGATAAGCTTGCAAAATTTTCAAAGCAAAATAAGATGCTTGGCCCTGAAAGGAGACGTCGCTGAGGAGGGTTGATGGGAGCTCAGTGGGAAAGACTGTGCAGGAAACACAGGTCCTTTCCTTTATCACCACCAGATAATTTAATTGATTTGTCTTCTGTGCATAAAAAGTGACGAAGGGGTGGTGTCGGATGAGAAAAATTAATATTTGTTGAGTGTCTGCTGCAAGCCTTCAGCATGAAGCATTTTCCTGTTCTTTAACCATTTAAGAAGCTGGTAGCCACGTTCCTAACACACTAGGAACAAATATTAGCACAGAGAGGTTAAGCTACTCCTTGGCGGTCACTCAGCACTTGATAAGTGGGTTACTCACAGACATTAGTCAGTATCTCTTCTCTCCCACCTCTTTTCATTTCATATCAAAGAAATGAAAAGAAGGCAGGTTTCAACCATATTTCAATAATACGCACATTAATTTTTACCTTGCTTCTTGCCTCATATCGCCCTCCCCCATCAGGTGATAGTTCATTATGATAACAAAAAAAAAAAAAAACCTGCTGTCACTAGAGCAAAGTTTAGTTTTAACCCAAATGTTCCTACGAGCCGTTTGTTGTTCCAGCTGACCTCACTCGTGTGACCCCCAGGAAGAGCCCGTGGGCCCAGAGAGTGAGCTGTCTCCCAAGCCTCAAGACAGCCCTAGTAGTCCACTGTCTGTGCTTCTTAAAGATGTCTCTCTTCCGTGCATGTTAATGTCCAAAGCTCCAGAGTGACAGGGCGGGAAAGCCCAAAGTAACCCCTAGCCAGCTGTCCTCCAGGGCCTGTGTCTCTGGGTAGCACAGGCGACATATTCTTGGCCTCCCATGTTCTTGGTCTCAGACTCATCTAAGGCAGCCCTCACCCCCACCTCCACCACCACCCACACCCAAGCGCTTCCCTGACAATCCTCTCCCTTTCCTCCCCCAAACACAATGGAAAGTTAATTGAATGTTTTATGCCTTCGAAATATCAAAGAAATGAAAAGAAGGCAGGTTTCAACCATATTTCAATAATACGCACATTAATTTTTACCTTTTACTGACATTTGTACTAATTTCCTTAAATGCTCTCTCAGGCTCTTTTTTGATCTGTCTGGCTTTGTTGGGCTCGTGATAAAGGCTTACTTCAAATGCAAAAAGATTAACTCTCTTTTCCTTCATAGAACAATTACGGATTGTATGATGTCTCCATCATGAAAGAGAGCCCGGACAGACAGGGAGAGTCGCGAGAGTTTATTATAAAAGTGGCAGTAATAATTCTAATTACTTTACTCTAAACGATATCAAAATTGCCCCCCCAAATGCATAGCGGCGTTCAGAAATTGTTGTGGGCTTTTAAAAAAAAGGGGGGGGAGGAGTGTGTTTTAATTTGATTTAGGTCATTGTCTTAAAAGTCTTGTGATAGACTCTCGCCATGAGTCCACAATTCCTAAACCCCGGCTGGCTTACGAAATCGTAGGGAACACAGAATGGCTTCCCTGCACAACATTCAAAGTGAGCTAGAAATGATAGCCCACGTACTATTTGTAGCTCACTATTTAAAGCCCAGGAAAAACAAAGAATAAAGTCCTTTAATTTTGTCAAACGGGTGCGATGTTTAAATTCAGCAGTGACTACAGTTCAAAAGACCAGATGTTCTCTTGTATTTATATAATTTTTTTTGCACAATAGTTTACCAGTGACAAAAAAAAATCAAAGCACATTGTTGAATTTGGCATTTCTATGCTACACACACACACACACACACACACACACACACACACAAAATCTGGGGATTGTATTATATTAAATTAATTCTAATTTTATTAAAGCCAGAGAGAGACAGAAATAAATGGAGAGACGGCAAAATTAATCTTATACTAAATTAAGTCCAAGTACAGGAGACAACATTGATCTGAGAATGAAGAAGCCACTGCTCTAATGCACTCGGGTTAACGGGGAGAAGCCGGGGCGGTCTGACCCATCGTCCGTCTATTTTAAGATGAACATTTGTTAAATTCTAATGAAAAACGCTGCACTTAAACTCTGGCAAAGAGACAATTCTGCCTCTCGCTAACCCTGCCATGACTCAAAAAAAAAAGTGTAGAATTTAAAAAGTAAAAGATAGGGGGAAAAAAGCTTCACTTCGAGGAATAGACATTTTTAAAAAACAGTCTTCTAGGGGGAGCCATGTGGTGATAAAATTAGATGTTACAAAAAAAAATTGCCCAAAACTAAGAAGCCCTGATTTTTATTATTTACATATAGTCAGGTGGGACTTGGTGTGGTCCCAACGACGTAGGAGTTTTCTGACAGTAAATACATCAATTTTTTAAAGAGGCCCTTTTAGCGAAAGCCACTCATCGTAGGACAAAAATGCTCTGCCGCTCAACATAGCAGGGGAAACTGCGGGTTCTTATATGTCTGTCTGTCTAATTCTCTGCTCTCACACAATAAATGTGGAAAAGGTTACCAGGAGAAAGAGTAATGTAAACACCGTGAACGGAGAGTAGAAAGTCTGCCTTGCTTAACGTTATCCAGATTCGGGAACTAAGGGGCTCCCTTCCTCACTGGTGAGACAGACGAAGAGACAAAAAGGGAAGGAGGGAGGGAGGGAGGGAGGGAGGGAGGGAGGGAGGGAGGGAGGGAAGAGGGAAAGAACATTCACCTTTGTCTGAGGGCTCAGCGCAGCCCTTTAAGTGAGAGAACAGAGAGAGGATGTCTCATTGCTCCCAGGAACATGGCAGCCCTCAAATGGAGAGACCGATTCAGGAACTGCATCTGTGACCTGCAGCCCAGCACACTGCGTGTGTCCCCTCTCGGTCAACCTATGGAGAACCAACTCTTTACAGGCACCTTTTCACCTGCCATTTGGGTTCTGGGATGCTGGTCCCATATCCCCAGATGCCCTGCAGGGACAGAGGACAGCCCAGGGCAGGTGGGCGTGCATCTCAGAAACACCACACCGCCGGGGACAACCAGGCCTGCGTATCTTTGTCGACAGCTGGGCTGTGTCTTCCACGCTGGGAGCCTAGGAGGCTCCGTCTATAGTCACTCGTTAAATAAACATATACATTGCAGAGAAGCAGGTGCCATATCCAACATCCTATCTGAAGAGAACTCTCTCTCTCGAACTGCAGAATTCATGAAATGACAGCCGCACTCTCTGGGCTAGGTGACAGGGAGTTGATTTCAAAACCCATTGCAGGATCTCAGCAAAACCCAGAGAACAAACTGACCTTCCCCCAGGCTCCTGAAGTGCCACCTGGCTGTCTCCAAGAGAAGGTAGGACCCTGAAAGCTCTGGGGTCACACCTCCTGGCTCACCAGGCCCTGAATGGGTAGCTTCTCCCGGCAACGTGTCTGCCTACGGGAGCACACTGTTCCGTTAGCAGTTTGTGCTTGGTGGGAAAGAAGAAGGCAAGGCAGGAGAATTAGTCCTTGCCAAAACTGCAAATGTGACACTCCACAAGCAAGACACTGTCAGGAGCAGTTGCTAATTTATTTTAAGTGCCCCCTGAGTTTTTAATTTATCTGGAAAAATAAATAAATAAATCTGAGGCTCTCTCTGCCAACCCAGCCCAGCGCTGGGTCTGCAGTGGCGGTGGCAGAGGGTAACAGTGACTGCCTCGGGAGAGAGGTGTCAGAACGTTCAGCCAAGGAGGCAGGGCGGGTGAGCGCCCATCCGGGTTGCATTAGAAATATATATATATCTCGAATTCGTAAAGAGCTGACCTTTCATGTTCCTCAATTGGCTCGAGACACACATACGAAAAGAAAAAGAATTTTTTTTTTTTCTTTCTTCAGAGTCTGCAATTCCAAACAGTACTGCAGGCTTCTCCAAGCCTGTATTCCACAGCAAGCTTGGAATGCAATCAGTCTAGTTTAGAAACTCGTTACCCGGAGTGAGGAGCCCAACGAATATTATCGTTTCATAAATATGCAGATTTTGTTTATTTAAACATTTTTTATGACACTTTGTGTTTTCCTAAATTGGGTCATCATTTTAATATAATTGGAATCTGATATGTGTCCTGTTTTCTTTGAAAGCCATCTGGTTCGTTTTTTTGACTTTCAGAAACCAAATTATTTGTGGCAATATTGGGCCTTGTGGTGGTTCCTTATGAACCAAACCGTAGCTCGAGAGCATTGAGTCCAGGAAGTCCAAGGCTGTGCTGGGAGACCTCCTTGCTTCCCACGAAGATGGAGAGTTAAGAAGGTCTGCATGCCATGAAGATCTCTCAAGCCCTAGAATCCATGACCTTCACATGAGGACAAAATTGAGTTGGTCCCTCAGGCAACGTCTTGGAAGGAAAGCTGATAGCCAATAGATAGGATGACAGACTCAGGGGTATCCACATCCTAAGTTCCCTGGGTGCAGGACTCCTGTGTGTTCTATGTGCCTTTCACCGCCTGAGTATGAACTAGCTGGTGCTAAAAGTGTCACAGCTGACCAATGTGGATTCCAGAAAGAAATCAAGTACAGTGAGTGCTGTGTGACCCCCTAACAATGTCTCCACAGCTGGGTGGCTAAGAAGATGTGTACACACAGACACACACATGCACACACAGAGAAACACGTGAACATACACACACATGAACACACAGACATACACAGAAACACACATGTACACACAGACACACACAGACCTATGAACATACACACACATGAACACACACACAGACACATGAACATACACACACATGCACAGACACACACATGCACAGAGACACAAGCATACACACATATGCACACACACAGACACATGTACACACACACGAACACACACATATACACGCATATACATACCACAGTCACACACAGACACACAGACACATGAACATATATAAATATGCACACAGATACACATATGCACACATAGACTTATGCCAGATAGATGCACACACAGAGACACATGCACAGACACATGCACAGACAGACAGATGCACACACACAGACACACATGTACAGACACAAACATACAGGCGTATACACATATACATGCATATACACACCATGGACACACACATACACACCTACACAGACACACGGACACATGAACATACACGAGCATGCACACAGACACACACATGCACACACAGACACATGCACAAACACACGCACATGCACACCATCACATACACAAGCACATACATACACACATACATGGGCACATACAGAGACACACACATGTGCACATACATACACATGCTTGTTCTCTCTCTCCCTTCCCCTCCCCTCTCCCTCTCCCTCTCCTTCTCCTTCCCCCCTCCCTCTCTGTCTCTTATAGCTTGCCCCAGGGAAGCAGGCTTGATATCAGACTCACCTGCTGCCTAACCTAGCCAGTGCTTTCCTAACCCACTACACGGGACAGACTGGGCACAGGTGTGGGGCTAGGGAGCCACAAAGGAGCCAGGGCTCTGGCAGAAGAGCTCTGGTTTCCATTCTGAGACCCAGCTCCACACTGGGAGGAAGCACTGAGGCTGAAGCCAACTGCTCCTCAGCAGCGCTGCTGAGGTTTGACCTGCAGCCCGCTGCAGGCGCTCGCATCCTAGCCCAGCTATAAAAGCACCATTCGTACCCCAGTCAGCAGGCCAGAGGGGGGGCTCACATCCGCGTTCATTTTACATAGAGCTGTGGTGGAAAGGAAGCTGACTATTCCTTCCAAAGTCCACCAAAGAAAACCTTAAAAATGAGAGGCCAGAGAGACGGTCCAGCTGACGTTAAGGAGGAGCACCTCCAGCTCTGGCAGAGACCCCGGTTACGGTTCCCAGCAACTCCCACCATAGCTCATCAGCATCTGTAGCTCCACTAGATGCCTCGGCTGGACCCAGGCCAGCACATGGTGCACATGCATACATGCAGGTCAAAACCCACACACATACAATAGGAATAAATAAATACATTGTGTAAAGAAGCTTACAACAGACTTGATTGATTGATTGATTGATTGATTGATTGAAAGCAGATGTGGTGGCAGGTGCCTGTGACACCAGTACTTAGGAGGCTGAGGCAGAGGTCAGGGCTAAAGCTACTTAGGGTTAGGAAGAGGGTGCAGGCTTAAGAGTTGGAGGTTAGCCTGTACTGTTTAATAAAACCCTGTCTCAAAAGACCCAAAACAAACAAAATTAAGATTCTAAGACATATATCATTCCTTTGACTAGAAAATGCCTATTCAGCCCACCTTCCTTGCAAAGAGACCAACACATCTCTTACATCCACCCTCGCTTGGCTCTAGAGGCCTTAGGCCTCTCACTGTTCGTAGATAAGATTCTTGCGCTCGGCCTCAGTGGCTCACTTGGAAACGACACCAACACCAGTTGCTTCCTTAAGGGTCGTGCTCAGGAAAAGACAGAAACTTTCTCCAATAGCCGGATACACCACGCTTCCCACGGGCAGACGACACAGGGCGAGCAGCAGCGAACGTTCATAAAGGATGTTGGCATTTCCCGCTGAGCCAGACTCTGCCCTTGTGGCCACGGGTGACATCTAAGCAACTTAGAAGGCCGAGGCAGGAGGATTGCTGAGGCTGCAGTGTGAGTTCAAGACAGTCCTTAGCAACTTGGCCAACCTCTGTCTCAAAAGAAAATAAAGAGGGGACTGGAGAAATGCCAACACCCTGTTCTGGCACCACAGACACAGACAGACAGACCAACAGATGGATGGGCAGACAGACAGATGGACAGATGGATGGACAGGTGGACACACAATATTAAGAAGACTACGGGGCTATCTTAGTGGTAGAGTACTTGCCTAGCATTAGTAAAACACCTCGCTGCAGCCTCTCAGTGCCTTAGGAAAACCCATTGTTATGCACAGGTCTTCCTGTATGCTTATGTGAATGTGTAATTACATACATTATTAAGATGCTACTAATTATTATCTGTAAAGTAGAGCAAGAATAGAATGGTGGAGCAGCGGGGACCTTTGAGAGGGAGGGGACTGAAGCATCTGAGGGAAGGGTCCGAGATGAGAACGCCTGGTGCAGAGAGAGGACCTCGGACACACAGAGTCACACTTAGGACACCGGTGTGTCTCTCCTCCATTCCTGGTCAATGCTGGTGGTCACTTAGGACAGTAAGTGCTCCTAAGCAAAGAAAGAAATCCAGGCCAGAACATCAGCCCCAGGAGCCACACTTAAACACAAGACTCCATTGGATTAATTGCGTGTGTGTGTGTGTGTGTGTGTGTGCCTGTGAATGTGTTTGTGTTTGTGTGTAAGTATGTGTATGTTTGGACGTGTGTGAGCATGCACATGTGTATGTATATGAGCATGTGTGTATGTGTGAGCATGTGTGTGTGTGTAAGCATGTGTAGTCTCCATGGTACACGTGTGAATAAGAACAGCTCTCAGGAATCTGCTCTCTGCTCCTGCTATGCTGTCCTGAGATCAACTCCAGCCCTTGGGCTTGCACGGTGTGTGCGCGTGCGCACGTGTGTGTGTGTGTGTGTGTGTGTGTGTGTGTGTGTATGTGTGTGTGTGTGTGCCTGTGAATGTGTTTGTGTTTGTGTGTAAGTATGTGTATGTTTGGACGTGTGTGAGCATGCACATGTGTATGTATATGAGCATGTGTGTATGTGTGAGCATGTGTGTGTGTGTAAGCATGTGTAGTCTCCATGGTACACGTGTGAATAAGAACAGCTCTCAGGAATCTGCTCTCTGCTCCTGCTATGCTGTCCTGAGATCAACTCCAGCCCTTGGGCTTGCATGGTGTGTGCGCGTGTGCACGTGTGTGTGTGTGTGTGTGTGTGTGCGCATGTGTGTGTATATGAGCATGTGTGTGTGAGCATGTGTGTACATGTGCATCTGCATATGTATGTGTATGTTCATGTGTTTGTGTGTGCATGTATATGTGTTTGTATACATGTATGTGTGTGAGCATGAACGTGTCTGTGTGTGAACGTGAGTATGCATTTGAGCATGGACACCCTCCATGGTACACATGTGGCTAAGAACAGCTCTCAGGAATCTGCTCTCTGCTCCTGCCCTGGTGTCCTGAGATCAACTCCAGCCCTTGGGTTTGCACGGCAAACACTCCCCCCCCACCCAAGCCATCTTGCCAGCTCTCTGCTGCGGATTCTAGATCAGAACTCCATCTACACAGAAAGCGGACAAGAACATCCCAGGAGTTACTTTCCCTGTGACCCAGTGGACATCTCGGAATTGTGTGACTTGTGTTCCTTCGTGTTTTTCTAGGAATGCTTCACCAAACTTTCATTTCTCAGACTGTCTGGGTCATCATCATTGTCACAGATCGGACACACTCAGGGTATAATCTGAGAGTCTCTGCAGACCTGGAATTCCATTTGGAATCCATCCCTGTGCCACCTTCTCAGGCATCATATTCAAACACACACATACAGGCAAATAGAATGTCTGTGCATCCATGTGCATGTGTGTGCAGAGGAGTACCCATCAGAAGCCTTTCTTTGTCCCATCTTTGCACCCCTAAGTAATACACAGTGGAGGATCCCATGATTCCATGTCTGAGGGGGAGGAGTAAAACCATTGCCTGTCACTCACCCTGCACTGCTTGTGCTGTGATTTGCCTGAGCGAACACTGCGAGAGTGAAGGTTGATCTGGCCTCACAGTTGCAGAGAGTTTCCGCCCATCATGGCGGGGAGATGTGCCGACTCCGTTCACAGTGACAGGAGCAAACAGCATCTGGGGTTCAGAGGACGTTCAGAGGGAGCAGAAAGTATGACCAAGCCAGGAAGGCCATAACCTTCCAGCACACCCCTACTGATCCCTCCACCCTCCATTGTCTTTAAAATAGGAGCCCAAGCTGGAGACACCATGCTTAAACTATGAGGCGCTAGGGACATTTCCGATCTGAACTGTAACCAATGGTGATTGGTAACTGTAATCTCTCAAGGGTGATAGGAAGCATGGATATTTAGGATGTTCTCTCCTAAAAGTTGGTGCTGAATAGAAGGTGTAGGGGCTGGAGAGACTTCTTGCTCTCCTGTAGGCTTGTCAGATATGCGTGGGAACCTGAGTTTGATCGCCAGAAGCCACACGATAAAACTGAGTGTGGCGGTATGCGCCTGTCACCCCAGCACTGGAGAGGATGAGATGGGGAACCTTGGCACGTGCTGGCAGCCGGTCTAGCTACACTGGTGAGCTCTGCGTTCAACAGGAGACCCGTCTGGAAAACTAAGTGTTGCGGGATATTTGTTCACACCGTGAACCCAAAGATTGTGCTATTTGCTGAAACTACCTGCTTCTAGTTGTGGTGTGGTTCATCACAGACCTCTCTTCTCTGTGGCTGGAATACAGACACACCCTTAGTTCACACCTCTGATCCCAAAAGACAAAGGTAAAGTTAGTTTGTAGAAAGAAGCGTCCATGTTTAAAAGCAGTGTCTAGGGGTTGGGGATTTAGCTCAGTGGTAGAGCAGTTGCCTAGCAAGCGCAAGGCCCTGGGTTCGGTCCCCAGCTCCGGAAAAAAAGAAAAGAAAAGAAAAGAAAAAAAAGCGGTGTCTAATTGAGCGGCAGACAAAGTGACAAATCGGAGAGAGATTTGACAGACTAGGATATGCCAGCTTTCACGAGAAGAGGGAGGAAAGAGAAGCTACTTAGGGGGCATTGCAGAGAGAGAAGAGGCAGATTTACTGAGAGTTTTACAGAGACGGGTTGAAAAGCAATCGAGGTAGACACAGGTGAAGACAGAGGAGCCAGAGAATGAGAAGCCGGAAGATTAGAACAGACTGCCCAAGTTATTAAGAGGCCAAGCAGAGCAACTCAGGAGCAGCTGAGAGAAAGAAGCCAGATTGAGTCAGTCAGCTTGGAGAGAAGTTTGGAGGCAGAACAGCTGAGTCGAATCAACCAGCCAGAGATGAGAAGGAGCTAGGAAGGGGCGAGCTTATTCAGCAGCAAGTCTCAGGAGCTGAAAACATTCTAGGCCCAGATAAGATTGTACAGGGGCTGGAAGCTTCCAAGACTCAGCCTAGGTTAGCAGACAAAGGCGGTAAGCCTCAGAGAGAGAGCAATTACATCAGATGAGTAAAAGTTACTTGTACAACTAAGGTGAAGAACTATTGAAGACGATACCCAACTTCAACCTCTGTCCAATATATGCACGTGTACACGTCACCCAGAGGAGCACACACACAACAGATAGATAGACAGACTGACAGACAGACAGACAGACGATAGATAGATAGATAGACAAACAGACAGATGATAGATAGATAGATAGATAGATAGATAGATAGATAGATAGATAGAGGTTGGATGGATTGATAGACGGACAGAAGATAGATAGAAGTTTGACTGAGAGAGGTTCACCGGGCTTCAGCAGCTGTTGTGTCTCTTAGGAGGAAAGAGGTGGCATGTGGTCACTGGGGCCATGGCAAAGTGACATCTGCTGTTGACTGTGCTCAGTCAGGATCATAGGCACACCCTGGTCAGTAACTCATTCAACCTCCCCCCGCCCTTTGATACCAGCAGCCCCAGAGCATTCTATACACGGGAAGCCTGGATTTCTGGTACCTTGACATTTCAGGCTAAAATGTAACCATTAGGAGCTGGCCTCTGCAGTCAGAAGGACTTTGAATTTCAACTTGTGGGATGTCCACCTCTTTACCTATGTGTGTTTTGTGAATTCACTATTTCCACTGCAGGGCTGGTAGAACAATAGTTCCTTCATGGCAGTGGGTCTCAAACTTCTAATGCTGCGGTCATTTAGTACAGTGCCTCACGTGGTGACCCCCCAATCATAACATTACGTTTGGTTTTTTTTTGCTACTTCATAGAAGTAATTTTGCTACTGTTATGAATCGCAGTGTAAGTATTTTTAGAGAGAGAGGTTTGTCAGAGGGGGTCGAGACCCACAGGTTGAGAACCACTGCTTTACTGGGACCACGCCTACCCCGCTCTGATTGGTTGCCTGCCTAGCACATACCCCTCTCTCCATCCTGACCAAATGACCCCTGTGAGGGCCATAATGTGCCCAGTCAAGCCTCCCTTGCAGACAGCCATGCCCAAGGTATTGTAGATGACATCATCTGGTGAAGTTTCCCACGCAGGGCAGATAAAACATTTTCAAAGGTGCCATCCGCTCTGAGAGGCTTGCATTTGTGCCACTTACTCTTCTGCTGCCTGAACGTTGGCGTGATGGCCAGGAAAACAGCTACCCCCTTGTAGCCACGAGGCAACCTCAAAATTAGAAGTTTATACCCTAAGGATTACAGGGCAGAGAGCTGGAAACATTCTGAGTAACCGCGTCAAGCCGCGTCCCCACAGCCGTTCTGTATGCACGCAGCACAAAAGCAAAGAGTCGTCTAGACTGTGTAAGCCGCTGGTATTTTGGGCTACCGACAGCTGAGCACAGCCCCTCCAGATATGGCACCTTCTGGGTTTGTTGAAATAATTCTCCCTCACCCCGGAAAAGTACGTTCATACCTAGGTTTACACATCCCTTAAGTTTGACGGAGTCATTGTTATGAGATGTTCAGATACACGTACAGTCTCTATTTAAAGAGCGCCCACTTACGGATAGGTCCTTTCTGGTAATAAATCAGGATCAGAGAGAAGGGCGTCCGTCACTCCAGGATTCACAACAGAGAGCTGTGCCCAGGAAGGCCTTAACACCAACTGTCCCCAGGGCGCCGATTCCTGGTCCTGTATTTCACCTTTGTTTCTCCCTTACCCAAAAAGACTAAAGGGGGGGGGGAAGAATCGTGATTAAAAGTCTCCCTGAGTTGAGTGGAGTTCCCTCCTGGACTGGGTGTGTGGATTGTGCACTGAGAGCTCTGAACTTTCTTCGTAGGTATGGAGTTGTGTCCTGGGACGACCACCAAAGCAAGAGCCTGTTTCTATAAGTCATGCAGGCATACATCAAAGGGGGAAAGGGACACGTGTGGATTTAAACCACTCTCATTTAGGGATTTCTTTTTAAAGTATTCATTACTATTTAGTTGTTGTTTGTGTGTGTGTGTGTGTGTGTGTGTGTGTGTGTGTGTGTGTGTGTGTGTGTACACCAGTGTGAGTCCATGACAGAAAGCAGTTGCCTCTTTCCGCCCCTCGGATGCTACTAATATTGATGTGCTGTTGGCTCCTTCGCATACCTACGAGTGCTTCTTGGGCACCTCCCACAGGCCAGGCAATGCAGTGACACCTGTCTTACCTCAACTAACCACCGAGTTCTGCCATTTTCAGTTCACCTGCTTGGATTTTGGGGGAAAAAAATGTATACCGCAGTCCTAAGAGAAAAAGTCACACCCTCGCCAACAAAGGAATGAAAATGGATAGAAATTAAAGAGCTGAGTCACCGCCTTCTCCCGAGCCTGGTTTCCAGCACAGGACACCCCTCTTCCATATTCATCAAGAACGCACACACGGCAGGTGCTGGAGGTGCAGTAGACGCCTGCGGGAGCCACGGGAATTCTTGATCTTTCTTTCGGGAACTTTAAAAGTGAGGAAAGAGGTGGCCAAGAAACAGTTCATCCACTCCCTGCTCCTGGTACTGTCCTCCAGGTGGCCCCGGAGAATGAGCTCAAGCCAACTTTGGGCAAAACTCAATAGCAAACCGTCTCCTTCATAATGTTATGCATTTTACTATAACCTACCTACATCCTGGAGCCTTAATTGCTGTGGCTTCCACTGACCAATTAGAGAAGACACAGGATTATTTCTGTGGAGGAGGACCAGAAACCTGTGGTTTCCTGACAAGGTCAGTGGCGGGGTGGCGAGACTTGAACTCAGATCTGCTTGACCCAGCTCAGCTCCACCGTGTCTTCTCATCCGCTGCTGTCTCTTCATCACCTCAGGTTGGGCCTGATTGGCCTTTCCGTATTTTCAGTTCTCGTCAGACAGTAGAAAGCATATCCCTCTCAAAAGAGTCCCTCAAGAGCTGGGGAGATGGCTCGGCGACTGAGGGCGCTTGCTGCATAAGAATGAGGCTCTGAGTTCAAATCCCACATAAAAAGCTGTGTGTGTCTGTGGAGACTTGGAACCCCCCTGCACTGGGAGTAGACAGAGAGGGAAGATCCCTGGGGCTGCTGGCCAATGAGCCCGGCCAAAGCTCAGGGAGCACGTGGTGCCGTGAGAGACCCTCAGGGCACACAGTGAGGGGGAACAGATGAGAGTCATAGACATCATTCGAATGCATAGGCAGATGTACCTGCAGAATCACATGGACACGCAGGGACATGATGTTCCCCTCCCCCCAACACGCACAGAATGATGTCCCCGACACCCCATTGCCACCGATGCCTCCTCCAAAGGCAGCTGTGTATCCATGCATCTTTGGCGGGGGAGGGAGCCTGAGTTTATCTGTTAGACGACATTCCAGAGAAAGGAACCAGGAGAGGGCGCGGGACGGAGAGGGTTAAACACTTTATTATTCTTGCCGCATTTGTAGTAAATTGTGTAATAGTTTTCATGTCTTAATTACTTAAATTTTATATTGAGCCATAGTGATAATATCTCTCCTTTGTCTCCACACAGTTGTGTTTTTATAATGGCTTTTATTAGAACCTACATGAATGGAATTTCAAATGAACACCTCGTTTCTGTGACTTGTGGGGTATAGAAGAGGGAGCGTGTCTCTGATGTTTGGCATGAAAAGTGCCTCTCTTTGTGTTTGATGACACAAGGAGGTATAGTAGGTGGGGACATGTTTGGTGGGGATGGAAACTGGGGGGGGACTTGAGCCTCTTTCTAAAATCTGCTTTTGGTAACTTCACCAGTAAGGGTGAAGAATGCTTCGTGGATCCAGATAAATCACACACACACACACACACACACACACACACACACACACACACACACACACACACACACAGGAATCACATGACTGTCGTGAAATCCAAGTGGTGTTTCTTCTTTCACCTGAGGCTTTCCTGTAGAAAAATTGGACGTGGTCTTCACTTCGCATTGAGAGCTGCCTGAAATAAGTGTCGAGTTACAATATTGCGTTCCGTCTGCCAGTGCAGGAGCGACATTTCTCTTAAAACCTAGACGTTCATTGTCTGTGCAGCAAATGCCACAGACGTTGTCCCTTCTCCGGTTCCTCTGGAAGGCCCGTGAACTCTGAGCAAGGAGTTTGCAAAACCAACCAGAAGCTCGCATTCAAAGAGCTGTCTTGGGAGACTCAGAGCAGAGCTGAAAGTGGCTTGTTGTTGTTTGGGTTTTTGTTTTTTTTTTCTTTTAAACCCAGCATAGTAAAATCTATAAATCAAAAAGTCTCTTGCATATAAAAGCTCAAATACAGAAGGGGGAGAAAAAAAAAAAACCTCAACAAAAGACGTGGTGGGTACTTGCGAGTGAAGGCGAGGGAAATAAATGTGAAGAAATATTAGAAATGCATATTTAATACTGTTGTGTTTATTGTTTCATTTATAAAAGTCAACCAGCTAGAAACTGTGAATGAATAAACTCTCCTCCAGTGTGAGTTAGAGACGGGGGGAGGGGGAAGGTGCGCCTTAACTCTTCATACACTGAAGGCAGATCATCTAGACACTGAGAGTGTCCTCAAACCATCCACGTTCTTCCGGCTGGTCCGAAACCAGAGGAAGGCTCCAGCCGTAGCTTCATATTCCCTATGTGTTCCAGTTCTCTGAGCATCATATCCCCCCAAACACCTAATCTTCCTATCAGCTCAGACTTGCTCCCTTGTGACATTGCTGGCCCTCCCTGGGTATGGCTGCTGGATCCTCCTTTTGCTTCTCGGTGTATTTCCATTCTCCAGCCAGCATGGCTCCAGATCCTGTACAGCTCTGTCCCTCTACACCAGACGGTCTCTTGCAGGGAAGGACCTTGTGTTATCTTGCCTACCAGCACCCAGTCCTTTGGTCTCCCGTACTGTGACCTTAAAGCCAGCACTAGCATCAGGGAGCAGACTCTGACAGACTCTGGGTCCAGGTTTAGTCTTTGGGGGACCAGGTTGCATAGGCTCACAGCAAAACCTTACTTACCCTTTAAGAAAAGGTCAAGCTATCTGCCTTTAAGAAGTATGCCCTTAAGATATTCGAAATTTTAATTCAGTGAGTCGTGGAACAGGTAGTATGCTATCATAAGGAAGTGACCACTGGGCTCTTTGCAATCACCACAGGGGAGACTCAGAGGACTGAACTGGTGGGTAGAGCAGAGGTGAGAAAGGGGCACACAGGCTTCCAAGCAGAGCTGCGTTCTTATCCACGAGTCACCTCTTTCTAATGGGGGAGATGGCCCCATTGATATATATATATATATTGATATAGTGCTAGTGAGCATGAGGACCCCGGAACCATGGGAAGGTTTGGGGCACACGCTGTAATCCAACCTTGGGGAAGTGGAGACAGGAGACCCTTGACTCAATGGCCAATCAGCCCAGCCCACTGGGTGAAGTGCAGTTGAGGAAGAAGCTGGGTCTCAAGTTAAAGGCATGTGGAAGTCCTAAGACCCAAGGTTGTCCTCTGGTCTACACACACACACACACACACACACACACACACACACACACACAAACACACACACACACACACACACACACACACACACACACACACACACACCAGGAAAGTAGGGGAAGTCTGCTTTCTTTACAAGAACATTTCCATGATTTATCAATTATCAGCTAAAATCTATTGCCAGATGTCAGCCCTATTTTATCTTCTATTCCTTTTACCCTGACCATCTTTTTCTCCAATCCCAGCAGCCCCCAAGGTAGTGGACGAAGAGATCATGGTCTGTACCTCCCAGTTCCCTGCTTCCTCCTCCTCTCGGCAGAAACCTGGAAGTGCTCCGGGGGTGGGGGAGACTCATCTACTCTCACAGCCAAGTTTCCTACAACGGAGTCCCAAGCCTGGTTAGCATGCATGGCCCTTCAAATCTCTACACTGTGGGTTGATGCGATGACTCAGTCAGGGAAGTGTTCGCTTCCTTGACATGAGGACCCTGAAGCTGATCCCAAGAACTCAAGTTTAAAACAAAACAAAACAAAGGAAACAAACAAAGGAAGCCAGGGCTTGTGACTGGGCCTTATAATCCCAGCCCTGGGGAGGTGGGGACAGATAGATAGATCCTTGGAGCTGGCCAGAGTTCTAAGCTGGTAAGAAACTGTCCTACTCGCATTCCTGTTGCTGTGGCAAAATACTCCAGCAAAAGTAACTTGAAAAGATAAAGAATGTATTCTGCTTATGATTTCATAGTCTACCATCGGAGGGAACTCCAGGCAGGAGCTGGAAGCAGCCAGTCACACCACATCCGCAGTAAGAGTCAAGAGAGAATGACCGTGTGTGTGCTCACTCACGCCCAGCCCCCTCTATATTCATACAGCCCAGGAACCCACTGCCTAGGGAACAGAGCTGACCACAGTGGCCTGAGTCTTCCTACATTACTTAATGTAATCAAGACAGGCCAACCTGATCTAGACAGTTCCTCATTGAGATTTCCTTCCCAGATGAATGGACACCAGGATCCTGTCTCAAAAGGAGTAGGCACCTTAGGAGTAACAGCTTACATGCATACACACATGCACGCACACACACACACACACACACACACACACACACACACACACACACACACACACACACAGAGAGAGAGAGAGAGAGACAGACAGAGAGATTGAAAAGAGAGAGAAGGCTGGAGAGATAGCTCAGTGGTTAAGAGCACCGACTGCTCTTCCAGAGGTCCTGAGTTCAATTCCCAACAACCACATGGTGGCTCACAACCACCTGTAATGGAATATGATGCCCTCCTTCTGGTGTGTCTGCAGACAGTGACAGTGTACTCATATAAATATAATAAATAAATCTTTAAAAAAAAAGAAGAAAGAGATTGAAAGAGAGAGATTGTAAGAGAGAGGGATTGATGGAGAAAGAGAGAGGCAGAGATTGAGAGAGAGATTGAAAGAGAAAGAGATTGAATTGAAAGAGAGAAATTGAAAGAGATTGAGAGAAAGAGACAGACAGAAATAGAGAAAGAGATTGAAAGAGAAAAAGATTGAATTGAAAGAGAAAGAGAGAGAGAGAGAGAGAGAGAGAGAGAGATATGCATGGACACTTGTGCACAGGCACATAAGCTGTCCAATCTTCTAGCTTTTGAACCACATAGCTACCTTCCAACTGATTCTTCCCACAAAAGCCATGTAAGATCCGATACAGGAGCTTTTCAGTGAGGAGCCTTTCTCGGCAACATTGCAATTCTTAAAGCTCACACACAGAGTGACTGGTTTGTTCTGCCCAGGAAGGCCATCAGAGGGAGCTTCTTGGAAGAGGTAGCTTCAAGCAGATCGGACAAGATGAACTTCAGAAGCCCCTTTTAACACCAAACCTGTGAAATGGCTCTCATGGTGCAGGACAGAATCTTCAGTGACTGTCTACCGCAGATGTTCTCTGCACAGGTGTGAGATATTGTTTTTAAAAAAAAGGAAAAAAAAACATGCTATCTTCTCAAATCACCCCAGTCCCACAGACTGCCAAGTTTAGATGTGGGTCCTGCAAAAGCTGCCTACATGGTCTTCTTTTCAGGGTGGGGAAAAAAAAGGTCCCTCAGCTTCCAAATCAAAGAAACTCAGATTCTCTAGCCTCATAACAAGGGCAAGAAGGGAGGAGAGACTCCTGGGCACCTCAACCCTGATATTCTGAAATAGCCCAGAATAAATGACAAAGAAAAATATGGGGATACAATGTGGCACCCCAATAGACACCTCCATGAGTGAGCTAAAAGAAGATTCAGGGAACCATACCTTTAATAGGTCATTGAAATTTTAATGAGAAATACCTCCTTTATCTCTCCCAGAATGCACCCCTTTATTCCTGCATGTGTTTACAGGCTCATGCACCAATCAACTCATTCATCCTGAGATCCCTTAAAGATTCATTGACTTACAAGACAGAAATGCTGTATAAACACAGTAGAAAGAATACTGTATTTCCTCCCCAGGGATCTCCCCAAGATCTCTTCTAAGTGGAAAATGTGTTGGTCTGAGTGTGCTATGATCTGGGTTCAAGACCTGTGATGGTGAGCTTTAATTGTCAGCTCATCCAGAATCACCTGGGAAGAGTTTCTTGGTGATAGATTTGTCTACATTGGTAGGCCCGTGAGCATGTCTATGTAATATTCTCTTAATTGAGTTCACAGATCTGGGAAGAAAAGTCCACTATGGGTGGCTCCATTCCCTAGGCAGGGATCTTGAACTGTTTAAGAGTAAAGATACCAAGCTGAGCACAAGCAAACAAGTGAACATGCACGAGTTCATTTGTCTCTGCTCTTGACTGTGAATATTATATGATTAACTGGTTTGAGGTTCCTGTCCTTACTTCCCCACACTGGTGAACTGCAATTTGGAGTTGTTCCTTTTCTCCGTTGTTTTTCGTCAGGATGTTTTATTATAGCAACTGGAAACTGACCACAACTGACCAACAATAAGGACTTAGCTATGTAGCTGCTCTCTATACAGGGATAATGGACTTTGTGCACAAGACGGTCATAAAGAGTAGGTGAATTCATAGAGCCCACCATCCTTGCCTTGTGACTCAGATTCCCCCATTGATTGCACAATTAACCGGAAGCGACTTAGAATCACCTAGGAGACAAGTCTGTGGAGATGTTTCCAGAAGGTTTAACTGGACAGGAAAGAACCATCCTGGATATGGATGACATCATGCTGTGGGACAGGAATCTGGCTAAATAAAAGGGAAAGCAGGAAGCAGCCAGCTAAGCACTAGCATTCTTTCTTCTTCCTGACTGTCAGAAGTGAGCCAGAACTAACCTCTTTTTCCTTAATTTGCTTTTGTCAAGACCTTTCTCACAGCAGTGGAAAACGCAGTTGACATTCTGGGTGTTGATTGTCTGCTATTACAGAGAGGCATGTGCTTATAAAAGTTTGGACTTCTTCAGTTTGGCAACAGGGGGTCATCACTGTGTATGTGAGGAGACACGAGTCAAGATGTTGGTCCCACTTACACCATAATCATAACTTAAGGCTGTGGAATCCCCGCATCATTGTTCATGACATCCACGTTCTCCTTGCCAAGTACTGGAGCTTTCAGTGGATATGGGGCGTTGGGGTGGGGGTGGGGACTGGTACACTAGGTGTTCTAGTGGCCCGTTGCTGAAGATGGCCCTGCTGTCCAGAGTCAGTCCACAGGAGGTAGATCAAGTGGAGATGCTCAGTATGCGGCCCATGCCCTGTCCTTTGTCTTCTGCTCAGCAATCCCATAATTCCAACGCCTTTATCTTATCCTCTCACTCCCCTGCTAGCCTCTGCTCCCCATCTCTCTTCTCCAGCCTGCCCTGTTTGCCACGTTGGTTGCAGCCCTAACCTTTCTGGGGTGTTTCCTCCTAATGGGTCATCCTGTTGGAGGCTCTAGACACCTCTGTCCTGGAGGTCCCACAGGAAGGTGATGGAAGAGGTCTCACTGCTCTTAGACTAGAGCTCCCCAGTATTACTAAGCTACTCAAGGATATAGCTGGGTGGAGCTAAGCCAGGCCCTGGACCCCAAAGTCCAGATGGCTTACTCTAGGCTGATAGCACCCTCCCAGCCTTTTCCTCCCAACAACTCTTTTTTTGTGGGTCTATTTTCATCTCTTCTCTACACAGGGGTGGGTGAGAAAATAGAGGACACTACCCAGCCTGTCTTGTTGGATGGTGTCTCATTTTTAACCCTCATCCTAGGTCCTAGCATATCTAGAATGAGGGTATCATATCCTCTTAGACACAGTCCTCTGTTATTTTCAGTTTAACAGTTAGAGAGTAGGAGTATAGTTTGGTGGAAAAGCACTTGCCTAGCACCGATAAGGCTCTGGGCTCAGCCCCACCCTCACTCCCAACCCCAAGCCTTCTCGCTAAAAAGAGCAGAAACATTTTCTCCAAATCTTTATTTTAACCTCTGTTTCTTCCATCGTGATTTCTTCCTTCAGAAGCAAAAGTTGATTCTTTTTCCTGCTGCTACTTTTGCTACGCTCTCTCATTACAACACACCTTTTCCTTTACATCTTCACTCCAGAACAGTCCTCAGATACGTTCCACATCTCTCACTCTGGTTTCTTTCCAGCCAATTTACTCTGTTCTTCCCGCATTTTTAGGTCTACTATGGGGTTCTATGTGGTATGTGTCTGCTGCTTCTGATTTTTAGCTCTCCATGTCTGCCTTGCTGGGATCTCAGCAGTCTGCTTTTCTTCCTCAGAGGCCTTTGTTCTGGTTCCTGAGACTTCTCTCCTCCATGCGCTTAAAAATATTTCAGGAAAAAAAAAGTTATTGTGGATATGCTAAGGTGGCAAAGAGAGCCTTCTGTTGTGTAGTCTGCCCACATATGTGTTGTGTGTATGACTGTAGTTACGTGTGTGAACACTCATCTGCGTGTGTATGTGAGCATCTGGGAGCATATCTGCATATGCATGAATGTGTTTGTGAATAGGTGTGCATATCTGTGCATGCACATCTATTCATATACGTTTCTGTGTGTGTGAGCATGCATGTATGTGGATATGTATGCATGTTCTATGTATATACATATGTTCACATATGTATAAATTTCTATGTGGATATGTTATCTTATGCAGTATATCTGTGTATATGTATGAACATGTATAATAGGTGAAAATGTGTGTGTGTGTGTGTGTGTGTGTGTGTGTGTGTCTATTACAGAATGGGAAGAAACAGAGAAGCTGGATGACTTTCTAAAGAGCAGGACTCTGGAGAATCCTACCTGGTAGAGCCAGGTTCTGTGCTGACAACCTTGTTCTTGGCACTACCCATGCCCTGGGTGCCCACACCCTAGTCTTCTGGTCTGCTTGTTCTGCAGAAGGGAGAACACAGCATGAAAGTGGAGGGTGTTTTCACAGGAAGCTTGTCAGCAGACTGCTGAATCACAGTGCCGGGAGTTTAGATGTCAAGGTTCAGGAACTAAAAATACAAAATGGATCTGCCAGAGGCCAACACACAGAGGCCATTCTTATGGCAAAGGAACCTGCAGGGGAAATGGGGCCAAAGTACCCATAGCCCCAGGGGTGCTGGAGCGGGTGTGTGCTATGCCAGGTCTAGCCTTCGCTGCACTCCTTTTCGGAGCTGGGAAGGAAGGGCCAGTTCTCCTCTGAAGCCAGGGATCTCACTCCAGGATGCTCAAAGGTTACACAGAAGACCTTGACCAAGTGCTCCAGGGATGAGTCATAGCGATTTTGTTCATGTTAGCTGTCACAAACCACAGAGAAATCAGTGTGGCTCCCGTTGTTCCCTCTGAGTCACCAGCAAGATTTGGGGTGCAACAGAAAGCTTGTCAGGAATGAAATGCCCATGGGGCGGGGCAGCCAGGGTGCTCTACAATGACATTTCAGCATCCCTTTCTCACACCCCTCAGCCAGCTTCTGGGTCCCCTACATCATGGAGAAATCATCCTTGGCACCTGCAAGGGGGGACAGGGAGGAAAACAGCCGCTTATCCCGAGAATGGCCAATTGTGAGGAGTCACCAGGCTTGTGTCGAAGGCTCATATTGTGTCAAGCATCAGATGCCTAGGGAGCCGAGGTACATCTTGTACTTCCCACGGTAGAATACAGTGATGATCAGCTAGGCGGTAACGCCCAGCGCTTTACCCCAGTCAACAACGTTCCTCTCTGAGAGCTAAAGTCAGTCTCAACTTCCAGATGAAAGGGCAGAGATTCTGCAAAGTGGCTTAGCTTTCTAAAGTTTCTGAAGCCAGTGAGGGCAGCTGGGTTCAAATCAGCGTGGTTCATACCTATGCCAAGCATATTGGTTACGGATCCCATGGGTGTGGTCCAATGCCTGGCAAAGCAACTTAAGACAGCAAGGGTTCTTTTGGCTCAGCTTGAGGGCACTTGTGTTAGCTATGTGTACCGGAGGGCACACCGCTCGTCATGGTGGAGACTGTACGGGAGGGCACACCGCTCACGCAGGAACATGCAGCGGCCATGTTGGTGAGGAAGCAGAGAAACATGAACGATACAATAATAACGCTCAGCTCTCTTTCTCCTTTTATTCAGTTCCAAGTCCCAGACCCTGGGAACGTGCTGTCCACCTTCAGGGTGGGTCTTCCCTCCCCAGTTTAGCCTCTCTGCAAACCTCCTCCCAGATATGCCCTGAGGCATCTCCCCACAATGATACTAACTTCTGTCAAGTAGCAATTATGATTAGACAACTACCATACCAAGTGTTTCGTGAAGCTCCAGCCCCGTTTCAGGGAGCAGGTGAGCAGAGCGGTGCACACGGCGCTATGGCCCTACGTGAGCGGCTGAGGCTTGCAGCCGGCAGCCAGAAAGGCTCATGGGATGCTGAGGGCAGCCTAGAGTTCTGGGACCGAACGTGCGAGCCTTGGACAGAGGCTGAGAGTCCCCGATCCCCCCCAGTCTCCAAGGCATAGTGAGGACAAATGGAGCCCCTCTCCACTCAGTTTGAAGCCTCGCCTATTAGCGTTATTCAGAGCCTTTATGTGTTTGAAAATATTCCTCTTCATTATTCATATTGTGCCACAAGAATGATATATTTGAAGAAATTATCATGAATAAAGTGGCCAATTTAGCAGGGAGATTTACCAAGAAAATACTCAGTAAAAAATAGTCAGCTACATTCTCTGAGAGAGGAAGTGAAAACGCAGTTCGGATCTTCATAGTTTGAGAACAATGCGCGTGGCGGGGGGACCCTGCTCAATAATGTTTCCTACAATAATTCTCAGGCAAGAGGGAAAAATTATTTCCAATAATGATAAAAGAGGAAATAAAGTGGTCTCGAGCCTAATCAAGCCTAGTTACAGGGAGAAAAAAAATCACTCTCTTCTCAGATGATTCTAAAGGAGTTTGGGGGAGGGCGGGCACGTGTGTACATTAAAAATAGAATTGCTAATAATCCTGTAAGCCAGTGTTCCGGGTTTGGGAGGCCAGATGGCAAGGTTGGAAGTGCTGGAGTCAGAAGCCCCTTTCAAAAGCAGCAGCATGCGCACTCTGCCTTCCAGGGAAGGCGTACAGTGAGCACTCCAGACTCTGCTCCTCATCCATCACTGTGGGCTGAGGGGGAGCTTACAGAGGTGGTGGGGCCTACAGAGTCACTTGGGGGCGGGACTTACAAAGATATTAGGGGGCGGGGCTTACAGAGCCATTCCTATTGTCCATAAACATTTACATTCTTCCCACCAGCTTAGGGAGGAGGCAGAAGTGAAAGGCTGACACACGCCCCCGGAAGCCTGGGTTTGTGGTTCCGGTCAAGTGCCAACCTGGAATCACTATGGGTAGGAACCAGTGTCAAGAGGCATTGCTTCATCCCAGTACTTGAGAGACAACCAACTCCAGGCGGTTTCTAGGACCCACTTGCCCTAGTCCAAGCTGAGTTTGTGGTGGTGGTGGTGGTGGTGGTGGTGGTGGTGGTGGTGGTGCTGGTGGTGGTGGATGGTGGTGGTGGTGGTGGTGGTGGTGGATATGGTTGTTGTTTTCCTTATGAGCCTGTGCCTCTTTGACGCCTGCTTTTAAGAATCAGGACTGTCTACCTGTCTCAGATTTTCTGCCAACTCGACACATGTAGATTTATCTGGGAAGATAATCTCAAATGAATAACTAGATCAGATTGGCCTGCGGACAGGTCTATGGGGGATTGTCTCAATTGTTATTGATATAGGAGTGCCCAGCCCACTATGGGCAGTGCTATTCCCTAGGCAGGTGGTTCTGATCTGTATAAGAAAGCAAGCTGAGCCAAAGTCTGCCCTCTAGCCAGCAAGCAACATCCTCCACAGCTCACACGGCAGTTCTTTGACTGTGAAGTGAGTTCCTTGGTCAGAGACAATGCTGTGTGGGGTAGCAAACAGGTCTGCCCTCAAGCTGCTGCCAAGACGGCCCCCAAAATAACAGGCCATAATTTAGAGTCTTATGGCAAAGAAATCCTTTTCTGCTCTAAGTCTTTTTGGGGCCGGGGTATTTTGACACAATAGAAACTAAACTAAAACACCACCCAAGTCTACATCGCCTTTCTCATAAAGTTCCAAGATTTAAGGAGCCCAAGTCCCCAAATTGCCACATAGAGGAAGCTGTCTCCACAGAAACACTATTGTGCACTGCTGTGTGACTGGGAAGTATCCCATGGGGACTCTGACCTCACATTCCAACTAAATGAGCAAGACCTGGAGGGGGGATAGGGGTAGAGGCAATAATAAAGCTGTCACCTCGCTCAGAGCCAGGCACACAAGGACAATGGTGTCCTCCCTGCTCTAAGCAGCACACTGACCATAAAATAAGAGAGCCGTGCATTGATGCAGAGTTAGGCCACACTTTCCTCATTGAGACCAAGTGTCCGAAAAGGGATAAACCATGATGGTCGGACAAACAACTCTCCCTTTAATGACAAGAGGCAGCCTACCTTCAAAGGCTGCTGATCTGCAGCCATCAACAACCAGGGCAGTTTGTAGTGTATTCTTACAGTGCAATGGTTGCCTCACACATTGTCTGCCCTCAGCGGCATCGACTTTATTCCTATCCTCGTGACGCCCATGAAGAAACTGAATCTTGGTGATGTCACCTCTGAGAATGGTAGCCTCACATTCACAACCTGAACAGCGCTGCCCCCTCACCTGGCCCCAGAAAGTCCAAGGTAACAAAAGAGGGGCGGGGCGGGGCGTAGAGCAATAGCTCAGTGGGTGTCTTAGGCTTTTACTGCTATTGACAGACACCATGACCAAGGCAGCTCTCATAAGGACAACATTTAATTGGGGCTGACTTACAGGTTCAGAGGTTTAGTCCATTATCATCAAGGTGGGAACATGGCAGCATCCAGGCAGGCATGGTGCAGGAAGAGCTGAGAGGTCTACATCTTCATCTGAAGGCTGCTAGCAGAATACTGGCTTCCAGGCAGCTAGGATGAGGGTCTTAAAGCCCACGCCTACAGTGACACACCTGTTCCAACAAGGCTACACCTCCTAATAGTGCCACTACGTGGGCCAAGCATATGCAAATCATCACAGTAAGTAACTGTAGAACAAGGTCAAAGGTTGACTACTGGCCGAGAGAGAGAGAGAGAGAGAGAGAGAGAGAGAGAGA
Source organism: Rattus rattus (assembly GCF_011064425.1). Lineage (NCBI taxonomy): Eukaryota > Metazoa > Chordata > Mammalia > Rodentia > Muridae > Rattus > Rattus rattus. Next base: position 123,930,619 of record NC_046160.1, on the reverse strand, counting down.
GAGAGAGAGAGAGAGAGAGAGGCAAAGACACACACAGACAGAGACACAGACAGACAGAGACAGAGACAGAGACAGAGAAGGTGTGGGTGAGAAGTCCTTTAGAGGGGTCTACATCCCTGAAAGCGAGAGGCAAAGACAGCCTGGTCCTGAGAGGGAAGAGGGCCCCTGAACGCAGAGGGGCCTTTCATGTCTGGTAAGAGTTTGGGCCTGACTCCAAAAAAAATTAAAGAACCTAAAAAATCAATTTAAAAACCAGACAGGGCTAAGATAATTGTGTTCCCTCCCTGCAAACGATGGTGGGGCTTCCACTCCAAGCTGGAGCCATTCCACCGAGGAGTTCAGCCTCCCTTCAAGAGTGGCTTTCTCGCCACGACTCGGATTTATTTAAGTTCCACCATTAAAATGCAAGCCGGAATCCACACGCCATCTCCATAGCAATGAGCGTCCTCAAAAACCAGCGCCAGTTTTAATGATTAAATTATCTTTATTTTCGGTTCCTCTATCTCCATATTTCCCCACCCTTTAGTACATGTTCACTAATTCAAGGCTTCTCTAAACCCCAGTGAGGAGCATGGCTCCCTAGAGTGGTCCTTCCCAGCTGGGAGCAGGAAAGGCACTTTAAAGACTATCATGATGACAGTGCTAAGGGGCCACTCATAGCCAGTATAAGTCACAACTCACAGTCCTCAAGTGTCAAATGAGTCTGTCTGGGGTCTACAAAAGCTCTAGGACAATGTCGCCGGGGCAGGAAGAGGTAGAGAGTGTAGCATCAAGGTCATTTGTTTGTTGTTTAATATCCTGCAAAGCACAGGAGGAAGTGGTATGGTCTTCATCTCACGTGTAGATGAATGGGAGAGTGTGTATTTGCACACTTCTGTAGGTGGGCATGCAGGCCAGAGGTCACCCTCGGATGTTTGGAGCCATCCATCTTGCTTGCTGAGATAAGGTCTCCAACTGGAACCTAGAACTTGTCAAGGAAGCTGTCCAGTTGGATTTAACTATCAACATGACACAGTCTAGAGTCATCCAAGAGGGCTTGATTGAATCACACGTGAGGGATTCCCAGATCAGTCTGGCCTATAGGCATTTGTAGGGGTGACTGTCTTGACTACTTACTGATGCAGGAGGGCCAAGCACACTGTGGGCAACTCCATCCCTACTAAAGCTTAGTAGCCCACTATGGGTGACACCATCCCTACAAAGCTTAGCAGCACAGCTCGAATGACAGTTGAGCATAAGCCCATAAGTGAGTAACCCAGCAAACAGCATCCCACCATAAGCTCTGGCCTTGAGTTCTTGAACTAACTCTCCCCAGGGTTAACTGTGACTCTTTTCTTCACTGTGTTGTTTCTAATACTGTCCCTTTAAAGATACAAAGGGAAGAATTGAGAAGGGGAGACATATTTCCAGGAGACCAACCCACCCTCCTCCCCACATTGGCTGGCTGGGAATGAAAGATAGCCTTGGCTATGGATCCCATGGGACAGGTAGCAGCAAAGGCCAAGCCCAGTGATTGATTAGTGATTAATTTGATCTCTATGTGCTGAACTTCCCTAAGTGGGGAAGAGAAAATAATTCAGGCTCTATAGACATTGGGTTAACCCCAACCCTGGAAATGGTCAAAGCATCCACAGGAGACTGCAGACAAAATTAACCTTGGCCAAGGTTGCTATACACTACCTACCATTTGCAGTGGACTGTGTGGAACTTAAGGACCTCAGATCAGTGTCTATGGAAGCTAGACAGGAGCTAAGTCCTTGCCCAGTCACAGGACCCCAGGCAGCATGGCTGAGATTCAAATCTTAGTAGCTGGGACTCTTTAGCATTTCTTACACAAAATCTGTCCTCTGTCACACACTACTATATCCTAGACACTCATTGATTAGGCACAACAGGAAACAATAAAAAAAATCAGGTAAATTACTATCTGCAACTGGTGGGAGATGAAGAAAGTTCTCTCTAGGTGGGCTGTCGAGTCACAGGGCATTGAGAGGTGAGTAGGAGTTGGCCCTGGAAAAACATGGAAGACAGTGAGTTCAATATTGGAAGAAGAACATTGTTTGTGACTCATGGGTCAAGTGAAAAGATTAGAGACCAGAACAGAGAAGAGCCTTGGGAACTGTAGGCAGTCTGAGAAAGGCCTGGAACAGAATGGTAGAAACCCCGTTGTCACTCTGTCATTCCCAGGAAATGGGGACAGCCTGCTGTTTCCCTTTGCCTCCTTCCCGCTCCTGTCAATTACATGGAGCTCCTGTAAGCAGTGGCCTAAGCTGGGGAGCATAGCCTGAGCTGGGGAGCACTAGTGTGAGCTGGGGAGCACTAACGTGAGCTGAGGAGCACTGATGTGAGCTCAGGAGCACTGGCATGAGTTGGGGAGCATTAGTGTGAGCTGGGGAGCACTGGCCTGAGCTGGGGAGCACTAGCGTGAGCTGGGGAGCACTAGCGTGAGCTGGGGAGCACTAACGTGAGCTGGGGAGCATTAGTGTGAACTGGGGAGCACTAACATGAGCTGGGGAGCACTAACATGAGCTGGGGAGCATTGGCATGAGTTGAGGAGCACTATTGTGAGCTGGAGAGCACTGACCTGAGCTGGGGAGCACTAGCGTGAGCTGGGGAGCACTAGCGTGAGCTGGGAACCACTAGCGTGAGCTGGGGAGCAATAGAGTGAGCTGGGGAACACTGATGTGACCTCAGGAGCACTGGCGTGAGTTGGAGAGTGTGACCTGGGGAGCACTAACATGAGCTGCGGGCATTGGCATGAGCTGAGGAGCACTATTGTGGGCTGGGGAGTACTGGCCTGAGCTGGGGAGCACTAGCGTGAGCTGGGGAGCACTGACGTGAGCTCAGGAGCACTGGTGTGAGTTGGGGAGCATTAGTGTGAACTGGGGAGCACTAACATGAGCTGGGGAGCATTGGCATGAGCTGAGGAGCACTAGTGTGAGCTGGGGAGCACTGGCCTGAGCTGGGGTGCACTCGTGTGAGCTAAGGAGCACTGACATGAGCTGAGGGGCACTAGAATGATCAGATGCACTCCGTAAAACAGCACCTTGGGCCTGTGCAGACTGAAAATGCAGAATTTCTCAGCCACAGTCTAGCCAGGTGGCCAAAGCCCCTGCCACACAGCAGGACTGAGGTGAAGTAAGAGAACCCAAGTCAGAGCGGTTGGCCTCACCATCGGCGATCACCAGGAAAGCCCAGCTGCTCAGATGATCCGTGCACGAGTTCACGGGTCCTGAAATAGCGCAGTGTCATCCCTCTGCAAGGCTATTTTTAAAATGTACTCATCAGATGTATTTATACCCTGCGTCTTCCAATTTAAAACAAAAAGAAGAAGAAGAATCAGGCAGCTAAAATGGCCAGTGTGAAGTGGGATTAGCAGAACGGGACTTAAAGTAAGAAAACGTGGTTTTCGGTGAGCAAGCGGTGGCACCGTTGCCACACCTTAGTGTAGAGCCAGCTTCTGGGTTTCCAAATAGCCAAAGCAAAGATGGGATTCAGCGTGGCATAGCTGGTAAAACCAGAAAGCGGCAAGCTGTCTCAGTGTCTTGAGGAAGAAAGACACTGCTCTTGTTCTAAACTCAGGATGAAACAGGCTCCCAGAACCCACACAGCTTGGGAAAGGCTAAAGTAAAACTTAGAGGCTTGACGCTTACGAGGTGCAAAAGAAAAGGAGCGTGCTCCGACCATGGGAATCCCCTGGTAACCCCGAACCCGGGCATGCCGCTGGTTGTTCGATGCCAGTCTGTCCTCTGATCCAGGAAAGGTAGACGCCTGGTCCCAGGAGGAGGAAAAGGCCCACAGAGCTGTGACATGAGAAGCCCTGAAGATTAGGATGGGACTAGATAGAGTCCAGCCCATCTGCCCAGTGCCTGCCCCACAGGGAGCACCTGTAGGCAGTCAGGGCACTTACACGAGAATCCCTACAGGACAGTGGGACAGGGTAGACCTCAGTCCTGCCTCTGAGTCACCCGCTGGGTCTCCTTTCAACACTGTCTCCGCCTTCTGGGCTTCTTCCCTTCTGATAAGAAAGAGTGATGTGGGCACTCTAATCTCCCCAGACACCACTGAATTGTTTCCACTGTGGCAATGTAGTTCCTGTCCCCACCAAGAGCATCCCATGGTTCCTTTAATGTCCCACCTACACTGACATTTGATATTGCCAGACTTAATCGAGAAGGAACCAGCTAGCCTGAGCTCAGTTCCCAGCACCGAGAGGATCCCACTTGTCTGTAACTGCAACTCCAGTGGAATCTAACATACATGCTCTATCCTGCCACATGCATGCACATGCCTATAACACACACACACACACACACACACACACACACACACAAGATAAAACCATTATTAAAATGTGTCTGAATGGTTAATAAACATTTAAGTTGTCTGACCAGAAAGAAAGCAGAGGAAGGATAAGAAAGATCAATTTGTCCCCAGGATGTACTGCCTTGTCTTATTCGAAGACTCAGATATCATGTAGCCACCCTGGACAATAGCTTTGCCTTGGTGATCAAGAAACAGGACATCAGTATGTCTGACAAGTGGGACCTTTGTGCTAAAGACTGTGGGGATCACCGGACTCCTACAATTCTCTTCAAATGCACAGCCACTTCCTCGGGGCAGGGACTTCTAGCATTAGACGTCAGTGTGCAAAATGGAAAGCTACCCCGGGAAAGTTCAAGAATGAAGACATAGTCTTTCACACACACGTGCACACACACACATGTGCACACACGCACATACACACACATATACACATATGTGCACGCGTGCACACACAGGTGTGCACACACACGCACATACATGCACACACACGTGCGCACACACATATACACACACGTGCACACACACACACACACACACACACACGATCATGGGTGACTCACCATTGAATGTCGTCCTCACATGATGATGCTGCAGTTCTGGCATCTGGCCTTGTAGAAGGGTCAGCTATCCCATCAGTTGCCAATAAGTAGTTTCTGGCTCTATACTTAGGAACTAAGAGAACCGAAGTGCAAGCCAATGAACCAAGTCCCTTCTGACCACTCAAGGTGCTTTCCAGCCACCAGACTTTGACTGAGAGGGCCACATAAGAGGTGGCATAAGGGCAAGGCTGAAGGTACACACATATGGTTTCAACGTGGCAATTAGATGTGGTCAGGTGCATGCAGCACTTGGCACATAGTAGGTGTTCCATAAATATCCTTGCATTGCTATGGCTGGTATTCAACCAAACCATTCAATGGTATTGCTAAGTCTGCTGGTCTAACGGCCTTGATTAAAGGTTAGTGAGCGAACTTTAAGTTCACAGGGTCCCTGGGCATTGAACGGAGATGAGAACAGGAGATGCTGGGGTTCTCCTCTGAAGTTCCCCTAGGGACACGCCCAAGATGTACAGTCCTGCCCACTTCCAGCCATGATAGCGTCCTCCAGGAGACAGTGCTCTGCCTAGAGGGAGAGATAATAACCCGGGAGTGAAGGTCAGAGGCACCACGGACTTCTGGAGGCCCCACAACCCCAGCCCAGCCCAGCCTCTCAGTTGCTCTGCTCTTTTTGCACTGAGCTGTTCTTGAGGGGTCGGCCAAGCCCCCTTGCCTGGTTCTCTGAGTCCACATTGTCCTCCTGTCTTTCTCCTGGAGTGGTATGCAGACAGAGGCATTGAATGGTTTAGAGGTGAAGCAACAAAAGGCTGCTAAGCTGTACCTCTGATGGAATTAGTTCTGCCTTCTCCTTCAGCCCATTCCCACAAGGATGGCCGGACTCCTCCGCTCCAGCAGGAGCCCCTCAGGACACTGAGTGGGAGGCTCACTGTGTCCCTCAACAGTGTGATCAGAGCACACATAAGGAATTTTGTTCAATTTGAATTTCAGACACGCAGAAGTTTTCATAGACGTATGTCACAGCCATCGCATTCTCTGTGACACGCCTGACACTCCCACACTTTGATTCATGAGCTCTGGCCACCCCACCTTCCTTAGCTGTCACCTAGTGGGTCATTTCTTCTCCCAGGAAACTGTGACTTTCAGTCCAAGGGGCATCTCTCCAGCTCAGTCAGAGCAAGGCACAGGTAAACCTCCTGGGGACAGCTGTTCACAGAATAGTTTTGTATGGTACTGTGTGAGACTCAGGTCCTTCGTGGACTCCTGCTTCTGCCTAGGTACTGCTGAAAGCTGAGCAGAGAGAGATGTGTGTGCGTGTGTGCATGTGTGTGTGTATGCCTGTGTGTATGTGTGTGAATGTGTGTGTCTGTGTGCATATGTGTGTATGTATGTGTGTATGTGTGTGTGTATGTGTGTATGTGTATGTGAGTATGCCTGTGTGTGTGTCTGTGTGTGTGTATGCCTGTGTGTATGTGTGTGAATGTGTGTGTCTGTGTGTATGCCTGTGTGTGTCTATATGTGTGCGTATGTGTATATGTGTGAGTATGTGTATATGTATGTGTGTATGTGTGTGTGTGTGTATGTGTATATGAGTATGCCTGTGTGTGTGTCTGTGTGTATGTGTGCATGCCTCTGTGTGTGTCTATGTATGCCTGTGTGTGTATCTATATGTGTGTCTGTGTGTGTATGCCTGTGTGTGTCTGTGTGTGTCTGTGTGTATGCCTGTGTGTGTGTGTCTATGTATGCCTGTGTGTGTGTCTATATGTGTGTCTGTGTGTGTATGCCTGTGTGTGTCTGTGTGTGTGTCTATATGTGTGTCTGAGTGTATGCCTGTGTGTGTGTCTGTATATGCCTGTGTGTGTGTCTGTGTGTATGCCTGTGTGTGTGTCTGTATATGCCTGTGTGTGTGTGTATATGTGTGTCTGTGTGTGTGTATGTGTGTGTGTGTGTGTATGTGCCTGTGTGTGTGTGTATATGTGTGTCTGTGTGTGTGTCTGAGTGTATACCTGTGTATGTATGTGTGTGTGTATATGTGTGTGTGTGTGTATGCCTGTGTGTGTGTCTGTGTGTGTGTCTGTGTCTGTGTGTGTGTCTGTGTCTGTGTGTCTGTGTGTGTGTCTGTGACTGTGTGTATGCCTGTGTGTGTGTGTATGCCTGTGTGTGTGTCTGTGTGTATACCTGTGTGTGTCTGTGTGTGTGTCTGTGTGTATGGCTGTGTGTGTATGCCTGTGTGTGTCTGTGTGTATGCCTGTGTGTGTGTCTGTGTGTGTATGCCTGTGTGTATGTTCATGTGTGTGTCTGTGTGTGTGTATGCCTGTGTGTGTATGTGTGTGTGTCTGTGTGTATGCCTGTGTATGTGCGTGTGTGTGTCTGTGTGTCTGTGTGTCTGTGTGTATGCCTGTGTGTGTGTATGTGTGTGTGCTTTATAATAATTATGTACATGTGTGTACATGTGTGTAATTGTTATTATGAATGTATTTATAGTTTCTCAAAATTCCTTGAGAACTTCAGACAATGTATTTTGGTCACGTGGCTCTTGAGATTGTTCGGTTGACAGTGCCAGGAAAAAAAATAAGGAAAGAATTTGCAAATGAAATTTTGGAAGAGATAAAATGTGAGCAGGGGAAGGTTCCACAGCCATCTAGAAAGATCCAAACACTGACTCAGCAGGGTTCTGCTGAAACCCGTACAGGCCAAAAGAAACTAAAGGTGGAAGACACAATGCTCCCCAATGTCAGGGTCCCAGGACCCCCGCTGTGCCTGAGTCACTGCTCCCTGAGACTGTCAGGCTGTCACCTCCCAGCCCTGCCCTGAGTGTTGGGAACCAGGAGCCTTCTACAGAGCCAGCAGTAAACCAGGGGACCACGTCGCAGGGAGGCGCTCTGAAGGAGGGTACAGCCCAGGCCTCCTCCCTCCTTGCAGGCCGCAGCAGGCAGAGCATCCAGCTTGTAAGGGCTCAGTAAATCTTCAGAGTCTCAAGCAGGAACGAGGAGACGCCAGCTCCAAGCCTGAGATGTTTTGGTGATAAGGAGAAATAAATGGGCTTTTCAGAGACCACAGACACAATTCTCTAGTAAATTCACTTTAAAGCAGAGGAAGAAAAAAAAATAGAAAAAGGAAAAAAAAAAAAGGGCCCTCTCCATCAAATATCAAATACCTCGGAGAAAAGAGATAAGGCTTAAACCAGAATGGATTCAGGCTTATATTTGGGTAGAGAGGTAATCAGGCCATCAAAGCGTAGGAAGGAAGAGGAAGGGTGTTAAGACAAATGAATTTTAAAAGCACACAATAGCAACCCCCGATTTGCTTTCCCGGGCAATGAAGTATTTCAGAAGATTAAAAATGGTTATGTAACTTGCAGAATCCACATTGTCAAAAAGATTTGTAACTCAATGTTTTCCGACCCAGGTACCAAATGAAAGAGTTTCATCTAGGTTTTTGATCCTGGCAATTTTTTTTAAAAGATATAAAATATATTGAAATATTTAACTGGCTTGTCAAATGTAAACTTGCCCGTGCCCTGACACTTTTAAAATATAACACGGCTTCAAACATCACTTCTCCTACTAGGGTTTTTTTTTTAAATTGTTTTATAACACATTAATAGTGGAGATCAGAATCCAAGAGGCTGGTATTTGTAAATTCACATTTTTCCCCCTGTAATTTTCAGAATGTAATTCTGCCCCCAGCTGGCTAAAACATCTCTGACATCAGAAAGAAACGAGCAACTTCTCAAGGTCTCCATGAGCGCTGGAAGGACAAGGGTTTGTGTTTCGCAAACTGACAGGTACATTTGGGGGACGAGACATTTCCCCAAGCCCCACTCACACCCCGCATAGATTTTATGTGTCCGTTGAAGCAAATGGGCAGTTTTTCTCGTTATACAACCAAGGCATCCAGAATGGGGGCCGTGCATTTCAGGGAGGCATTGGCTGTGTTCCTCCAAGGAATGCCACCAATAACGAGCTATCGAATGCCCGGCTGCGATGCTGGCCGTCCCCGAGGGTCAGCCTAGGCAGAGTGTTGATAATGACCGTATGCATCCCAAGAGCAGGTTTGTTTTCTTAACGTGTACGTTTTTGCCTGTTCTATTAAATTTGGATCTGTTCCTACGTGGCCATATCTCTCCCAGGACTACAGTATGAGCATTTCCATGGGGCCCTCTGTCTCCACAAGTTCAGCCCAGGCTCAGGTGAGTGGCCAGGAAGTGGGGAGCTGTGACCATGGGGACAGCACACTTGAATATTTATGGAGACTCTTTGGGCCCCTCCATGGTCAGCCAGTGTTTGCAGGGACAGCGTAGACAGGAGGGGCCTCTATTTTGACAAGGGTCTCTCTAGACGCTTTGGGGGGTGGGGGGAATGGAAGCTGAGTTCTAGGCTCACTACTTTCCAGCTCTAAAGAACAGACGTAAAAGAAGACCATGACTGGAGAGGAGGGGCTGTCTCACAAGAAATGCGGTAGCAGCCTCAGTGTGGAGCACCGGCAGCTGCTTTCCTGACCCAAGGCTGCAGGTACACAGGCTGCACCTCTAGGGCATCAGAAGCCTTAGCGTGGATTGGACCTGGGACCGGAAGGTTAGGTTATGACTTCCTCCGTCAGCTCCTAGGGATGACTATGGAAGACCTTCAGGTCCTCAGGGCCCCTCTTCATCCCTCAAAGAGTTTTCAGAATTAGGGTCAATATTTTAAAAAATAAAAATAAAAGTGTGCTCCGCTCTGCTCACAGAAGGGAAATCTCTCATCTCCCAGGGTTTACACTTCCTGCAGAAGGACAGACAGAGTCAACAGCTTAGGTTTTACTGGCCAACGGGCTATCACGTAAAGAAGATACTTATAAAACCAGACGGGAGGTGGGGGTGGGGGTGTCCCTTTAAACCAAAAGCAACGCGTCACCCATAATGCCAGCACTCAGGTGGATGAGGCAGGAGGATTATGCATTTGAGGCCAGCCTAGGCTGCATAGGGGCATCCTATCTCAAAAGGCAGAAGCTAAAACTAAACAAAATAGAAATCTTCGGGTTCTGAGGAGGACTCTGTCGGTGAAACTCGACACCTCAAGATACCCAGCAACTACATACAAGTAGCACGCATGCGTCTATAACCTGAGAGTTTCAGGGACGAAGATGGGCAGATCCCAGAGCTCACCAGCCAACCTGTATAGCCCACCACGGAGCTGGGTTCACAGAGAGACCTTGTCTCAAGAAAACAGGGTGGTAAGCATTACAGGAAGACATCCATTCGATGCCCACCTCTAGTCTCCCCGAGCAAGCATACACAAGGATGCTTAACCACACACAAACAAATAAAACCCTTCTGTTTTCGTTAACAAAATCTAACACAAAATCTAACGACAGAGACATTTTCAGCCAGGTCTGCCCATAGGAAGAGTGGAAATCCTTCTTTTGAAATGACAACTCGAACACTTGACCGATCATCAGCCCCCATCGTCAAAGCAGGCGCCACGGCTCACTACAAAAACTATACTTAGTTTGAAAGCTGAACGAAGTTAAGTTCTGCCTGTTGTGTAACAAGGAGGAGCCTCCCCAACCCTGTCCATCTCTGTCCGTGCCCTGAGGTCCCCGGGTCTCAGAAACAAGCTCTTTGTGTATCTTCTGCTCTTGTCTTAGAGTCCCAAACCCACCTCCCAATTCATGCACTGGGGCTCAGTCTCCAGTTCAAGGGCACCATGAGACAGGGATGTGAGGAAGCTGAGGCCCCTAAGAACTGAAGCCCAAGAAAGAGCTCGCTTGTCCCCATGGTCACCAGGGAACACCTTAGAGAATAGCATCTAAGAAAAAGCCCAGGCCTCAGCAGAGCTGAGGCTGTTGGTGCATTGTCCTCTGACTCAGTGGTCCTCGGGATCTGTGATCTCTTCTGGATGTCGGTTACTTTGTACTTAATTTTCTACCTGCCTGAGACAAAGAGACCTTGTTTCTCTGTCACCTCTTCCGAGAGGGCTTCTTGGATTTTGCCTTACCTAGAGACTAATGGGGAGCTACAGCTGCTGCTGACAAAGACTCCTAGAAAACAGGGAACCGAGGAATCCTGGAGGGCAAACCTGGGTTTCTTTTTCAGCTTATTTGGTAGATGTAGCTTAAGCATCCGCAGGGCTGAAAAATGGTCTTGGGGAATGAAGGAAGTAGACGATAAGGCCTAGGCTAAGTCAGAAGTCAAGCATTCTCTGTCTGTGTCTGTGTCCTCTCTGTCTCTCTGTCTCTGTCTCTGTCTCTCTGTCTCTCTCTGTCTCTCTCTCTCTCTCTCTCTCTCTCTCTCTCACACACACACACACACACACACACACACACACACACACACACACCACTGAGTAGGAGCGGTGATGAGCAGCAGTGAGTACCAACCTTCCCAGTGAGCACAGCTAGCAAGACTTTTCTCAGTGTCATCTCAAAGAATCATCACAGAAAATGTAAGAAGAATGTTGCTCCCTCTCCGCTACATAGATGCAGAAGACTGAGGGCAAAAGGTTTGGGCGAGCCTGTGGTGTAGGCAGGATACAATGTTACCCATTAATCTCCTGGCCCCTCCTGGACTTCAACTAGAACTCTGCAGGTGGCTCTCTTCACCTGTGTCCTGTCACATTGTTACAGCTGAGGCAGCTTCCTGGATATCACCTCTTTATTCTCTTATCTTCCAATGCTGCCAGCTGGAAGGCAGGCCCTGAGAGCATCCTCTCTTGTTAAACACTGTTATCCCCCAGTCATCAAGATACTGACACCCCTTTGACTGTTGACCCAGAAAATGGAAAAACAGGAAGGAATATCTCTGAATGGTAGCTCTGAAAGTGCCCTTCACGATCAGTGGGGAGACTGAGGCCTAGAGATAAAGATCCCTGGAGTGGTAAAATGAGACTGGAGGGGCTAGAGAGTGTCTGCTTTCAAAAGTTGCAGTGTAACTTGACACTCAGTCTATCATGCCCAACTGAGGAAGTCTTATAGGGTGTGGTGGCTTGAGGAAGAATGGCCCTATAGGCTCAACTATGTAAATGTCTGGTCCCCTGTTAGTGGAACTGTTTGGGAAGGATGAGGAGGTATGGCCTTGGGGGTGTGTGGTGGGGGTGATTGGTGAGGTTTCATAAACCCAGTTAGCTCTCCCTGCATTGTGCTTGTGGATAAAGATGTGAACTCTCAGCTACTGTTGCAACACCATGCCTGCTTGCTGGCTGCGATGCCCCCACCATGATGATCATGGACTCATCCTCTCAACTGTAAGCTCCAGATAAACTCATTTTATTGTAAGTTACCTTGATGATAGAGTCCTCACAGTAAGAGAAAGGTATCTAAGACACAAGGACTGACAAGCTACGCCTGGCTACTAGTTCAGCTATAAGTGTTGTGCAGACTGTGGGGTGATCACAGAAACAAGTGCAAGCCAAAGCCATGGTGGAAACTCACAGGCTCTGGACATAGGCTGAGAGGAATCACAAACCCCCTTGGGGCCATTGAACATGATACCTGGTCAAGGTGAAAGCCATTGATACATCAGGCAGACATCAAGCTATCTATCTGCTGGGTGAGATGTCAGCTACTGAGACCACTGACACTCGGCAAATCTTTCTCACTTTCATTTGCTTGCATGACTGAAGACCAGAATTGTGCTTTATGAGTAGTAAGGGAGAGTCCATCAGTGTCTAATGATAGAGCTGGAATAATAGGGGCCATCTTCTGTAGACAGTGTCTAGACCACTGGGATGAAGGTCACCAGATGCTCATATCCTTGTCCTGGACTCCATCCCCAGAACACATCCCAGAGTGAAGCCCAGAGATCAGATCCAACTTTTCAATGCAAGGATGGATGGATGGATGGATGGATGGATGGATGGATGGATGGATGATGGATGGATGGATGGGTGTGTGTGGATGTGTGGGTAGATGGATAAATGGATAAATGAATGGATGGGTGGATGGATGGATGCATAGATGGACAGATGGATGGATGGATGGATAGATAGGTAGGTGGATGGATAGATAGATAGATGGATGGATGGATGGATGGATGGATGGATGGATGGATGGATGGATGGATGGATGGATGGATGGATGGATAGATACGGATGGATGGATGGGATAGATAGATATGGAGATGAAAAACCGGATGGATGGGTGGAGTTTTTTTTCCTATTCTGTGTGATATTCATTTGCTCTGTTATTTCTTTCACTGTGTACAAGCTTTGTGAGTTGCAGACAAACCCATACCCAGCATGGCACTGGATGGGGAAAACTGAAATAATTTCCTGTAAATTCAGCAATGAGGTGAAGATGTCTATCCGAACCATTCCTACAGTATGTTACTTAATCACAGCAGCCAGCCAACAGAAAGAAACAAAAGGTTTGCAACCAGGAAAGCAGAGTTAAATTATCACAGATGATGTGATTTTATTCATAAAACCCAGCAAAGGACTCTTAGAAATTATTTTTTTAAATCAGCCACGTTGTGGGTAATGAACTCAAAACACTAAATATCTATAGTTCTTCTACTCATTGACAATGAACTCACCAGCAAAGAAATCAAGAGCACAGTTCCATTAATAATAGGCTAAAGACTGACCTAGGAAGAAACCTAACCAAGGAGGTACAAGATTTTCACAATGGAAGTCATGAAACATGGCCCAGGGAGAAATTACTGCAAACATGGTTATGTTACCAAAGGCTAGCTACATATCCAGTGCAATTCCTATCATAATACCAATAACCTTCTCCATAGACTGAGAGACAATCCTAAAATTCACACGGAAACACAAAACACCCCAAATAGCCAAAGCGATCCTGAAGGAGAACCGTGCTGGACACATCATTCTGATCTCAAATTATGCTACAGAGCCATAGTGACAAAGGCTGTGTGTGTGTGTGTGTGTGTGTGTGTGTGTGTGTGTGTGTGTGTGTGTGTTAGTGCCATAAAAACAAATACATAGGATTTAGGCTCTTTCTGGATACAACAAGCGAACACCTTCTTGGGCCTTTGCACTGACTCTTTCCTCTGCCTGGAAGCCCTTCTTATCCACAGGTCCTAGTTCCTTTTGAACTCTATTCAAATATCAGCATATCCAATAAGCCCCCAATAGAGGACCAGCTCCACTCTCACGGTTCTCCTTGTCTACATTGCTGTCCCCACTGCTTTTATAACACTTTGCAATCCTACGATGTGTCAGCTTGCTCCTTACTAGCCTCTCTCCCCCTGGGAAAGGGAACAGCAGCACCTGAGGTCTGGGAAGGTGTCGGTTGGCCACCATTTGTGTGCTGCCTGGTACGTTCACAGTTGTATGGATGCAGAAAAGAGAGAACGGAGAAAGAGGGAAAGGAAGTAGGAAAAAGGAGAGAGAAAGGAAGAAGGGAGGGCATGGGAGGGAGGGAGGAGAACAAACAAGTGGGGCTGACCTACCTCTGCAGCTTACCTAAAATCTTGAAGCTAACTTTGGAACATTCTAACTTTTGCTTTACGCAACACTTTCTGTAACACTTTCTCTTTGTTCCAATTTTTTTTTCTCAATCCCTCAAACTTTGTTCGCCCCACATTTGGAGTTTGATGGAAGTTCACTCTCTGCCAAAACCTCAACTTGCAATCTTGTTGTCTCAGGCATCCCAAGGTTGTAACAATAACCAAATGTCTTTGTTCTCACGATGAGAGTATGCATGAGAATCAAAGAAGCAAAAGGAAAAGGAACGTTCCAGGCTATTACTGTAACAATCCAATTATAATGCCTATCAAACTTAACTTCACAGGTTATAGCTCCTAATTGCCTGACAAAAATTGACACTTGAGTCGAAACAGCATAATATAATCAGAGTCCAAATTAAATTTGATCGTGGGCAGAAAACGATGCTATCATCCGAAGGCATGGGAACCGGAGATCAACTGGCATGATACCGGGGATCAGAAATGAAAATTATTCATTAATGGCAATGCGTTTCCAATAATGGGAAAGACACAGTTCAGACGGCTTCGTAAAAACACTATTAATTAAAAAGATGATAGACCTAACAAGCCATAGGAACCAGAGGGCTTTTGGGGGCGTGTGCTTGTTATGGTGAAGAATAAAGGGAAGGGGGAAGTCGATCTACTTTAGTGAGAAGTGCTTCGTTGACACGGAAGCCGAGTTTACTGGCCGCTGCTCTGTGGAGTGGTGCTCTCCAGGGGGCTGTGTTCCGGGGCTATAAAAAAGAAAAAGGAAAGTCAGTCTTTGGCCATATTACGGCTGTGCAGTAAGTGCAATAGTGCTGGCTATAAAACAGAAGGGCTCAATTCATAAAAGAAATGCTCAGGGGAGTTCGCATACAATAAAAGGAAATGTGCTGCAGAAGCTGGGGAGGCGTGTGTGTGTGTGTGTGTGTGTGTGTGTGTGTGTGTGTCACTTAAGCTTGCGTTGTCACCTTGCAAAGTCTGTGAGAGGACTGGAATTCACAGGAGGTCAGCCAAATGCAAGAGGGCATGGGGCAGGAGAAACTTCTGAGATATCTAATAATATATATTATTATATATCCTGAATGTATATAATATTATATTATATATTATATATTATATATTACATATTATATATTACATATTACATATTACATATTACATATTACATATTATATATTATATATTATATATTATATATTATATATTATATATTATATATGTGTGTATTATATATCCTGAAGAGCTGGTTAAGAGCACTTGCTGCTCTTGCAGAGGATCTGGATCAGTTCTTAGCATCCACACAGCAGATCACAACCATTTGTAACTCCAGTTCCGGGGGATCCAGCACCTTTCTGGCCTCTGAAAGCACCAGGCATGCAGATGGTACAAATATGCATCAGTTCAGGCAAAGCAGTAGAAAAGAATGATTGGATTCACCAACCATCAATCACTATCTTCCATGTGTTAAGCCTCTTCCGGAGTCAGAGGATGTCTAGTTTCTTTTCCAGTCGCTGTGATAAAATATCTTGGCACTAGCAACCTGACAGAACACCAGACCACCTCTTAGAAAGCCCACCTCTCAGCACTGTGCCATTGGTACCTGAATCCAACACGTGACACCTGAGGAACACCTTCACCCTGAAGCTGACCAGGCCACGTGATTCCCTGTTGATGGTTTCCTGCAAATCATGTCAACGAAGAGTGTTCATAATAAACCCTGTGAATGAAATGACCAGCAGGTATATTAGAGGTTAACACAGCCTAAGGTACAGAAGATTATGGGACGTCCTCTGGAAGAAGGCATCTCAGAGCTGCCATAGCATGAGTTAACATGTGTTAGGAGTCCCAGGCCACGTGGCTACAAGAGGCAGGGATGTGTGGGGAGTTAAAGGGAGCCCCAGGCAGTGGGATATCCTAGGGAGAGAGACCAGATTATAACAAACCTATGTATTAGCTACTTCTCTCACTTCTGTAGCAAAGGACCTGACCAAGAAGAAGGGGGCTGGGGAGGGAAGGGGCTGGGGAGGGGGGGGAGGGAGGAAGAGGAGGAAGAAGAAGAAGAAGAAGAGGAGGAGGAGGAGGAGGAGGAGCAACAATGACAAGAAGAAGAACAAGAAGATCAAGAGCAAAAAGAAAAGAAGGAAAAACGAGAAAGAGAGAGAGAGAGAGAGAGAGAGAGAGAGAGAGAGAGAGAGAGAACATAAGGAATAGAAAGAGCTTGGGTTCATGGTTTGCAGACACAGTCTGTTCTGGAGGGGAAGGCATGGTGTGGTGACAGGAAGTGAAGCCGCTGGCCATGTTTCACCCATAGCAGAGCCATGGATGCTGGTACTCAGCCATTTTTTCTGCATTCTATACAGCCAGAGACACCAGTCCACGGGATGCTGCTGCACACAGTCAGGGTGTGTCTCTCCCTGTCCTGTAACACAAACCTTCCCAGGTATGTTCAGAAGACTTGGTCTCCTGGGTGACTCTAAATCCTCTCAACTTGACACCAGTAACCACCACACCGGACACCTAACAGAAGGGCCTCCAAGCCAGAGTTCTCCATCTCAACACTCCAGGCAAATTTATCCATTCCCTTCCCTGCTGTGTAGAGTTACTCTCCGCTTGGCTTCGTGTGGAGTATCTGCTTCTCCTCAGAGTTTTCCTATAGTCTAGAAGGCAGGGGTCCGTTTAAATTAATTGTTTGTTTCCTGTGTGTGTGTGTGCGCGCGCGCAAGTGCGTGCACGCGTGTGTGCGCGTAGGCCAGCAGTCAACTTCTAGCATCATCCCTCTGGAACCATACACCTTGTTTCTTGAAGGCAGGGTCTCTCCTTAGCTTGGGCTGGTGTCTCAGCTAGGTTGGTTGGCCAGCAAGCCCAGGATTTGCCCTCCTCAGTGCTGGGATGAGGAGCACAGCCCACTATTCCTCCTGTGGGTTCGGAGAATTTAGCTTGGATGTCCGTGTTTGTACGGCAACCCCTTCACCAGCGGAGCTATCTTCCAAGCCACAAGTTTTGTTTTTGACGTGAATAGAAGAAATAAACTCCCTATAACAAAAAGTGTGAATGATTAAGGACCCAGACAAACAGGATGCTGTGCATGATACAATGCTACACTTGGGCTCTTTGGCAGTGTGCTACGGAAGTGGGTGCCAGCATTACAGACGCGGGGACAGGAGTTACAACATCACTGGGTGACGGGGACTTCAGAACAGTCTCATGGGACCAAGCCTGCAAACTTCATCCGTCCACTGCTGACTAAAGTTTGTGTGCACGAGTGGCTGTGAGTCAGGGTGTCCAAGTGTGCAAGGGTGTGAACAGCTTCCTAGCCAGTCATCCTCAGGTCCTCATCCCACCCATCCTCGGGTGCTCATCCCACCCATCCTCAGGTGCTCATCAGGTGCTCATCCCATCCATCCTCAGGTGCTCATCCCACCCATCCTCAGGTGCTCATCCCACCCATCCTCAGGTGCTCATCCCACCCATCCTCAGGTGCTCATCCCACCCATCCTCAGGTGCTCATCCCAGTCATCCTCAGGTGCTCATCCCACCCATCCTCAGGTGCTCATCCCACCCATCCTCAGGTGCTCATCCCACCCATCCTCAGGTGCTCATCCCACCCATCCTCAGGTGCTCATCCCACCCATCCTCAGGTGCTCATCCCACCCATCCTCAGGTGCTCATCCCACCCATCCTCAGGTGCTCATCCCATCCATCCTCAGGTGCTCATCCCACCCATCCTCAGGTGCTCATCCCACCCATCCTCAGGTGCTCATCCCACCCATCCTCAGGTGCTCATCCCACCCATCCTCAGGTGCTCATCCCATCCATCCTCAGGTGCTCATCCCACCCATCCTCAGGTGCTCATCCCACCCATCCTCAGGTGCTCATCCCACCCATCCTCAGGTGCTCATCCCACCCATCCTCAGGTACTCATCCCAGTCATCCTCAGGTGCTCATCCCAGTCATCCTCAGGTGCTCATCCCATCCATCCTCAGGTGCTCATCCCATCCATCCTCAGGTGCTCATCCCAGTCATCCTCAGGTGCTCATCCCAGTCATCCTCAGGTGCTCATCCCACCCATCCTCAGGTGCTCATCCCACCCATCCTCAGGTGCTCATCCCACCCATCCTCAGGTGCTCATCCCACCCATCCTCAGGTGCTCATCCCACCCATCCTCAGGTGCTCATCCCACCCATCCTCAGGTGCTCATCCCAGCTCATCCCAGTCATCCTCAGGTGCTCCTCCCACCCATCCTCCGGTGCTCATCCCAGTCATCCTCAGGTGCTCATCTCAGTCATCCTCAGGTGCTCATCCCAGTCATCCTCAGGTGCTCATCTCAGTCATCCTCAGGTGCTCATCCCACCCATCCTCAGGTGCTCATCCCACCCATCCTCAGGTGCTCATCCCACCCATCCTCAGGTGCTCATCCCACCCATCCTCAGGTGCTCATCCCACCCATCCTCAGGTGCTAATCCCAGTCATCCTCAGGTGCTCATCCCAGTCATCCTCAGGTGCTCATCCCAGTCATCCTCAGGTGCTCATCCCATCCATCCTCAGGTGCTCATCCCACCCATCCTCAGGTGCTCATCCCATCCATCCTCAGGTGCTCATCCATCCATCCCTCAGGTGCTCATCCCAGTCATCCTCAGGTGCTCATCCCAGTCATCCTCAGGTGCTCATCCCATCCATCCTCAGGTGCTCATCCCATTCAGCCTCAGGTGCTCATCCCACCCATCCTCAGGTGCTCATCCCACCCATCCTCAGGTGCTCATCCCATCCATCCTCAGGTGCTCATCCCATCCATCCTCAGGTGCTCATCCCACCCATCCTCAGGTGCTCATCCCACCCATCCTCAGGTGCTCATCCCATCCATCCTCAGGTGCTCATCCCACCCATCCTCAGGTGCTCATCCCTCATCCTCAGGTGCTCATCCCAGTCATCCTCAGGTGCTCATCCCAGTCATCCTCTCATCCCATCCATCCTCAGGTGCTCATCCCACCCATCCTCAGGTGCTCATCCCATCCATCCTCAGGTGCTCATCCCAGTCATCCTCAGGTGCTCATCCCACCCATCCTCAGGTGCTCATCCCAGTCATCCTCAGGTGCTCATCCCACCCATCCTCAGGTGCTCATCCCATCCATCCTCAGGTGCTCATCCCACCCATCCTCAGATGCGCATCCCACACATCCTCAGGTGCTCATCCCACACATCCTCAGGTGCTCATCCCACCCATCCTCAGGGTGCTCATCCCATCCATCCCTCAGGTGCTCATCCATCCATCCTCAGGTGCTCATCCCACCCCATCCTCAGGTGCTCATCCCACCCATCCTCAGGTGCTCATCCCAGTCATCCTCAGGTGCTCATCCCACCCATCCTCAGGTGCTCATCCCAGCAGTCATCCTCAGGTGCTCATCCCAGTCATCCTCAGGTGCTCATCCCAGTCATCCTCAGGTGCTCATCCCAGTCATCCTCAGGTGCTCATCCCAGCCATCCTCAGGTGCTCATCCCAGCCATCCTCAGGTGCTCATCCCATCCAGCCTCAGGTGCTCATCCCAGCCAGCCTCAGGTGCTCATCCCAGTCATCCTCAGGTGCTCATCCCACCCATCCTCAGGTGCTCACCCATCCTCAGGTGCTCATCCCACAGGTGCCATCCTCAGGTGCTCATCCCAGTCATCCTCAGGTGCTCATCCCAGTCATCCTCAGGTGCTCATCCCACCCATCCTCAGGTGCTCATCCCACCCATCCTCAGGTGCTCATCCCAGTCATCCTCAGGTGCTCATCCCACCCATCCTCAGGTGCTCATCCCACCCATCCTCAGGTGCTCATCCCACCCATCCTCAGGTGCTCATCCCACCCATCCTCAGGTGCTCATCCCACCCATCCTCAGGTGCTCATCCCACCCATCCTCAGGTGCTCATCCCACCCATCCTCAGGTGCTCATCCCAGTCATCCTCAGGTGCTCATCCCAGGTGCTCCATCCTCAGGTGCTCATCCCACCCATCCTCAGGTGCTCATCCCACCCATCCTCAGGTGCTCATCCCATCCATCCTCAGGTGCTCATCCCATCCATCCTCAGGTGCTCATCCCATCCATCCTCAGGTGCTCATCCCATCCATCCTCAGGTGCTCATCCCACCCATCCTCAGGTGCTCATCCCACCCATCCTCAGGTGCTCATCCCATCCATCCTCAGGTGCTCATCCCACCCATCCTCAGGTGCTCATCCCACCCATCCTCAGGTGCTCATCCCATCCATCCTCAGGTGCTCATCCCATCCATCCTCAGGTGCTCATCCCACCCATCCTCAGGTGCTCATCCCACCCATCCTTGGGTGCTCATCCCACCACCTCTCGGGTCTCTTACTTGCAAAGCTGCCCGACTGGTAGAAAGACTGAAGGTTTCAGGAGATGACCAGACTTCAAATTCCACCTCTGTCCATCAGATCCGCCCACCAGGCATTCTGTACTGAGATACAGAGTAGTGGAGCCCCCTTTGCCAGGGCCTCCGGCATCCATGGAGGCCCTGGAGAGCATCCTCGGTCAACATGCATGGCTTCTGGAAGCAATGTAAGAACGAGCTAGAAAAATCCCATGTCAGATAACCCGGAGAAGCCCCACTGAGAAGAGGGACAGAAAGAGTCAAGGTTAGAGGTGGCAGCACACACTGTAACCCCAGCACTGCAGAGGCTGGGGAAGAATAGTCGCAGGTTCAAGCCTAGCCTAGCCCACACGCTGATATCTCATGTCAAAGACTCCGACCCTCTCTCCTCTGGAGTTACCTGCTGGCTCCTCCCCTGTGACCTGCTTTGGTTTTCCAATAAGGAAAGCATTGCTCACTCAGGGCTGTCATTCAACAGCCACACAGAGGACATTGGAGAGAAGCAGGCACACCCACCCACCAGAGGAAGAAGACTCCTGTACTCCTTGCTCCACTTTCACACAAAGTTCTAGTCCCCGCTCCCCATTAAATGGGTAGCAGGAGAAGGTATCTGAACATTCTAGAAGTTTCTAGAAGACCGAGTATACAGAACTAAGTCCTCTCCAGCCTCCCGAAGACGTTTGCTAGACAGCCATTTATACTAGGGGACCTGACAAAGAAGCCACTGAAACCTCGGGACCCCGAGTCAGGAGCTGAGCGTGTCACCTCATTTAGATCTGAGCAGAAGTCATCACCAGCCGCCTCCGAGGACAACCCATCACTCAGCAAGCCCTGAGGAGGGTCTGCGGCATGCATTAGCATTTAATGTGATTCCTTATGGTAAATGATAGAAGAGTTCAACTCATTTGGAATGGGGCTGGGTTTGGTCTGCCTGTGCAAAGCGGTGCATTAGTGAAATTAAATGGAGCTCTTCATGCCAGCACATGCCAGTGGAGCTGCTAAAGACGGGAAGGACGGCAGGAAAACAATCTCAGCAAACGAGGAGCGTTTGTCTAGATCCCTGGGCTGCTTTGTAGAGGTGGGTCAGGCTCCCAGCTGTGCACAGTCTGATACAAACCCTCACATCCCACAGTCCCTGAGTGGCAGGGGGAAAGAGGAGAAGGTGCCTGGTCACGTGAAAACATACATCCGTGCCATCGGTGAGGACAGGTAAAGCTAGGAACTCACGCAGGCACTTAGAGTGTGAGGGGAGATGTCGAAAAATGCCTGCTGCGATCTGGCTCTGAGTCATGCTGACTGTGAACTTGCCCCTTGCCCTCTGACTCATGAGACCCTCAAGGGAGAGAGAACTGCATCTCACCCAGCTCCATTTTTACCAGTGTAAGCACTCAAAGGCTTGATGAACGCCTGACAAGTCAAACCTTGCTTGAGTCTAATTTTCGATAAATGGAAAACGGAATGACACACCAGCTTAGCTTGCTTTAAGGAACCGCTCGGTCACCTTGTCCCGGGGACGCACAATTTGGAAAATAATTAGGTTGTTTACTTACACTACGATACCACAGCCTCAGGTGACCCACAAAGTAACGTGGATCCTGACAGGTTCAAAGGATTCCACTGGTAGAATGGAGATGGTTCAGCCTTCAAAACGAAGGAAATCCTGACACAGGTGGACCCTGAGGACACCGTGCTGTACAAAGTAAGCCAGCCAAAAGGATAAATTAATAATTCCACCCATGTGAACTAAAAGCCCATGCCAATTGTCAGCAGCCGGGACAGGGACCAAAGGGAACCGAGTACAATTTACACCCCTGAAATCCACACTTCCTAACCACTAAGGTGATGAACTCTGTTGTGTGTGTTCTTCCGCAACTAACACAAATGCCGGGAATCTCATCCAAATGGGAGAAGACAGTATGTTAGAGGCAGATGACAGGGTATGAAGCGGCCTGGACAAGAGAACCACATGTGCACATGGGCGGGATGAGCTGAGTAGAGCCCGCTGCACACCGGGTGGTGGGCTCACTGCCGTTCTATTGTTCTTAAAGTTTATTTATGGTTTCACCCTCACCTCTTAAATCTCTTCACTAAAAATGGCAGCCATACTTATCAGGATCCAGAAACAAAGACAGAACTATCTCCAGGAAAGGCTGACAAAATAGGTGTGTGTAGCCATGGCTTGCAGAAGGACGCAAGACTCCTCAGAGCTGACGTGCCTTAATGACTGCATCAGGTGGTGGCGGTGCTGATGGTGGTAATGGTGGTAGTGAGGATGCTCGTCACGGTGGCGATGGTGGTGGTGGTGAGGATGACGGTGATGATGTTGGTGATGATGGCGGAGGTGAGGGGGTGGTGATGATGGTGGTATAGGTGATGGCGAGGTGATGAGAATGTTAAGGGTTGTGGTCATGGTGAGGATGACTGGGGTGCTGAGGATGGCTGTTATGACTGATGTAAGGATGACGATGATGGTGGAGGTGGTCACGGTGGTGAGGGTGATCTTTGTGATACTGGCGATGACAATGAGGAAGACAGCGAGGACGGCAGTGGGACAGTGCTGGTGGTGAGGACGGATTAAATACATTACAGCGAATACAGTAAGACAAAGTAGGTGTTGAACGGGAAGATAAGGCCTGGAACTGCTGTTAACGCAACTGTATTAGTCAGGGTTCTCTAGAGTCACAGAACTTATGGCATGTCTCTATGTTGAGGGAATTTATTGTGATGACTTACAGTCTGTAGTCCAACTCCCCAACAATGGTCATCTGTGAATGGACATCCAGGAATCTAGTAGTTACTCAGGCCACGAGGCTAGTTGTTTCAGCTGGTCTTCTGTAGAGGTAGGTTCCAACAGATGTGCTGGCAAGTAAATGCAAGCAGGCAAGAAGGGTGAATCTTCCTTCCAATGTCCTTATGCAGGTCTCCAGCAGAAGGTGGGTCCCAGATTAAAGGTCTGGATCTGGGAGTTGTTTTGTCCCAGGCTGACCTTGAACTCAGAGATCTCATTGCCTTAGCCTCCTGAGATTCATAGCCACTGTGCCTCAAGATCTCCATGCCAAGATCCAGGTCAGAACCTGGTGTCTTCCGGTCTCAAGATCTGGATCACAAGTGAGCCCTCCAATTCTGGATCGTAGTTCATTCCAGATATAGTCAAGTTGACAACCAGGAAAGGCCATTACAACAACCGTTGTCGTGTGTGTGGTTATAGGCTAAGCATGAGGACCACGAGGCCTTCGTTCTTATGAGCAGATTACATCTCTACTTCCCCCTCCCCCGTCCCATTTATGAAATCAGATATCTCTATGGTTAATCTTTAAGCACCTCTCCTGCCTGACAGCTTCCAAAGGGACAGAGTTTTCTCACCCCTCAGACGTTACGAAGCAGGGTGGGTGCAGTAGGAGGTTGAGTGTGTAATAGTGTCTCTCACTGCAGAAGGATTCCGTGAATGTTATTTCGAAATTAATCAGATGCATGTTGCAGAGCTCACAGTAAATATATGAATACAAACAAGACAAATGCATGTAAGTGTGGAATTGTATTAAACACATTATATAAATGTCATATAAACTCTGAGAGGGTAGAAATCAACCATGACTACAGATAATCCTAAATAAATAACTTGTTCTGCTTAGCTGTGTCTTGAAGCACAAGGCTTACAACTGTAGGAAGTGCCCCCTCCCCCGCGCCCCATCCCCTTTGCTCACTTGGGTTTCACATATACCTTAGACACCACGGAAACTTAGGAGTAGAAAACAGAGGTCATTTCAATGGGATAGTTCAGAAAATCCTTCTGCATTGGGCCTTCGGGATTCATAGAAATATGTCCACGAAGCATGTTGCTGTAACAAGATCATACCAGGGGATAGCCAGACAGAGGAATCTTAAAGTACCTGAGAACACAGCAGGGAGGACCCAAGAAAGGAAAGCAAGATGGCGGCCATGTTCTCATTTGCACAATTGAGGCAGACTTCCTGAGCTGCCCAGAGTGTGACAGTCACAGAGGAAGCTAGATAAAGAACTACCTTTGAGATCACTGAACTTCACTCTGAAACAGGAAGCTAGAGGCATCACAGCCTGTGTGGAGATATAGAGACCAACCAAGGCTGGCGTGCCTTGCCTACCCTGAGGGACTATGCCCTCAAGCCGTATATAGAACAAACATTTCCACCCATAAGCTGGTTTTGTCACAGCTTTATGACTCAGGGTCTTTATGATCACGAAATTAAGATGACATTCTGAGTCGCCCATGTGAATTATATTCTTCTAGAGGTGAAATCTGAACACAGAGCCCCCAGAGAGAGAACACCATGCCATTGCAAGGCAGAGACGGAGTGATAAAGCCACAAAACCCAGAAATTACCAGCCACCTCCAGAACCTAAGCTAGAGGAGTCAAATGCTGCCCCTCCTGTCTTCCAGTGGGAGCCAACCGTGCCCGTCCCTGGACCTCAGACACGGAGCATCCAGAGTCACGTGAGAACACATGTGCTTCCTTCAAGCCACTCAGTGTGAGCTGTTACATTTCCACATCCTTGGCCAACTTTTCCGACGCTGATGGCGCTGATGGCCACCCTGATGAGAGCAACATCACCACCCCACAAGGGCTGCCTGTGCTCAGCTCACAACACATCCTATAGATCTTGACGAGGTGCAAGGGCTTCCAGGAAAGCCAGACGTGGTAGCCCCTGACCCAATGTTCTTGTCACCTTGGGCCAGTGGCCCAATCCCGCTGTCCAGTGTTTCCTCATCTCCGAGGAGGGGTGTTGTAACAACTCAGAAGTGCGGCTCTTGTATCACCAGTTACGTGAGGTGGTACCCATAGTCTATCAGCCTTACGTTCTCACTCTCGAGAGCTCACACTGAAAGATATGTGGCATCCTCATGGCCACCTGATGACTGGCTGTACTGGCTGGTTTTGTGTGTCAACTTGACACAAGCTGGAGTTATCACAGAAAAGGAGCCTCAGGTGTGGAAATGCCTTCATGAGACCCAGCTGTAAGGCATTTTCTTAACTAGTGGTCAAGGTGGGAGGGCCCAGCCCATTGTGGGTGGTGCCATCCCTAGGCTGGTGGTCCTGGGTTCTATAAGAAAGCAAGCTGAGCAAGCCAGGGGAAGCAAGCCAGTGAGTAACATCCCTCCATGGCCTCTGCATCAGCTCCTGCTTCCTGCCCTGCTTGAGTTCCAGTCCTGACTTCCTTTGGTGATGAACAGCAATGTGGAAGTGTGAGCTGAATAAACCCTTTCCTCCCCAACTTGCTTCTTGGTCATGATGTTTGTGCTGGAATAGAAACCCTGACTAAGACACCGGCTAACTGCCAACCTGTCCTCAGAGAAAACACAGAAAGGGCAGCTTCTGAGTCCCAGGTTGGTACTTCCTAAACCATTCCTCCTGACCCATGTGTAGTCCTGACCCATGTGTAGTCCTGGCCTGTTTCATTTCTAGCCAGTTGAGGCTCGTTTAGACCAGAGAAAAATCCACGCTCCACTCCAGCCATTTAATGTGTAGATTTTATCCCGTAAACAAAGATAACGTTAATGAATTCACAGTCAACCTTTTCAGCCCCATGATAGAAAAAGATTTTCAGTCACTTTAGCCCAGGCTGCATCTGCACCCAGGGTCACCCAAAGAAAAGGACAAGACATTAATCTTTGTCCTCCTTGTGTTGAACAATCTCTCAGATAATCCATAGCCTGGCACGCAGCGAAACTCAAAACCTTAAAACGTCATCTAGCTGGGCCCCAATTAAAACATAATCTTTTTAAGCTGCCAATACCACAGAGTAGAATCAATAGAGGGGAAGATTCTGAGTGGCGTTTCCCAGTGATCTGCTCTGACCGGGAATAGATTGTTGCTGTCGTGGTTGGAGGAAGGGGACGTGGACCTGGAAGGAGACCACAGGACTGAAAGAAGGGACATGACTTGGCTGCATCCTCCAGAGGGACTAATGTCTAACACATCTGTCTCGTAGAGTGTTAGCCAGGAAGGTGGCAGGTTTAGAATTCCTGTGAAACCACAGTACGTTTTTCCAGAAATGATTGAAGCATCTATCCATGAAGCTTGCTTTCTAGATCCAAGAAGAAACGAGGCTTAGTGGCACTGTGGGATTTGCTATACATGGAACAGTCTGCTTCTAAACCAAGGGTCACTGACACTACAATTCCCATCCTCCCTCCTGGTATGGAAGGAAACTCGGAACTGTGTGTCTGATGAGACCTGTCCACTTGACAGATACCAGTGACCCTTGAGCCCAGTGTCCTCCACACCACACGGTAGCTCAGGGCTTCTCTTACCGATGTATATAATATCAGTAAGTATGAGACTGGAGGCCGAAGCTCTGTCCACAGGGCCAAGAAAAATATTCTTTTCTGGTCGCTCCAGCCTCAGTCTTGTTTCCAGATGTGCCCCAACTCCTACAGTTTAAAAAGTCGGCCCTCTATAACCTGCTCAAAAGATACTTTTAATATCTTTTAAGGTTCACAAGCTCAAAATTGGAGTCATTTCTCCTGGATATCTGTTGATTGGAACAGCTCTATAAACTGATACCTCCAATACTGTCTCTTCGACGCCTCTTTCTCAGAACAGAGAGGAACTAGATCATAGATGTGTACTGCGCACCTCCCCATAGAGAAAGGTATAGGGGTCAGGGGCCAAAGTGAGATTGGCCAGGAAGGAAGAGACAGATCTTCCAGGTGATTGGCCAACTCCTAGAAGCCCCTAAAGTGTTTCCATAGCTCAGTCCTAGAGCAGAGGCATGAAGACTCAGGGAATCTCTTGAGAAGGTTCTAGAGAAGCTGAGGGTGATGTGAGACTGAGGGAGCGCTCCCTGGTGGGTGAAGACGAAGGCCCTTCTCGGGAACCCTGAGAGAGAATCTAAGGGTGAGAAAATAGTGACAAGGTATGTGGATCTCCTCTTGGCTGGTTGGCAATGGAGAGGCTCGAGAGCAGTGGTTCTCAACCTGTGGGTCATGAGCCCACAGGGGTCGCCTACAACCATCAAAACATACAAATATTTATACAATGATCCATAACAACAAAATTATAGTTATGAAGTAACAATGAAAATAATTTTGTGGTTGGGGTGTATTAGGATTTACTAGAGTCACAGAACTTATAGAGTAAATGTGTGTGTGTGTGTATGTGTGTGTGTATGTGTGTATGTGTGTGTATGTGTGTATATGTGTGTGTGTGTGTGTGTATGTGTGTGTGTGTGTGTATGTGTGTGTGTCTGTGTGTGTCTCTGTGTGTGTCTGTGTGTCTGTGTGTGTCTGTGTCTGTGTGTGTGTGTGTGTACACACATATGCATATATGCTATTTATTGGAATGACTTACAGGCTGCAGTCCAATTAACCTAACAATGGGCAGCTGTGAATGTCGAATCCAAGAATCTCGTAGCTGCTCAGCCCCATGAGGCTGGGTGTCTCAGCTGCTCTTCTGTATGAGCTGGAAAACCCAAGAAGTAGGCTCCCATGACTGTGCTGACAAAGTGAGGGCAAGCAGGTGAAGAACAACCGACCCCTTCCTTCTTTCGATGTCCTCTCCTAGACCTCCAGCACGAGGCGTGGCCCAGATTAAAGGTATGCCTCAAGATCTGGATTAAAGGTGTGTGTTAATCCAGATCAAAAATGGTGTCATCCTACCTCAAGATCTGAGGCAAAGGCATGTTGTCTCCCTGTCTCTAGATCTGACCACAGGTGAGCCTTCCGCTTCTGGATTGTAGTCAGGTTGACAACGGGGAATAGCCATCACAGGGGGTCACCACAACATGAGGAGCTGTTTTAAAGGGAGGTTGGGAACCACTGCTCTAAAGAGCACTGGGGTTCTAGGAGAGCACCAAGAAAGGGAATGAGGGACCTTTGGTAGTTGGGTGCACTGGGTCATTTCTAAGTCGAGTTCAAAATTGGAGTCAGCTTTTCTGAGTAGCTGTCTGTGAATGTGATCCTTCTCCTGACTGGAGCCTGGGCTGCAGGACAGACAGCAATATGGTCATATAAAGAAGGCTGTGCCTCAGAGGGAAGAATTCGTGAAGGAACTACCAGCAAGTGTCCCGACTCACCCACATCACGTGAGCCAGAGTGGCTACCACCCCCTTGGGACCCCTACTCTAATCCTTCTGCTGCCATGTTTCAGATGCCCCCAGGGTCACATGTATGTCTGGCAAGTCCCACACCCGAGCTCTTGACCTCAACTGTGTCTTGAATAAG
Organism: Rattus rattus; assembly: GCF_011064425.1. Taxonomy (NCBI): domain Eukaryota; kingdom Metazoa; phylum Chordata; class Mammalia; order Rodentia; family Muridae; genus Rattus; species Rattus rattus. The sequence goes on along the minus strand of NC_046160.1, from coordinate 123,901,759 downwards.
CTGCTGGTCTTGTGGGAGCATAACCTGGTACAGGGGCTACAAAACTTTTAAAAACTCCACAATGGACTGAAAAATAGACCCATGGGAGGTGCTTTAAAGGGCAAGGTCACGCCCTTAGCTCTTCTCTTTGACTTATCCAAACAGATAAGGAAGTGTCAGGATCTCCCTGATCTAAGGAGATGCTATGCTGGTTACAAGTTTGTCAACTTGGCATAAATTGGGTTCATCTGGAAAGAGAGGAAGTTAATTGAAACAATGTCTCCACCAGATTGGTCTGTGGGGCATTTTCTTGTGTGGGAAGGCTCGCCTGGTGGTCCTACATGATATAAGAAGGCAGACTGAGATAGACCAGGGAGGAAGCCAGTGAGCAGCACTCCTCCATGGCCTCTGCTTCAGTTCCTACCCCGAGGCTCCTGCCCTGACTTCCCTTCATGCAGACGCTGTCAGGTAAAACAAACCCTTTCCTTCCCAAGCGGCTTCTGGTTAGATGTTTACCACAGCAGCAGAAGAGTAACTAATGCTGGCACTTACCAAAACAAGAGATGGCCACAGAGTTAGGAATGTCCGCAAGACTCCGAAGGGTAGATAGAGCTTTGAGGGCTAAGAGATGTCAAAACCTGTAAGACTCTGGAAGGCAGAGGCACAGTCCTGTCGCTCTAGACATAGCCCTGGTACTCACTGAAAGAAAGCTATGTTTTGCTACTCCTTGTCCAAACTCTCAAGGGAGAACAAGTCCGGTAACATTGCTGCCTCTGAACCGTGTGGCATCAGCAATCTTTAGAAGTTGGAGGTGAGGGTTTAAGATAACCATGACTTCTGATGCTTCCAAAGCCAGGCCCCGACTTCCTGGAAGGTGTCGATTGTAGGATAGTCACTGAGATGGGAAAATAAATGGGAGTCTCCCTTCCCTGCGATATCCTTGGATTCTTTCCACCCCTACTCATACAAGAATTACTCTTGAAACACACACGGCTTACACAAACATGGGGTTAAAGTCAATAAACACTGGTGACATTTTACCATCCTATTTTAAAGCCACTAAATTGGATTACAATCATAAGGTTTTCATTTCTGTGGAACTTTTCAGTTCACGTGCCAACAAAGAAGTCAGAAAACTACAGTAGCAGTTGTGTGGTGGGATAGAAAAATCAGGTTGGACCTCTCTAGAAAATTTAGGTTGGTCAGGGCACAAAAAAAAAAATGCAGAGGGTCCGAGAAAAGCACAGGGTGCAAAAATGTACAGGGTGCAAGAAATGCATGGGGTGCAGAAATGCATGAGGTGCAGAAATGCACAGGGTACAGAAATGCACAGTCCTTCCTTTTTCATGGTTTCACTTCTCATGGTATCCATGTTCTGAAAATAACAGAATGTAAAAATAATAAGTAACTTACAATTTTAAATTATCCGCCTGAGTCTGTGATAAAAACCTCATGCTGCACCCCACACCCAGAGCATATGCGGTGCTTTGGCCAGAGTGTCCACGGAGTATGCACTACTCACCAGGGAGTATGCACTACTCCTGAAATGCAGTTCACGTTTCTGTGTGCAAGTCACCTTTAACTTAATAATGGCCCGGAAGTGCATGGGTATTGTTGCCGCCAGTTTTGTCACACCATGCTTTTGTTAGCACTCAGTTTGATTATGTTATTATCACTAATTTTTGCTGTACCCAGTTTATAAATTAAAAGATGTCACGGGTTTATATGTATGGATGCATGTATGTGTTGGGAAGTATACAGTGTAAGTCAAGTTCAGAGTGAGTCAAGCATTCTGCTTGCATCCTGAGTCTCAGACCGTACCCCTGCAGGTAAAGAGGAACTATAATAATATTTAGTTTGATTTGAAAGAAACCCACACATACACACATTATGCCCCCTGAGAACTAAGTAGAGTTGTGTCCTGCAGTGTTAAGAGGCCATCGGGGAGCCTTTACAGGGTGTAGCATGCAGCTGTAATAACTCTCCTGGGACATTGGAACACTGGTCCAGTGAATGACGAAACGCTCTTGGGGGCCACCGGTGCCTCAGAGGCAGAGCCAGGTCCCTTCTGAACCACTCACTGGGCACCTGGGACTCCTGCTGGGATGGGCAGGAGCCAAGGACATCGGCTGCAGGTCCTCAGCTGTCAGGCATCTGAGGGCTTCAAGGCTGATGTGGTTGATAAAAATATGCACCTTAAACAGCCATCTGTATGATAATACCGAAAAATTAGACTACTTTCTTAATGGCATTTTAAATACTGTTCCCAGCCCCACATACTGACGTAATAACATTTCTTAGTTCTTAAGGTAAATCCAATACAGAGAGAGAGAGAGAGAGAGAGAGAGAGAGAGAGAGAGAGAGAGAGAATGCCTTTAGCATCACATTTGAACATTTAAAAATTCTTTAGCATATGTGTTGATTTTTATTCTATTCTTGTACTCTGTGTGTGTGTGTGTGTGTGTGTGTGTGTGTGTGTGTGTGTGTGTGTGTGTGTGTACGTCAGAAGTCCACTTCTTGTGTCATTCTCAGGTTCATCCACTTGGGTTTTAGCTGTTGTTTTCATGTTTTACCTGAAACATGTCCTGCCTGAAGACTGCCCTGTAGGCTGGCCAGGGAGCCCCAACAATCCACCTACCTCCCCTCTCCAGCTGTAGAATTCTTGGGGTTTTGTTATGTGGGTTCTGGGTCTAACTCAAACTCGGTTCTCACTCTCGCTTAGCAAGCACTGTATCGACCTAGTCCAAAACAATTAATTTTGAAGATCATATTCAATTAAATTTATTCCTGAGCTTAAACACGAGCGCCCTGTAAACAAACGTGGGACCTTTGTACCTCACTTTTTAGGGCATGGATTCCTTTCTGGTAATTTACTGGTTCGAGACAGCCTTTCCTGGAGTTCATGAAGTGCAGCGTGGACTAGGTTCGTTCCCGTGGAATCTCAAATGTCAGACCACCTGGAATGGAGAATGGAGGACAGCGGATGTAAAAGGATTGCTAAGTTGAAGTTTTGGGGTGAGTCTTAAACCTCCTAAGACACCTAGATGAAGAGCTCAGTCCAGAAATTAGATGGTCTGAGTGTCAGGATCTCTGTACCCCCCTTAGCTAACCTGGGCTTGGGGATTTGTTTATTCTTTACAACTCCGGTTTGAACACTTGTTCACCAGAACCCATGGGTTGCAGATCTCTGGCTCAGTCCCCAAAGTCAGCCACTGGCACTTGGATTCAGGACATCCCCCCCAGGTCTGGTGGGGACTCATGGACCTTGGAAGGCATGGCTCTGTTATAGTGGGGCTCGGTCCATCCCACTTGATCTCCCGACATGACTCAGTGCCACCTCAGGGCTTCTCAGATCGTCCTCACCAGCAAAAGTCCCTCAGCCGATATTTGTAAAGCTGAGGTAGATCTCAGGGTCCACACTAGCCTGGATCACAGAGCAAATACAAGGCCAACCTGGGCTACCATGTGAGTTCCTGGGAGAAGAAAGAGGGAGGGAAGGAGAGGGAGGGAAAGGGATGGAGGAGAAAAGTGTGTATATATACAGATAGATGGATGGATAGATACATACATACATGCATGCATGCATACACACATGCATACATACATACATACGTACATACATGCACACATACATACGTACATACATGCACACATACATATGTACATAAATGCACACACACACACATATCCTCTTACTTTTTAAAATATATTAGTTAACCCTGGAATGTGGGTATAATTTGGCATACTCAGCTTTATTTAAAGTGTGGTAGCCTTCACAAATCCGTTCCATAAACACTACCACAGTACATATTTATATAGAACATTTGACTATAGACCTCAAGACTTCACTAGAGTGAGAAGATAGAAGCATTTCAAAGGGTCTTGGAGAGCTGGCACTGAGTCCTCCTGAGGGGACGTTTGCACTCAGGCTGTTCCGCTGCAGAAGTTCCAAGGACCTGAAGCCCGGAGTGTAGAAGCATAAGGCCGTCTTCCTCTTGGACAGCTATTCCAGGCCTTGGCTCTGGGCACGGCCTCTGAGTGATGGCAATGACTGCACTGATGTCCCTGGTGCTCCTAAGAGGATCACCTAAATGAATTCAAGTGAATGAATGTCCACTTCAATGAATTGATGCTGCCTGGTCAACCAGTGGTGCTGCCCTGTGCCAGGAGAGAGGCTGCAAGCTGTTCACGGCCCCTTCACAGCGGGTGACCTGAGAGGTCCAGCCTGCGTCCTGGATCCAGACTCACAGGCTCCTGAGTGTGAAGTCCCAGATCCAGACTCACAAGAGTCCTGAGTGTTAAGTGCTGGGCCCAGACTGACAAAATCCAGAGTGTTTTGAGAGCCCGCCTCCAACACACACACACACACACACACACTTCAAGTGACCACAATATGAAAAATGATAGCGCGTTGTGCTAAGAACAAGTAGGCATTTTTCTGCTGTGTTAATATCACCTGTAAAGTATCTTCAGAATCGCAAGCTGAACTCTGAATGCCCCTCCCTGCTTCTGACAGTTAAGAGTTCAGATAGCCATGGTGTGTCCAGACAAGGCTCAGGGCCGAGAACAAATGCTTGGTAAATTCTCCGTCCCTCCCTCCCTCCTTCCCTCCCTCCTTCCCTCCCTCTTGTTCTTTCCCCTATCCCTCCTGCTCTCACCTCCCTCTTCTCTCACCTCCCTCTCCCTCTCCCCCTCCCTCTCCCTCTCCCTCTCCTTCTCCTCCCTCTCCTTCCCTCTCTTCCTCCTCCCTCCTCTCCTCCCTCTCTTTCCTCCTCCCTCTTTCTCCTCCCTCCCCTCTCCTCCCCTCCTCCTCCTCCTCTCCTCCTCCCTCCTCCTCCCTCCCTCCTCCTCCTTCTCATTCTTCCCACCTCTCTCTCTCTTTAAACAGGATTGTATGAACTCCAGCCGACTTCAAACCTATCTTGTAGCCACACTTGGCCCTTTGATCGTCTACCTCCCGGGTGCTGGAATTCCAGGTGGATGCCACCGTGAACACTTTATGAGTACTGGGAACCAAAACCTGGGCTGTGTGTATGCTGGACAAACACCACATTCCTAGCCCCTTGGGAGTTTTCTGAGGGACTCACTTCCTATATGCATCAGACTCTTCCCCCAATGTCCAGTCTTTGCTAGATCAATCTTTCCCCTGCTTTTATTTTGAAACAGAAGAGCTTAGAGTCCCAATGTTAACTGTTTAGAGAGAGTACTCCTGGCTACAGCACACAGGCCAGTTTGATCTGCGGCCTGTTCCTTACGAGAGAGACTGAGGGTGACCCAAGCATGTTTAAATGGCTGGAACCAATTAGAAGAACACGAATACTTCAGAACACTTGGAAATTTAAAGAAAACATAATTTGACTGTGCACAGCTAATCCTGACTAGAGAACACCCAACCGTTCATTCACAACCATATTTTTCCAGCTGTTTCCTCGTCCAGCAAGGATCCAATCGAGCAGCCACAGCTGAGTACGGGTGGCAAAGCTGACACCGCTTAGGGGTTTACCTTTGAGAAGCAGCTTGCTGACCTGGGGTGAAGAGCCTCTCATTTAAAATCCCTACGAGCCGAACAAAGCGGAACAGATCATGAACAAGGCAATCTTTGTAGATAACGCCCCTCAAGGAAATGAATAAATCCTTACACATAAAGAAGCTGTCGGGCATCCTTGGTCTTGATTTTTATCTGCATTTGACTTTTAAAGATACACTGAGCGGGCATGGAGAGATGGCTCAGTAGTTAAGACCCTTCACTTGTTGCTCCTCCAGGGGACATGGGTTCAGTTACCAGCACCTAGATGTTGACTTAAAACCATCTGAAACTCCAGTGCCAGGGTATCTGATTTTGTCTTCTGACCTTCTCTGTTGCCAAGTACATCTGTGGTACACATGCAAACATACATACATACATACATACATACATACATACATACATACGTCATACAGGCAAAACACTCATACATATAAAATAAAAGAAATAAAACTGAAAGACAAAGATTATTTAAAAGTACAAGTGGGGTTGGGGGTTTAGCTCAGTGGTAGAGCACTTGCCTAGCAAGCGCAAGGCCCTGGGTTCGGTCCCCAGCTCTGAAAAAAAGAAAAGAAAAAAAAAAAGTACACGTGTGTCAGGGAGGGCAAGTATAATTGTCCAAAGAGACAGAGGAGCAGATTGCAAATTCAATATATGAGCTAGAACTATTATATATACACATATATATATATATACACACATATATATACATTATACAAGTTATATAAATAAAAATGTACCAAGCATAAAATTAATTGATATAATATGATAATATAGCATATGTCCTAGACATAGACTATAATGCATATGTATTTTATATAAGCAACTTATATAATACTATGTGTCCTAGAAATAGGATATCATAAATATATATAAGTAAATAAATAATGAGATAGCATATGTCCTAGAGGCAGCCGGTAATTTCAGACAGCCATGGTGACACAGGCTTCCATCCCTGCTGCTAATTCTCTAATGACAGAGGTGGGATTGACTTTCAAGAGAGATTTAAAAGGCATGGGCCTCTAAACACAGCCAGGGCCCCTCCTGCCCTCCCCCGCCACCCCCCACCCCCCTCCCGTGGTAAAGGTTGTGCCAGTTAATGGATTTCAAAGTCAAGAATCTAATGCTAATCTAAGTATTTGCTTATACGCTCTCTGAAGTCTCGACAGATTAGGTTTGGAAGTATTTCCATAGATCATATCTACATAATCTAATAGAGATGACTTCAGGAACGCCGGAGATACCTTCCCGGGCCGCGCTTGCCAACACACCGAGTCTCATCGGCAGCATTAGAAAAGGATGTGTTTCTGTTTGAATTTTAAAATGTTTTTTTTTTCATTCAATTTCCGGAACAATGCTAAAGGGTTTTTAGAAAATATCCCCGTTTCTGTGGGGAAGGCTCTATCTTGGCCAGAGCAACCGGGGAGAGATGGCCGGTCCCAAGGAGAAGCAAGAGACGGGCGCCCTGTGAAGTTTGTGTAATGTAATTGACTTTGTTAAAGGACAGTCGGGAATCACGTGATTTCTGTCTCCGGGGAGCTTAACACATCACCTACATGAGGTCCCACTTATTTAAATATCTCCCTTTAAAAATACGTGATGGACTCCTAACTTCATCCGCGCCCACCTCCTCGGCTGAAAGGGGATTTTGAGCCCAGTCGTGAGGAGGCCAACAACTTGGAGTAAATGCAGTCCCTTCGATTCCTCCTTCACCAATGCTGAGGCCTCACATTCACCACTCCCATCCAATGGCAGGGACTCAGGAGATATCTCCCTAAGCTAACGTCTCCGTAGAAGATTGGAAAAGATTAGACTCTCAAGGCTTCCGCTCGCCTAATGCAAGCAGGGTGCTCAGAGCAGACCAATGCAGGCCTGGTGGTGGGGGTGGAAAGGCCAGGCTGGGAGCACCCTCAGACACCCTGCAGCTCTACCGAGTCCCATGCCTCACCTGTGTGGGCTTGGGTTCTTCAAATACCCTCTCCGGGTTGCCTTTTCCTTGAGTGTAGTTTTGCCTGTACCTCAGCTTTCTTTCACGACGGATGATACGGGCCTCGTGATTATCCTGTGTGGCAAAGACAGCCAGATTCTGTCCTTGGTGGACTCCACAGAACCCACCTCCTCCTCCGCAGCCCTTTTCCCAGCAGCGCTCACAATGAGGGTATGAGGCGAGGAGCAGATCAAAGGTAAGATCTCAGATCCTGAAGCGGTCATTGTCTGATGGCATGGGATAGCAGGAAGATCCCCAAGGAGGAAGACCCACAGTTGAAAGGATGGGGCCAGGCTAAGTTCCCTTGCTAAGCAACTGGCCTGAAGGAAAGACCAGACCTCCTCACAAGGAAAGGCAACCGGAGCTCAAGACAGGCCAAGCAGTGTGCTTAAGGCAGAGAACTGGGTAGGACACACCTGAACAAAGAGAGAAAGTGGCCCAGGAGTAGAGATGACAGCCAGGCCTGTTGGCATAAACCTGTCATCCCAGATACCATAGAGGATCACAGGTTCAAGGCCAGCCTGGGCTACACAGCAAAACCCAGTCTCCAGATGAGAAGTGAAGAGGGCTGGCCACATAACTAAGGTAGAGGGTTTGCACAGCATGCATGGGGCCTGGGCTCAGCCCTCAGTAGTGGAAAAATAACATGCAAATAGCAAGAAGAAAAGAAAGAACAAGAATGTGCAGTGGGTGCAGGGATGCTGGGCTCTGGGAACTGTGAAAAAGAACGACTGCATTCCAGAGGCACACAACTTCCAAAGCTAAGGGATGGAATGAAGCCTATATATGAAGGAACGGGTATGGAAGAATGAAGGGGGTCCATGAAAGAACTTCTTAAAGTTTATGTCAGGGGATACACACAACACACACACACTGATGCATACATGTATACACTTACACACACATGCACACACACAAACACACACATGGATGCATGCATGCACACACATACAGACACACACATGCACACACACATGTACATGCACACACATAGGTACATGTACATGCACATACACATGCACACAGGCACATGTACATGCACACATATACATATATGCATACAAGCATATATACATGTACATATACATACACACATGCACGCAGGCATATGTACATGATGTACATGCACACATACATACATGCAGGCAGGCACAAGTACATGCACACACATTCACAGGCACATGTACATTCTCCCACACATACACACATGCACACAGGACATGTATATGCACACACACACATACACACATGCACACAGACTCATGTCCATGCACACACACAATGTGTTCTCAACTCGAAGTGTTTTAGCAACTTCCCCAAACACAGGGAAAGTTCAGCCTGGGTCAGATACAGTGAGCTGAAAGGACCTCAGCCAAGGCGACAGAGGGGTGCTTGGAGACGGTCTATAAGGAAGGTGAGGAAAGCAGGCAGACTGTCATCCGTCTACAGACAAGAGCCCACAACGTGCCATTTTAAAGAAGGACCTCGACAACCACAGCACAGGAATAGCAGAGACTGCAAGTATTCTGGAGACAGCTCTTGTGACTGGGTCCCTGTCACTCTTTAGAGACAGCTCTTGTGACTGGGTCTCTGCCACACTGAGGCCCTGAGGCCTGGGACTGAGACTCCAGAGAGACACGGAATGAACATGTGCTGAATCTCATGACTCAGAAGAGCTCACTGGTGTCAAAGAAGCACATGCCGACACGTATGTAAATATCACACAAAAGGCATTAACAGGAAAACCTCTGTGAGATCCACAAAGAAAAACCAACTTTTACCCAAAACTAGGCTCTGGCTAATCTATATTCAAATGAGCAAGAAATTGTCAATTTCTCATGTTGCTGTGGCTGAACTCCAAGTCCCACTTTGGGTGTGCGTTAGTAGAGTCCGGTCACTATGCTGGGGCGTCCTCCTCCACGCATGGCCTTGTTTCTCTGCATCACTCCATTGGAACCCGGTGCTGGTGGGAGCCAGAAGGTACGGTTTCTGGTCAGTGGGAACTAGCTGTCTTGAGTCCTTTCTTGACTATAAAAGTGTCTCCTTCACTACCCAGGGACACAGGAAATCTAAAGAACAAGCCTCAAGCTCTCTCAGCGCCACACCCCGGCGAAATTCCCAAGCAAAGCTTTCTCCATACCAGAAACCTGGCCAGCAGAAGCAGGGCGGAGTCCAGCATCACACCACGGCTCCTAGGGCACCTGATAGAGGCCGGAGTCCATGCATCCTCTCACCTTGTACCTTTAAGCTGATCATGGGTCAGTCAGTCACATCCACCCCAACCACAACCTAAGAAGAAGCCGTGTGGGGTATCGAGAACCCACAGTCTGAGAGATGGCTCGCTCAGTGAAGACCTGAGTTCCTTCTCATCGTCCATGTGGGGATGGTGCACACGTATCATCCCAATGCAGGAGAGGTGAGGACACATCGGTCCCCAGGACTCATTGGCCAGCCAACACTGCTACTTGGTAAGTTCCAGGCCAGTGGAAGACTTTGTCTCAAAACAAAGACAGCCGGCCCTGAAGAACGACACCCAAAGTATTCCTTTGGCCTCCACATGCACATGCAAGCACACGCACACTTGCACACGTACATACACACGAACATACAAAAGTTGGCTCTTCTCACGGCACAGGCCCCAGAAGCAGTCTGCACAGGTTCGGGGCTCATTTCTCAAGTCCTGGGGTGGCATGGCTCTGTTCTCTGACTATGCATCTACTAAGATGACGAAATTCAGCAGAGGGAGACCATGACAGACTCCACACCCCCTGAGTTCTTCCCCCCAGCTAGGCTAGCAGATGACAGCTTGATCTGAGTCTGTGTCACTTCCTCCAGGAAGCCCTCTTACCTCACTCCACTGAAGCGTCACCCCTTGGTGACACTCTGCCCTTGGTGACACTCTGCCCTTGCAGCTCTTGCCCTTGTCCTCTGGGACAGGCAGGTCTGACAGAGGCCGTGTCACCTCTCTGGGTAGTTCCCTGACAACAGAAGTCTCGTAGATGTCACTGCCCAGCAAACAGGGCGTGGTAAGAAACAGGAGCATCTGAGGGTCTCTGGTTACCTGAGTGACAAACCCTTCAAGACTTAGAGGTCACGGGAAAGCAAGAGCCAGGGTTCCCCAGCTTTAGCCTAGGGCCTGGCAGAGTGGCTTTTAGTGTCAAATCTGCAGGGTCTACGTTCTCAGCCCTCAAACTCCCCTTCGCCCCCTTAGATGTGTAAGAGACAAGCGTGGGCATCACACCCTTTGCAGACATGTTGCTGACACCCCAGCGGAAAGGACACCTGACTCAGAAAAGGCAAACCCCTTCCTCCTCTTCCTTAGTTCTCAAATACTAACTCCCAACTCTGTTGGTCCCCAGTGCTGGACTGGCCCGAGGGACAAAGAGAACTCACCAATAGCCTGTGCCCTAGGAAGGGCACTTAACTGAGAAGAGTCCAGTGCCTCCTCTAATCCTCACACGAGCTTCTCAAATTGGCTAATCTCATTCTGCCTTGCCAATGAGAAAAAAGGATTAGTCAGGTGAGCCTGCTGTGTGAGGTCATAAGTCACAAAGTGACATGGGGTGGGGGGTGCTTCTGTTTCCACCAGAGCCTACCCTCTCTGCCGTCTCTTCAATGAGCCCCTCGAGGTATTTCCCTGTGAGTTTCGGGACCCTCAGGCAGTTCCCCCAACCTTGCACACTTCCCTGATACCCTGACCCCTCCCTTCCTCCTCTTCTGTTGGTTTAGGGACCCGGTGTAGGGACCCCCAACATTCCACACAAGGAGCATGGTCCCGGGAGCATCGCCTGGTTAAAGACAGCAGCTGGGATCATGGCTTAAAATCTTTCTGGTGGTCAGGTTTTCACTCTATAGCCTACGAATTCCTACCCGCTCCTCAACAAGCTACATCATACCTAACATTTTTAGTGACTACCTGGTATTCGATGCAAGTCCCCTTTGCGGGCATTTGTGGTATGACCCCTGCATGCAGGAACAATGACAGATACAGGGAAACTAAGGAGAGGTACCCTGAGCATCCTACTTATGGCCAGGAAACAGGAGCAATGCCCGTGTGGTAGACAAGCAAACGGTGGCACCCAGAGGCTCACGACAGGTAGACCTGAGCATGCCTGACAGAGTCCTGCGTGCTCCTCCGTGGGCGTCCAGACCCAAGGCTCAAGTTTGCTTCTAGCGCCTTCCTCTCTCCATGTAAGAACAAAGAGATGTACTCCTTCATTAGTTAGACTTCTGCAGAGTTCTAAATCAAACCACAGCGTTCGAATTTTAAAAGTTTGATCATCTGAGAAATAAGGATATTAAATATGATTAAATATGATTGCAGTTGAGGGTACAGACTGCTCTTCCATTACTTGCTTTGATTAAAAAAAATAAAGAAAGAAAGAAGCTATCTGAGCTGCGAGGATGAAAAGTTAAATGCGGCAAGGAAAAAAAAATAAAAGCCAGCAAGTCTGCATCCAGTCTTACTTTTTATGAGAAAATCGTATTGCTCAAGAAACGCTCGTCACCACATTAAGAGCACATGAGCTGGCATCGGAAGGGAATATTCTTCTCTCCCCTTTAATTGCTAAGAATAAGAGGGATCACGATGAAGAAGAAGTTGGCCCTGTGATTCTTTAGGGAACAGGAGAAAGGCTACTGTTTTGAATGGCACACTGACAGGAAGCCGTGCTTCCTGTGCTGGGATTTAATTGGTGCAGTATTGGGAGTTCAAATAGTAATAAACTTCTTTGTCCTCGAGTTACGAGGGGGAAATTGCCCATAATACTGTGTGGATTGTAATGTCTGAGTTACTGCTGTAGTCCATCTTTTAGCCTGTAAATGATGGGTTTTCTTACTGCTGTTCTGAGAATCTCTCATGTCTCCCAACTTTCCCTTCCGGCTTATGGCAAGGATGCTGAACTTCAGGGGCTTTCCAGGATGGTTTGGTCATTACAAGATCAAAACCTGTTTGGACAAAGGAATACTGCGGTGAAGATAAGGGGGGGTCTCAACAGCAATGCCAAAATGTCACCTGCAGTCATCTTCAGAGATGAAATGGATGGCAAAATGTTAGAGAGGGAGGGAGAGGGAGGGAGGGAGGGAGGGAGAGAGAGAGAGAGAGAGAGAGAGAGAGAGAGAGAGAGAGAGAGAGAACCTAGGTAATGATGGTTCACTTACTTCAACATTATAATTGAAGAGTTGCCTGGGGCTCAAACATGGCCCTGACCAACCACAGCCCTCAGGATGTCACCAGAGAGAAAAATGATCAACCACAGATGAAGTCTGTCACCAGGGAAGGTTGACATCACTGTGGGGGCAGGGGGAGGAGCTACAAAATGATTTCCTTCGGAATCATTTGAAGGCACACATTATGGAGAAGTCTACCAGAACCAGAATCCAGATCTGGCTTTGGAAAATTAAAACTGAATCCTTGATTTGAGTTGCCAATCGGTGGACAAGAGTATCGCCGCTTCTCCTGTGGCCATGATGGTGGAGACTCTCATGCCAGCGCTCATGAGGCAGAGGTAGGAGGATCTCAGGTTTGAAACTAGCCTGAGCTACATGGTAAGTTCTAAGCCAGCCTGGGCTTCATTGCGATACCTTGTCTCAAAATCAAACAAAAAGAAGTAGGCTGAGTTTGGACTAAAAATCATGTAACCTTTCAGTGGATACAGTGGAGTATGTCCTATGCAATATCTAGGTCACGGGTTTAATCTGAATGGTATTTGCTCTTTGTTTGAGAGTCCCAGAGCACCCTGTACTTTACCTGCTGGCAATCCGAGGCAGGAGGCCCGTGTCTGTCTCGCTGTCTTCTCTGTGTCTATTCCAAAGGCCCCAGAACTAGGCTCTGAAGACCCACAGGAGACTGTAGCTAGACTGGGTCTCAGGTGGCTACAGACAGGAGCCACTGCCAAGTGCACAGCCTTTGATCCCTTACTCTGTGCCTGGATGAGAAGATGATGAGAATCCTCAGTGTCCCTGTCGGAAGTTGCACGTAAGTCACCGCTGCATGCTGGGCTGGGGGCCACCATGCAGTTCCAGAGGCAGGGATTTGCAAGGCTCTCTCCTTAGCAGGCACATCCCACCAGTTGAATGACAGTGCTCACTAGGAGGATCTGAACTGTGATTCCCAACACACATGTTAAAAAAGGAATGGTGGTGGTGGTGTGTACCTGTAATCTGAGCCAGGGAAGAAATGGAAGCCGGAACCCCAGAGGAACATGGGCCAGTTCTTCTGTATGTGTGTGACTGTGTGTATGTATGCGTAACAGAGTCCCATGCCGGCTAGAGACCCTGTCTCAAAAAGGCAGAAGGTTCCAGAAGTTGTCCTCTGATCTCCACATGCATGTTATTCACACTCAGGCATGCACACTACACACATATACGTACTCACAAACTATATATATATACACACTCATACACAAACATACATACACACATTCACTCTCACACACATACATACACACACTCACAAACATATACACAGTCACTCACAAATGCATACACACACATACATACATGCACACACTCATACACAAACATACATACACACATACACACACAAACTCACACACACATACATACACAAACTCACACACATGCATACACACACACACAAACATGCATACACACACTCAACACACACACACATACATACACTCATATACATACTTACATATACTCATTCACACACACATAAATTCACTCCTCACTTGTACATATACTCTCGCTCTCTTACACACACACACATACACAGTCACTCACACATATATACACATACATACACACAGTCACACACATACATGTACATACTCACGCACACGTACATATACTCACACACATAATACACACACATATACATATACACACTCACACACACATACACTCACTACTCACTCACACATACATAAATACACTCACTTGTACATATGCCTTCACTCTCTTACACACTGGGCCCCACCCTCAGAACTCTGACCATTTCAGGTACCCCAGTAGTAAGCACTTTTTAAAGATTGATTAAGTTTAGGTATGGGGAGTTGCTGTGTGCATTTGGGTGCAGGTCTCCTCCACAGATAGAGGCATCAAATCCCCTTGGGGCTGGAGTTACCAATGACTGTGAAGTACCCAACATTACCTCAGGTCCTCTGGAAGAGAACTCTTGCCTGCTGACCCTTCTTTCCAGCCCCCAGTAATCTGGATCTTTACCAAGACATCCTACACTCTCTAAGTGTCTCCAAGTGCCTGGGTTTTAAACCGCCTGCCCAATCGATCTGAGAATTGCATTGTTTTTAAATATAATTTTCAACAGCATTTTCCCCAAAGACAGTATTGCCTTTGTGCAATTTGCTCGTGGGCAGTTTCTGTCTTAACAGTGTGGTGCCCACATCCGAGGGAGAAGAAAAATGTCTGTGCCCATGGATCTCTCTCTCTCAGAGAAATCCACTTTTTCTCTCTGCCTGTATTTTTGTTTCTGGTGTGTAATATAATTTCCCCCATGATGAAGAATTATAAATTCCATAAAAGGGCCATGAATTCTTTGTAACGCTTTACTGATCGGCACATCTGATATTTCTGTACTTGCAAGATGAGTGTAATTATGGAATTTTAGAATCACAATAGAAAATTATAAGATGAAAATAATTATGGAACTTTAGAATTATAATGGAAAGAGAAAACGAGGGCTCAAAATGCAAGCATTGCTTGAAAGGGCGCTTTCCTATACTCTCTTTTAGTTAAGTATACAAGAAATAACACTCTTGCAGACAATACTTTATAGATATTAAAATGTATTATTAAACCAGCAAGGGGAGATGGCTCAGGGGGAGCCAGTGTGGTGCACATTTGTAATCTCAGTGCTGGGGAGGCAGAAACAGGCAGATCCCCGAAGGCTTGACCCATAGCCAATTTAACCCTTGTTGAGTTCCAGGCCAGTTCTTGTGCTGACTGGTTTTGTGCATCAACCTGACACAAGCTGGAGTTATCACAGAGAAAGGAGCCTCCCTTGAGGAAATGCCTCCATGAGATCCAGCTGTAAGGCATTTTCTCAATTAATGATCAAGTGGAGAGGACCCGGCCCATTGTGGGTGGTGCCATCCCCTGGGCTGGTAGTTTTGGGTTCTATAAGAAAGCAAGCTGAGCAAGCCATGCAAAGCAAGCCAGTAAGCTGCACTCCTCCATGGCCTCTGCGTCATCTCCTGGCTCCAGGCTCCTGCCCTGTGTGATTTCCTATCCTGACATGATACAGCAATGTGGAAGTGTAAGCTGAATAAACCCTTTCCTCCCCCACTCTCTTCTTGGTCATGATGTTTCTTGTGGCAATAGAAACACTGACTATGGCAGCTCTAAACAGAAAAGCCAAGTAAGTGATTCCCAAGGTTGTCTTCAGTCCTCCATCTTCATGAACATGAAACAAATCCACATATGACTTCATTGGATGCCAGTGACATAAGGCCTTGCCTTCATGGACCTATTGAATCTGATCAGCATTTTCACCTTGGTGCTTACCAAGTTCCAGGTGACCTAGACTCAGTGGCAAACAGGCGTGTTTTCCCATGGTCTCGAGTATCATAATTTATGTGTTAAAGGCCTGTGGGAAACGATGTCAATACACGTCCTACTGGGGATGGGTGGGGGAAGACATGTTTTCCCAATAGACTGATGGGGAGTCTTCCCTCCAACTTTTAACATTTTCCTTTTGTTTTCATCATTTTGATTACGTGTATTGCATGTGCTTGAGTGTAGATATGTGCACATGAGTGCAGGTGCCCAGTCCAAGCTCACAGAAACCAGAGGCCTCTCCCTAGAGATAGATGAGCTGTACAACATGGATGCTGGGAACTAAACTCCATCCCCTGCAAGAGCAATGATGCTCTCACTCCTACTGCTGCCAAGTCAACTCTCCAGCCCCTTACTTAACATTTTGTTTGTTTGGTTGGTTGGTTGGTTGGTTGGTAGTTGGTTGGTTGGTTGGTTGGTGGTTGGTTGGTTGGTGGTTGGTTGGTTGGTGGTTGGTTGGTTGGTTGGTTGGTTGGTTGGTGGTTGGTTGGTTGGTTGGTGGTTGGTTGGGTGGTTGGTTGTGGTTGGTTGGTTGGTTGGTTAGTGGTTGGTGGTTGGTTGAATGGTTGGTTGGTTGGTTGGTTGGTTGGTGGGTGGTTGGTGGGTGGTTGGTTGGTTGGTTGGTGGTTGGTTGGTTGGTTGGTGGTTGGTTGGTTGGTGGTTGGTGGTGGTGGTTGGTTGGTGGTTGGTTGGTTGGTTGGTGGTTGGTTGGTTGGTTGGTTGGTTGGTTGGTTGGTCGTTGGTGGTTGGTTGGATGGTTGGTAGTTGATTGGTGGTTGGTTGGTTGGTTGATTGGTGGTTGGTGGTGGGTTGGTTGGTTGGTGGTTGGTGGGTTGGTTGTTTGATGGGTTGGCTTTCTGACAGGGTTTCTCTGTGTATCTCTGGGTGTCTTTGTAGACTAGACTTGCCTTGACCTCACAGAGATCTGCCTGCTTCTGTCTCCCATATGCTGGGATTAGTGTGCACCAGCACTCGCATTTTAACATTTTTAATCTTTTGCTTTATTATTTTATTTTTAAAAAGGCTGTGAGACGACTCTGTGCCTAAAGCCACTTGCTGCCTAGCCTGACACCCTTGAGTTTGATCCCCCCGTAACTCATGTAAATCACCATCTTCAGATTGCAGGAATATGCAATCCCAGCATCTCTCCAGCAAGAGGTGGAGACCAGAGAATCCATCACCCAGAAGCTCAAGTACACAAACCGTGGTAGAAATGACAAGAAAGCCTCCTACCTCAAAAACAAGGTGGAAGGGAGAATTGACTCCAAAAGCTGTCCTCTGACCTCCATGCATGCATCATGGCATGTGCATGCCTGCACTCACACATACATACATACATACATACATACATACATGCATACATACATACATACATGCACACACACACACACAAATAAATAAGACATCTGGGGTGGGTGGGGGAGGTGTACTTACAGAGAGGACCAACAGTCATGGCATAGTGTCTGGTGGGGAAGACCCACACTCCCAAATGTGGGTAGTGCCTTACAGTGGGCCAGTGGTCAGGATAAAAAGATATCGAAGGAAGCTAGGGTATGCATGCACGAGTATGAACATGAGAACCATCATCATTTGCTGACAGTGGTCTCCAATTTCCCTGGCCTTTCAGTGTTGACTCAATACCAGTGATTAGCCAGGGAGTGTCTAGGCTTTTCTATCCAGTCTGGGTCTGCTGAGGCAGCCAGTTCTTGGACTGACAGACGCCTGTTTCTCTGCCTATCCAACAGTCAGCCATTTTTTGGCTTACCCAGCTCCATGTCAGAAGCCAGTCTGAGGTGTAAAATATGCAGGTGTTCTACTGGTTCTCTTCCTCCCAAGAACCTTGCCCAACACAGCTCCCAAGGGTTAGTCATCAAACTGATACCAGAAAATACCAGACAGGGGCCCAGGAGATGGGCGGCATCTCCCTTTCTAGTCTTAGCATTAGCCCAGGGGGTCTGCAATTTTTCCTGCAGTGGGTGCAGCCAGGGGCTCCTTAGATTTGTGGTGCTCACGGCAACAGCTACTCAGCTCCCTCAGCATCAACAGAAAAGAGGCATGGGTGCCAACCACGGGTGTGGTGGGTTGAAAGCTCACTACTGTCAATGAAGCCAGACAGAACTCAGTCTCCAGGTTGCAGATCTACGATCTAAGTTGGGGAGAACTGAGAAACTCGAGCAAATAGTACACTTGAGGGGTTTGTGTGGGTTTTTTAAGATTTTTTTTTATTTTATGTATATGAGTAAACTGTAGCTGTCTTCAGACACACCAGAAGAAAGCATTAGATCTCATTAGAGATGGTGTTGAGCCACCGTGTGGTGGCTGGGAATTAAACTCAGGACCTCTGGAAGAGCAGTCAGTGTTCTTAATCTCTGAGCCATCTTTCCAGCCCCCAACTTGAGGGGTTTTATTTTGTTAGTTGGAAGGTTGCTTAGTTAGTTTTCATTTGTGTGTGTGTGTGTGTGTGTGTGTGTGTGTGTGTGTGTGTGTTCATGGGGTGTACTTGTGCACATGCCTGTGGTGACCTGAGGATACCCTAGGGACTCATCCTCAGAAACACTACCATCTCCCTGGAGACAGAGTCTCTCTCTTGCCTGGGGCTTACCAAAATGGCTGGACTGGCTGGCTGGCCAGTAAGGCCCAGGAATCCTCCTGTCTGTCTCTCCAGCCTGGAGTTATAACCACATATTACCATGACCATGGTACAAGAGTTCTGGAAATCGAACTCAGGTCTTCAGCATCCAAAGCAAGCACTTGACCCACTGAGCCATCTCCCCATCCTGGTTTTGTTAGTTTTCTGAGGCAAGATCTGGCTGTCTATCCTGATTTAGCCTCAAACTCATAATCTCCTGCCTCAGCTTCCCAAAGTCTGGGATTACAGGCGTGTACTCTGGGTCCTAACTCTCTCCTAACTGTCTCTCTGTGAACCTTTCCCATCTCTGTCTGACCTGTGTGCAGACATTTCTCCTT
The DNA here is from genome assembly GCF_011064425.1 of Rattus rattus. Classification (NCBI taxonomy): domain Eukaryota; kingdom Metazoa; phylum Chordata; class Mammalia; order Rodentia; family Muridae; genus Rattus; species Rattus rattus. The sequence goes on along the minus strand of NC_046160.1, from coordinate 123,882,764 downwards.
CTAGGAACTCCCCGAAGCCCTGGGAACCACTGATGAAAACAGCAAGTGTTTGCTGTGGAGTATAAACCAGGTGTGCCCCATTTCCAGTGGAGGGTTGTAACATCTACTGACATCTACCCTGTGTGGCAGTAAGGGGCTTCCGTCAGCTAGAGACCAACATTGGGGAGAGGGGGAGGCTGGGGAGTTAGATACGTCGCCTGCCTGGTAAAACATTGCAAGTTCTGTTTCACTCCACACATAATGCCTTCTCATAAGTGTACAAATGATGTTCAGACACTGAAACTGGAGGGGTTTGCAGAGAGACGCCATCACTCCTGCCTGGGCCCTCTCTCGTTAAGAAACTCCATTCTCCTGAGAGCCAGTTCTGGCCTCCAGCCTCCCTCTTCCCACCTCCACTGTGCTAGCCCACCCCCTCCATCCACTCAGACTTCTTACCCACATTAGAACCCTGAAACACTTGGCTCATGGGCATCCCGGATGATGGGAGCTTTCCTTTCATTTATTTAAAGCTTGGCTGCCCCCACCAGTCTCCTGAGAGAAGGCATCACATACTCACAGGGGTGCATATTCCTCTGAAAGGGCGTGCACTCCAAGACTGTTGCCTTTGAGCCAAGGCTGAAAGCATTTTCTCAGATGTAAGGGCCCAGGGAATGCTACCACGGAAGTGTAATGTTAGCACCGCTGTTACAGTAATATCCAGAGCCCTTTCGGAGGAGTAGATCAAACTGATGTGTCTCTAGCCTGGCTCAAGGCTTCATTCATCACAGCCAGAGCTGGGTACGGGAGAAAGGCTACATTATTCCTGCCTGCAAAGGGATCTTCACTGTGATAGCACTGGACCGAGCCAGGCACCTCGGTCTCCCCTCTGGTTCTATTGATCTAGAACTCATAGGGCTGTCCAAAGAGAGCTCAAGGCACCAAAGAGCAGAACTGTGACGTTTGGCGAGCTGATCTACAAGACCCTTTGACAAAGGTGACTGCATAGAACCAGACGCAGGGACCCGCCTGGCCTCTGGATGCAGAAGAACCAATCAAAGTATGGAGAGTCATGCTGGAAAGTGAGACGGCTCAGTCCGTGAAGAGCTTGTCACACAAGCATGAGGACCCAACATCAATACCCAGAAGCCATGTAAATGCTCTGCAATTCCAGGACTGGGGACTGAAGAGGAGAGGCACAGAGACATGGAGTGACTCCTCCGTACCACTTACATAATGTTACCGAGAAGGTGAGCAAACCTTACGGTGTGGTATTGTTTAAAGCTCATTTTCTTGTGGATAATCAGAAGAAGGACTGTGATTTTAATGGAATGCTACAAACCTCATTTTAATTATTGCCAGGACTTAAGTCCTTTAGTGAAATACATATTTATAAACCTTGGCGGGGCATAGATCATTTACCTAATAGAGCAAGGCCGCTCGAATGCTGCTGCCGCTAATCTATCAGGTAAATATCCATTTATAATTGGTTCTTTAATCCTTGGTCTTTCCCCTGATAGGTTGGAACAGCCCAGCAAGACTGCTTCATTCTTCAGGGAAAGTCCGTTATCGTTCATCATAATGTCAATAGAAATATATACATTAAAGCAATTATAGAAATCACAGCCTGAGACAGCGAGAGCTCAGCCAGAGAGAGAGAGACAGAAACCCAAACCAAACAGCGACTGGGCAAAGAAAGGAGCTGCCACACTCTAGCGCAGCCGGGCAAAGACATGGGTTTCCGAACAGGACCCTTGCTGTCCCCACAAAAGGAAGGCATGTGCTCTGTAACCCCTAAACCCTGCTCTCCCTTCTGTAACCCATAAATCCTGCCATCACTTCTGCTTCCAGCCATAGTCACCCGCAAACACTTCAGTTTGTGACACCAGGTTTCAGGCTCTAAACTGGGCTGACAGTCAGGGTGCATCCACTGGGTAAAGCTGCCTCTTAGACTTCCTTCAGAGCATCTCCTGAGGGATGCCGAAATCGGGGTTCATGCTCTGGAGCTTGGTCTCCACTCCCCTCTCCTCTGCTTGGCCCCCACTTCCCTCTCCTCTGCTTGGCCCCACTCCCCTCTCCTCTGCCTCTCCACCAAGGCTGGGCAGTCAGACAGAGGCACAGGTACTATGCCTGAGACCAGAATTGTCACCCCAGCCAACAGTGACCTGGAACAGAGAGCACAGCTCTGCTCCATTCCCCCCTGACCATCTAACTGGCCCCAACTGAGCCTCTTAAGCCTGAGTTTGACTACTCACTGGACACATTCCTTTGTAGATTCCCACCAGTGAGCACAGTGACTACAGATGCTCATGACGAAGTGGGAATCCTGGAACCCTGAAACTTGCCTCCCCAGACTCCAAAGGATCCTTTCCTTCCAGCATTTCCCCAATTACCTTGAGACACTCCTATGGAACCAGAGGTAGCCATGGTAACCGTGGAAGCCATGACTTGAGACATTGAGAAAGCATCCACTCAGTCAATTCACACACCATGGGGAAGGGGACTGTAGTCAACAGCCATGATCTTTTGGCACAAAAGATGGTTTTCAAGGTCGAAACACCCTAACGCTAGCCATGACTGCTAACTGGCAGTCATAGAAAAGGATGGTCCCAATCAAAGGCCAGGGAGGCAGAGGGAAGCTGAGAAGAACTGGACGCTATGAGTCTGACCCCGTGGAATGAGCCCCCGGGGAAGCATAAAGAGAAAGAGGAAAAAAATGAGACTGGGAAATTATATTCCTATTTCACATGACTGATGGAGCAGTCGGTCCACAATAGACTCAGAAGGGTCTCATTTGTGCTTTTCCTTGAGAACTGCTGTCCCAGTGTTGCAGGAGGAGGAAACTGAGGCACAGACAGGCTCTGGAGGACCCGGCCGCTTCTCACTGCTAACTGTTCTTTTGCAGTTAAGTCCCTCTGCATAGAAAGAATACGGTAACCCCTCCTCTGTCTGGGCTTAGGAGGAAATGAACCGTCTCACGCCTAGATGTTCCAGGTAACTGAATGTATACCTTTGAGCCCCAAAACGCTTCCAGATTTTAATTATTTTAATGGAAACATCTTATCGTTCTTAAAACAGCCTATTCCGAGTGATTAACCCTGTCTCATTGGCACAGGGCCATTAGCACTCACAGTAGCTTTGTGCTACTGTGATGTAACCCAGTGACAGGTCCTTACCACGATGCTTCCCCACTGCTGGCTGGACACTTTCTGCATCACACAGCAGCTCCCATCCATGCCTCCCTACAGACCTGCTTCTCTGCCCACCCGCAGGCAGAGTGCCTTCTGATGAGGCCAAGTGCCTCCCCCCCTGTGGAGGAAGTCGGGGCTGGGGATTTAGGCTCAGTGGTAGAGCTTACCTAGGAAGTGCAAGGCCCTGGGTTCGGTCCCCAGCTCCAAAAAAAAAGAACAAAAAAAAAAAAAAAAAAAAAAGAGGACTGTCAGTCGCACCGGCTGAACCGGGACCCCACACTCTGCTCCCCTGTCACTCTTAGATGGCCCTGCCATTTGAGTCTCCTTTGCAGTCTGCTCTGATAACACTTGAATAGGTCATTTACTCCCCACCCATTGCTTACTGGTCCCTGGCTCCTGGCCCTACCTCAGGCTGCTCCCTCCTGCCTAGGACTATGGTTATCAGAGCGTGTGCTGAGAATCGCGGGGAGCCTCAGAGGCTCCTGGGGGTCTCCGGATTCCCTTCTCCCACCTCCTAGGTAGGAAGCCTTCCTCCAGGCACGGCATCCAAGGCAACCATCTAAGCACATGAAGTGAGAAACCCAACAGAGGAGCGTGCTTACCTTCCTGTGAACACGGCACCAGGAGAGCTGCACCAACACAGGAAAGGAGCTGGTGTTTTGTTTTGTTTTGAAGAAAGAAGAAGTCTTTCCACAGTTTATATGTGTATTATCATTCACATTCTATACAGTGACTTTATTGTGGGTCCGTCTAATGGACCTGAGAGTGTATTCATGATCCCTCTGTTTTCTATCGGAGTAAATATTAACCTCTGTCCTCTACACAACAAAGGGAGTTTGAGGTCTCAGCAGTATTCAGGGGTGGTAGACCTTTCTCCAGGCATGCACCATAAGAGCAAAAGTCTACAGCAGTAAAAGGGTATCCCTCAGACCAAAGACTCTGTGACCTGTCAAATCCAGAATCCAGTTTTTGCACAGCCACCTCCTCTGGGCTGAAGCCCTGGGCTGGGAACTCCCGATGGCTCGCGACATCTCTTCTAGCCATCCTCCCTCTGTGTGGAGCTCTCTCGGGTCTCCCTGTACGCTACACCAAATCTCCTGAAGACTGGAGGAATCTCTGGGGTCTTTTTATTCTTGACCTGCACAAAACCTAGTCCCAAGTATACCAATGGAGTCAAATGAGTGAACATCACACTTGCCCACTCTCACTGTGGCGCCGTCCCTCTGAGTTAGCACTTTATCCCGCTCTCTTACTAGACAAATGGTGCAGAAGTTAAGAGCACTAGATGCTCTTCCGGAGGACCCAGGTTCAGTTCCCAGCACCCACCTGTGGCTCATAAACAGCTCTAACTCCAGTGTCAAGGAGAGACGATGCCGTCTTCCAGCCTCCTTTGTCACAAGGCATGGCAGTCATGCACAGGCAAAGCACTCAGACTCATACATCTGTAATTTCTTGAGGAATAAACCTCATGCTAATATCTAAGGACTGGATGATGCTGAGGTCTGACAGGCTGTGTGTAGACTGGAGAACAAGCATCCCCTCCTCAGCTCCTTGCCACAGTGAGCCAGGACTGTCCCTTCCACGCATCCTCCCACAAAACTGCATGAATCCACTAGTGGAGCCTGAACCCCCATGATCCAATCAAGAGGAACATTCAAGCCACCACTGTGAGTGACACTGGGCTCCCTGGTACTAGAGATAGTGAAGCACCGGTCAGATATGACTGCCGTGAGCCAGCCGCGTTGAGCGTCAGTCGGCTACCACACTCCCCTCGGGGTCTTCTCTGCCTCCCTTCTTCAAAGTTAAAGACCTTGGTGGTTACACGGAGCCTACAGGCTAATCTTCCTAATTCAAGGTCAGTCGATTGGCAACCTAAATTCTACCTGTGCCTTAATTTCGCCTGTGTCATGTAAAGTAACTGGCTCCTAGGTCCCAAGGATGAAGATGTGGACATTTTGGGAGGACCCTCACTCGGCAATCACAGGAAGATCATACCAAGGAAGATGGGCCACTGTTGTGATCAAACTCTTAGAACCTTGGAATTAGGAAGTATTTGGAAAAGCGTGGTAATGTAGGCTACCCTACCGAGTCCAAGGATGCTCTCAACAGAGCCTAATGAACCGTTATGGTGTTTGCTTAGAAGACCGCAGCACCAGCAGAAAGACAGATGGTGCTTGTGGGATTTCAGATGAAACGTCTGCTGGGAATTAAACTCAAGGTTTTGTTGGGACTAATTGTGGACTAATTGAGTTGATGAAGGAACTTTCCAGATAGCATAGCTAGCATTCAGGCAACAGCATAATTATTGCTAGCTGCTTTTAGCCAAGTTTACAGTGAGAACTGAAATAAAATTTCAAAAAGAAGTTTTAATGCATGGGGACATTTCTTTAGGTGACCCTGTGTGAGCAGGGTGTTCTAGAGGTTTTCTCTTTTAAAAAGATTTATTTTATGCATGTGAGTACATTATAGGTGTCCTCAGCCACCAGACAAAGTCATTGGATCCCATTACAGATGGTTGTGAGCTGGGGATTGAACTCAGGACATCTGGAAGAGCAGTTAGTGCTCTTAACCAACCGCTGAGCCATCTCTCCAGCCCTGAGGTTTTCTCTTTTTAAATGGGTTCACGGCCTTATATCCTGGAGCTATCTGGGTGCAGGGGGAATGAAGTCAACTTCCCATCATCCCAGTGATGTTGGATGCTGGAGATGCCAGAAATAGAAAAGGTCCATTGAAGAAGGCCACAGGGGTGGTAGAGATTGCTCAAGAAGGAGGCTGTGTGGGCTGCAAGGAGCACCCATAGAGACCAGGCTGCCCAAGCCCTTCCGAGTTCATACAACGAGGCCATGTGCCCGAGACACTAGCAAATCTAATTTAACATCTGCCCTGCTGTTCTTTGGCCTTGCTCTGGTCATGGTCCTCCTTCTATGACCATCTTTCCCCTTGGAATTGGCATGTTGCCTCTAGGCTGGTGGATGTTGGGAACACAATAGAGACGCTGAACTTACCCTTTAAGTCATGTTGGAACTTTTAAGGCTTAAGGACCCTTAGAGTGGAACTAAATACATTTTCACAATTAGCCTTCTTCGGACCAGAATACGGCACTACAGTAGAGTAATATGTGTTGGGTGTCAGTTTGACAAGGGTTGGGCTTCTGAGGGCTAATCTTCACTGACCGCTTGGAAAGATTTCAAATCACCTATGAGATCTAGGCACACCACTGGGAACTTTTAGAGCACATTCTCTGAGAGGAGAGGGCCCATCTTAAATCTGTGTCACCATCCTGTGAGCTAGAGGACTGTCCTGTGACTTTCACAGGAAGGAGAAGAAAGCCAGAGAACTCCAGCATTTCCATCCTGTCCTTCCTGTCCACAGAAGCAGGTCCCCAAGGTCCCCTCACACCATGACACACCGGAGTAAACCTCTCCTCCCTTAAGACATGTATCCTACATACGTAGCCACTGTGACAAGAAAGTGACAGGGCTTCCTAGTTTCTGTCTCACATTTGCAGATTAAAACTTAGTCGAGATATTTACAATGGTCCTTTTTGCCTGTGCTGTGAACACTGGCATAAATCCCTGGCTAGCTAGGTAGTCCATGATTTGGACGTTGTGGGGCTGTCCACGGAGCACAGCAGCGGCTTTGGATAACAGCAATAAAGGGACGAGCACCTCAGTAAGTTAATAAAACTTTACGTGGACACTGAAATCTGAACGCCCTGCAGCTTTCAAACCCCGTGACATTTTATTCTTACTTCTTATTTCCTTTCTACCAGTTCAAAAAAGAAAACACTCTCTGTAGGTCACAGGTGGGCCATAGTCATTTGTCACCAGGGCTTTGGTTTGGTGGCCCCTCTGAATTAACGGAAGGCAAAATGCCCACAGCACCTTTATCTCATAAGTGTCTCTCCGTGAGGGCCTCTCACTAAATGTGTAATGGCTCTCATCATGGGCTGCATGCTAAAACATCGCCGGAAGGCTGTAATAATAATTAATAATACTAATGCCAGTAGTAAGTAGCCCATCAGGGTGAGTTACACCAGACCCTCTAAAAAGGGTGCATGGACAGTCATGAAGGTCTCTCTCTCTCTCTCTCTCTCTCTCTCTCTCTCTCTCTCTCTCTCTCTCCAACCCCCAGTGATAGATGTTCCCTTAATCACAGTCATATCAGCTCAGCTCTACCAAGCCCTGTGACTGGGCCGGCTAGGTTGGAAGCTCCCAGGGCCTCCCAAAAGCTACATGAGCAGGAAAGAAGATGTGCTTTTGCTTCCCAGTCTTGGGGGGTCCCCAAGCACTCTGCAAATGAGCAGACTGTGAGCTCCCCTCATGGGGACACTTAGGACTCATTGCCAACTCCCTGGAAGGTCAGACAGTGCATAGGTCTGCAGAGTCTGGGGACCAAAGGGTCAGTCCGACTAGAATCTGACCTTAAGCCTTCTCAGGGTCAGGGCTCTCTCGGATTCATGCTCTGAACTCTCCAGGGTCCAGCATGAGAAGCTTCAGCTCTGTAAGCCCTTCCCCTGCTTTGACCTGCAGCCAAGGCTGCTGAGAACAGATGTCCAATCCCACGCAGGTTCTGCCCTTGGTTCCTTCCCCTCTTGCCTTCCTTTGTGGATTCCAATGTGGTGGCAGGGAGAAGACAGTCTTAGCATTTGTTAATACCCACTTGACCCACAAAGGAAAATTCGCCAGCATCATCGCGCAGCTCCTCATTTAAAAACCATTAGACCGTTCCGCTTGGCAGACCAGATCTAAATATTCTTAAAGGGGTGGTTTAATTTAATGATTACCTTAACAAGCCCCCTTTTAAAATGATGATCCGCCAAATTCGGGGGATTTGTTTTGGAATCTGATCCAGTAAGTAGCTTTGTGCAGAGAGGAGCGGAACGGAATCTGATCTGGTTCAGAACTCGGGTGGAAATCATGGAAATTACCTTGCATATTTAATCACCGGAGAAACATGAGTACAAAATGCTTCCCAGAGATTACCTTAGGGGGAAAAAAACAAAACTGGAGCTTCCCCTCTAGCATGCCAAGTGCTGCCTTAGGGGGGGGATTGTTTGGAGGTTCGAGAAAGGGTGTTTCAGGCCTCAGCCTACCCTGCTGTCTCGGGACACTTTTTTAAACAGAGATAGAAAAGAAGGAGGAGTTGCTCACTCGGGCCTGGAGGATGGCCTGCTCTTGCTCCTGATACACTGGTGAGGTTGGAAAGAAAACTACGGGGGGTGGGGAGCGCCTCTGGGTCTGGTGTCCAGAATGGGGGACAGGGGACTGCCGCTCAGAAATCCTGGTCGCCTTCCATCTGCCCCTAGCACGGAGCTAGCAGAAGATTCCATCGCTCTGCCCAGCCTGCAGCCAGTCATTAGGCCTCACAATGGTGAACTGGTGGGCAGGACACCCTCTCCTGACCCTGTGCTAGTCCCCTCCTCTGGAACTTGGTGGAATGTGCAGCCTTCCCTAGGCTTGCTCTATGCCCCCGACATCACACACCTTAACAGAGAAAGCACCCCAATTCTGTGCCCCCTCATTGATTCTTTCTTTCTACTGCACACCGTGGATCAAGTATTAACAGTGACACTTTGGACCCTCATAGGAGGAGGCTGATTTGTCCTGCCTGAGGTTTCACGGACACTGAGACTAGAGCCTGACTTGGGAAATATTTGAACAGCGGAAGAGTGAAATTGTTCCCCTTCTCTGCCACTTGTGTGGATCTCGAGTGTATGCGTCTGACAACACAAGAGAATTGGGTACAGGGTCTGGGTGTGGTGACACATGTCTTTAACCTCAGCACTCAGGAGGCAGAAGCAGCCAGATACCTGAAGTTGGAAGCTAGCCTGGTCTACACAGAGAGTTCAGGACTACATAGTGGAACCCTGACTAAAATAAACAAACAAGCAAGCAAACAAAGAAATGAAAAACAGGCACTGTTGCCCCTGGACTTTAGGGTAGAAGGATTGCGTTTGGCCCAAGTGATGTTGCTTGGACGGGTCTTGGATTCACCTTTCTGAAGCTCTGCCTCACACCTATAAAACGGGACCACATGTATTCTACAGTTATTGTGAGGGCATAAGGCGTTGCAGGGAGCAGGGCAAAAGGCAGGAATCCATGCCGTGTCTCCATCGGTGTGATAGGTAACTCGGATGTCAGCTTAATCCAGCCACAAGATGCCCAGGCAACTGCTCATTTACCTCACTCCAAGACACTTCAGTGACTCTCTCGTGTCCCTCTCCTGGGTGACCTAATGCCTCCCAACCAGCTGAGGGCCTGACTAGAACACAAGGAAACAGAATTCATTTAGGACTGGATGAGCTGGGGCCTCAGCCTAGATCATTAACACCGCAGCTCTCCCGAGCTAGGGCAACAACGCCAGCTCCCCTGGGTCTTGATTTTGGGCACAGAGGCAGTCCTGAGTGACACATAAGCTGTCGGTGGGGACGGTCACCATCATGGCTTATTGGAGTTTCCCTCCTGCTCCGTACCATCCTGGGTAGGTGTGGGTTGGGTTCTGAAGGGATCAGGAAATAGCAGGGCAAAGCTTGACAGAAGAAAGTGCTGAGAGCCACCCAGGTTCCGGCGGCTGGGACGGTGCCCCTGTGCATCCAGCAAGGTGGGCCTCTGTGTGCGTGGGCCCTGTGTGCGCATGCGCACTCCTCAGAGGTGTGAACGCATGCGGTAGCTGCCCACCTGACAGGATGAGTGTGGGTGTGTGTAGGTATTGGTGTGTTCCCAGAAGAGATAGCAGAGGCAAGATAGGCAAACTGCGTGAGTGTGAGAGCACGGCCCGAGGCACACACACACACACACACACACACACGAGCGTGTATGCAGCTGCTTCTGACGTCCACCTTGTGTTTTTCTTGAAGCTTCTCAAAGGTCGTGATTTGGCCGTCCAGAGGAACGGCGACCTTTCTTCCCCACACACATCGAACATGTCGTCTTCTTTTATTCTTTATGAGGAGCTGAGGACGGGTTTGAGCAGCATGGCAATTTGTCAATCAATCTCAAAGGAGAAGGGGACCCCTCTGCATAATTTTACACCCAGCATCCAATGCGACCTTGGGCTGTGCATTGAACTGAGACAGCCAGGAAGGAGTTTTGCAGGCATGTCAAGCCCACACCTCCTCCTAGCACCCAGACATCTCTACTCCAACGTACCATCAGACAGGCCAAGGAAGCTGTGCCTAGAGCGGAGAGCCTCGTGCTCCTAAATCAATGATTCTCAACCCATGGCTCCCAACCCACACAGGGGCTGCATATCAGATAGCCTGCAGGTAAGATACTTACACTGTGATTCGTAACAGTAGCAAATTGTACTTAGGAAGTAGCAATGAAATAAAGTCATGGTTGGGCGTCACCACAACACGAGGAACTGTATCAAAGGTCGCAGCTTTAGGAAGGTTGAGAACCGCCAGAACTCTTTCTCATTCCTAGGCAGCCTGCTTCTTCAGTTCCCTCCAACCCTAAGCTTCTCCAGGCCTGACTGGGCTATGGCTGCTTCCGGCACACCGGCCATAATAATATTCCTTTGTTCTCCCTTAGAATCCATTCAGTCATCCAATACATAAGTGCTTCAAATCTGGCATGGCTCTGCCCAGGGGCAAGCAAGGATGGAGTCCAATAGCATGGGCCAGTCCCCACCTTGGGGACATCAGACATATCTGAACCTCCCTCTGTCTTCCCAGGTTGGCTCAGGTAGCTGCCTTTTACTTAAGTAGCCAACCCTGAGCCTGCGTGAAGAACCACTGATCCCTTTCCTTCTTCTCTGCACTCACTCTGCACATCGTTCCACACTGGAGTCACCTCCTCCGGACTGTCCCCCTCTCTGTCTCGTTCTGCTACACTAAACCACTCAGTCCTGCTCACCTGCAGACCCCAGCCCCATGCACAGACAGCGCCTGGCTCCTAACAGACCCTGAAAATGTTTGCACACCTGCTAGAACCGTCAGTCTCAGCCAGAGAAAAGGCAAGGTGCTTTTCTCTGCATACGCAATGTCATCGTTATCGATTAATTAATTATTGTTGCCATAGCAACCTTCCGCTTTCTTTGGGCATTTATAGCTGTTACTTTATTCTCCTAACAACTCTATGAAGCAGGTGGATTCTCCCCAGCTAGCCGAGGGTCAGAGAGGTTTAGCAACCCCTCCGAGGTCACAGAGCTAGAAGGAGACAGTGATTGGTCTGAAGCCATGCTCACTACTGGCCTTTTCCAGCCTGCCCACATAGCAAGTTTTACATTTCTGTTTCACCCTTAACCGTTATCTCAGGGCTCTAGATAGGGACCCTGGGCCGGCCTCTTTCTTGACCAGCTTAAGAGCCCTTCCCTGAAGAACCCCCTTACCCCTAGAACTAGCCACTTTGGGGAGTGACTTTGCCTGAGGCTGAATTATGGAAATCAGCTGTCAATTATCCCGGGTGGCTGCGTAAAAGAATTACCGCAACAGTCACGGAGAAAAGAAAACTTCGTTCTCACCACCTACCAGTAAAAGCTAATTCAGAATAACTCCATTTAACAGTTATTTTATGCTGAAATACCGAATACCTCAGGGAGTCTTTTAGGGATTTTATAGTCTCTTTATTTATAAATGATTCATGCTGCATTTTCAGAAAAACCTACAATTAGTGTGGGTAGCATAGAAGCTCCTTGGGGAAAGGTAAAAAAAAAGAAAGAAAGAAAGAAAGAAAGAAAAGAAAAAGAAAGGAGAAAAAGAAATAGAAAGGTAAAACAAGAAAAGGAAAGAAAGGAAAAGAAAATGGGTGTGAGGTCCTGCTCATTCCCACCCCATCCCCCCACCCGCAGACTGCCGACCGCCTTTGTTTTTCCAGCGGCCTAGAGTGAGGTGGAGCAAGGAGGCCAGGGTATTTCCTCTAACCTTCTGACGCATGCTCCTTTGACAGTATTTGTTCATCAGCCCACGAGAGTCTTTTAAGGCGCGTGACACTTCGGCACGTGCTCCCAGGCCTGAGGAAGTTTAAAGAGCTCAGAGCCGCTCCTCACTAAACTTACCTCAGCACGGAAAGGAGCCTCGTGAGGCATCTGTGGTCTGGGCAGCCGGAGCCAAGGATTATGGAGCAAAGGAAAGACATAGACTCCAGATCTAGAACCATCTAAGAGAGCGCTTAGACCAGATAGGCTCAAGGTTCCCTGCTGGAGGAGGGGAAGGGACCCGGGGGGGGGGGGGGAGCAGGGGCGTGGGAGGGGCATGGTAGGGGAGGGAGAAGTGGGGCAGGGAGGGGAGCCAGCCACCTGTGGGGCCTTGTCACTCCCTCATTCCCTGCATGGTTTGGTTTGGTTTTTTAACTCTTATTGGTTCTTTGTGAATTTCCCATCATGCACCTCAATCCCACGACTCTCTCCCTCCCCCTCCCCCATCCTCCCCTTCCGTTCATACCCATCCTCCACCCTTACAACCTCCCCTCCAACAGAGAAAAAAAAATCTCGCTAATGAAACTGTAGTGTGTTCGTGTGTCCCACAGTATAGCCTTTTGTCCATCCTTCTTTGCTTGCAAATGTTCATGGCAGTGACTTGTCAGCTGGTGTGAGGCCTTTGGTTTCTGCTGCTCTATCCATACTGGAATCTCACTGGCATCCCCTTCCTCTCAGATAGCCTGTTGCTCTGTGTCATGGAGATCCTGTAGTTTTGGATATATAGGACCCAGCAGTTCATCGACGGGGTAGATGTTGGGCTGGCCAATTCAGAGCCCTGGGCCTAGGCCTGAGACCTATCTGAGTTGGTCAGCACACAGGCCCTCCCACTCTCACACCCTCAGGCTGGCTCAATGCAAACCCCGCCATGAGGGACAGCTCTATTGTGCTGCCCAGGCAAGGTACAGGGCCCCTTTCCAAAGTGCTGCTGCTGGTGAAGGACAGGGCCAACTCTCCTGCTCCCATGACCCCAAGGGCCAGCTCTCCCACCTACCATAGGTGCTGAGGGACAAGGGAAGGGGAGGGTGTCTCTCCCTCGCCCATGCCACCTCATGGGAGACAAGTGGTTGAACCAGCTCTCTCAGGCAGTGTGCAAGGCCCACTCTCCCAAGTACTGCCATTAGAGGTGGGGTCAGCCCTCCTGATCTCCTGCCTCCAGAGCCAGCTCTCCCATGAGTCCCAGGTTGGGGTGGGGCCAGTTCTGAACAGTCCTCAGTGGCAACATGTCCCCAAGTGGCAGCTCAGACTAGGAACATCTGTCTGGTCTCTGGTGGTGACAGACCCCTGCTGGTCAGAGCCATGGATCCAGACATGACCCCCAATGGCAGCACAGGCCAGGGCCCCACCATGGTCCCAGGTAGCATCACTGGGTACTCACATCACTACCCTCGAATCTCCAGTTCTGCCTCTCTTCGTTGTGCCCAAATCCTTCTGTTTCTCTTTCTCTCTCATTTCTCCACCATTTAGTTGCTCCTCTCAGAGGTGCCCAGGGTCTCTGAGTGTCTAGGGACATCTCAGGAGTGGTCTCAGAATGCTGTGCCTCTGGGCAGGGATCATCTCTGGCAATGTCTGCCCCTCCAGGCCTGTCTAGTCTGGTGGTCATCTCAGGCTAGCTGTCTGCCCCAGGCCCATGGCACCCATCTGGTGGTTGTCTGAAGTTCACCCAGTCTGCCCGAGTGCTTTGTGAGGGTCGTCTGTCTTGGGTCCTGCCCAGGGCCTCGGGTCCAAGGTGGGGTTTCTCTAGTCTCCCCATCCTGGGAGCCTGTCAGGCTTGCCTAGCACCCGACTGCTGGTCATCTCAGACAAGTTTCCTGGCAGGGCCCGCTGATGCCAGGCTCACTTTTTTCGGGGAATGTTAGACTACTATTCAGAGGTTCTTAGGTCAGACAGCTGAGCATAGACAGCCTCTCCCTCTCTGCCACCTCCAGGGGCAATCATTGTTTGGTCTTTTGGGGCATCTCCTCTGTGTCATGTGTGATGTTTCTGGATCCAGGAGAGTCTGGTCTAATGGAAAGATGATCACAGACAGCCCCACAGCAGACAATGGGACAGAGTTCACACACGGGAAACTGAGATGGCCAAAGGGTGCCGCAGTCTCAGGAGAAACGATGTCTAAGCAGAAAGGTGAGGGTGAACAGACCACAGGGAGTCCCAAGCACATGCATAGCCATTGATAGCTCAGTGCAATGGAAGCCAGGCTGGCCTGGGTCAGCACCTTGTTCAGATGCAGGACTGAACGAGGAGGCAGAAAGGTGGTCAGAGAACCTGAGGTCATCCACAAAATGGTCATTTCAACAGGAATTTTTACCAAGAGTGAGGGACTGACCTTCCACACAGTCAGTGATTACCCCTGCGGATGGCCCAGAAGAGGCAGATATGACTCAGAGACAGAAATAAGATTATTAGTTGGGTCACTGACTAAAGACCTCAGGACTTCTGAGCATTTTGAGCTGTGTGATCATCCCCATTGGCAGAGCAGTTTATTCATGTGTGATGTCATGGGTGGTCATGGGAGGGAGGGCAGGGTTCCTGGTTTTTAGCTTAATAGAAAGTAAATAAAGTGGATCTCATACTCATGAGAAGAAGAAGTTCAAGAACAAGAAGAATGAGAAGAACAAGAAGATAATGATGATAATGATGATGAAGACAAACAAGAAGAGGAGGAGGAGGAAGGGGAGGAGGAAGGGGGAGGGGAAGAAGGGGAAGGGGAAGAAGAGGAAGAAGGAGGAGGAGGAAGGGGAAGAGGAAGAGGAGGAGGAGGGGAGGAAGAGGAGGAAGAAGGGAGGAAAGAGGAAGAGGAGGAGGAGGAGGAGGGGGAGGAAGAGGAGGAGGAAGATGAGGAGGAAGAGGAGGAGGAAGAGGAGGAAGAAGAGGAGGAGGAAGAAGAGGAAGAGAGGAAGAAGTGAAGAGGAGGAGGAGGAAGAAGGAAGGAAGAAGAGGGAAGAGGGGAGGGGAGGAAGAGGAAGAGGAGGAGGAAGAGGAAGAGGAGGAAGAGGAGGAGGGGGAGGAGGAGAAAGAGGAAGAGGAAGAGGAGGAGGAGAGGAAGAGAAGAGGAGAAGAAGAAGAAGAGGAAGAGGAGGAGGAGGAAGAGGAGGAGGAGGAGGAGGAGGAGAAGGAGGAGGAGGAGGGAGGAGGAGGAGGAGGAGAAGGAGAAGAAGAAGAAGAAAGAAGAAGAAGAGAAGAAGAAGAAGAAGAAGAAGAGGAAGAGGAAGAAGGGAAGAAGAAGAAGAAGAAGAAGAGGAGAAGAAGAGGAGGAAGAAGGAGGAAGAAAAGGAAGAGAGGAGGAGGGAGAAGGGAGGGGGAAGGGAAGAGAGGAGGAGGAGGAGAGGAGGAGGGGGGAGGGGAAGGGGAGAAGAAGAAGGGGGAAGGGGGGAAGGGGAAGGGGGGAAGGGGAAGGGGGACAAGGGGGAAGGGGGAAGGGGAAGGGCAAAGCGGAGGAGGAAGAGGAGGAAGGAGAAATGAAAAGACACCTCACCAAGAATATATAACCGACCAATGAGAGGCTACAAAGAGACCCCATGTGCTGTGTGAGCAGGGTACATGAGTTTAAACAGCGAGCTTTCGTACTCCAACTACAACTGTATCAGAAACTCAGCATCCACAACAACAAACACCAGAGACGGTGGAGATCACAGAGACCCACTCGCTGTCACTTCAAGTCAGAAGAGAGGAGTCACTGGGGAAGACCGTTTGGAGTGTTCTTACACAACTGACAATACTCGGAACCATATGTGTTCATGCTCTTTGGAATTTCCTCGACGGAACTGAAAATTTATGGCCGCCCAAAATCCCGTGTTTATAGCAGCTTTTTTTTCATAACGGCCACAATGTGGAAGCCACTAAGACGCCCTTAGTGAGTGAATGGGTAAGTAAAATGTGGCACTCTCAAACAATGGGCTTTTATTCAGTGTTAAAAGGAAATGAGTCATCAAAAGCAGAAAAGTCATGGCAGCATTTTAAATCCATGTTGTTGAATGAAGGGAGCCAATAGGAAAAGACGACTTCTATAGACACAGATCACTGTGCATTGGCCTAAAACCCTCCAAGTGTGCCTCGGAGGAAGTGCGTCCTGAGGCAAAAACCACGGGCTCCAGGTGAGAATGTGTAGTGAATCTTTTGCAGGTTGTACCTATGGACCTTTCTGGAAGGTGATGTTAATAATGGAAGAGGCTGTGCCTAGGTAGAAGCCAGGGGCATGTAGAAAGAACTCTTTATTTTCCTATACAGATACTGTAAGGGGTACGTGTCAGACGGACTGTAACCCTAAACCTCATCTAATGAGAAGAACCTGTTTCAATAATTAGCAGAAGGCTTAAATCGATCCCTCCCTCAAGATTCAAAAAGAAACCAAACGAGCTCTAGGAGAGATGGCAGACAGTGCTAGTCACTAGGGAAATGTAACTCGACACAGCCTGGAGATGTCACTGCACACCTGTCTGGATGGCCCCAGGAAAAGCAGGAAAAGGGTAACACCAAGTGCTGGCAAGGGTTTGGACCAACTGGGACTTCCCTCTATCGCTGGTGGGAATTTAAAATGGTTCCCTGGGTGCTGGAGAGATGGCTTAGAGCATTGGCCAAAGGAGCTCGTGACCACCTGTAGTTCCAGGGGATCCCACGCCCTCCTCTGGCCCCAGAAGGCACTATAGACACATGATACACAAATATACATGCAGACACACATAAGATAAGAATAAATCATTAAGTGGTATTCTGGAGAAGAGCAGGCGGCATCTTAAGATTCTTACGAGGTAAAGCAGGCATTCGCCTTACTATGCAATCACTGTTTACCCAAACGGAGTGTGAGCCTAGCCAGCTTCCTGTACATTCTATAGGGGAATGTTTACAGCTGCTGATGACCACCAAACACTGGCAATGGCCCAAGTTTCTCACCTGGGAGACAAAGAAGCAACGAACTGTGTTATGTCTGTATATTGGAATATTACTCATCAATGAAAATGAAAGAATCCTAATATTCATAAGAACAGACATGAATGTCAAACTCATCGAAGCCAAGCGCAGGGCTCTCTAGGAAGCCAGTTAGACAACATTCTCATACAGGCAGGGCTATGAGGACAAGAGGCTCATCAGAGGCTAGCAGGGACTGGCAGGGGGGTGCAAGGGAAGACAGATTCGACCTCATAGGGCATGGGAAGATGTTGTCCCTCCGTAAACCCTCTTCACCTCTCCGTGTGGCAGTGTCACACCACAGTACGATTTGTCAGTACACCTAGAGCTGCCAATCACTAGTGAGCATGGATCCTGCCTCGGCAATCACACTTCGACACTGAAAGAGGGAAGGAAACGAGGTCATTAGAAAAGCTATTTTTTTTAATCCTTAAGAATATGTAAAACGCGGCTTTCACGGGAAACCTGTTTTTTGCTTTTTTTTTTTTTTAAAGGGAGATAAATAGAAAGAAGTGAAGGACTCTTTGAACGCAAGTCCCTTTCATTCTTAATAGTAGAATCCATATTGCCAGGAACGATAATATCTGTAGAGATCAAAAACCACATCAAGATGATGTTGCGCTTAATTTTTTATAAGGCGGAGAGGTCCCCGTGTTCATCTGGCACCTCTCCGAGCATGCAAAGTGACAGGTACTACGGGCACCTTGCCGTCCTTAATTACAAGGAAGCAGAGCACCTGCCTGGGCCAACTCTCCCCTCCTTGCGTTCCAAGTTTGTTCCCCAAACTTCTTTGTCAGAGAGCCGCCCAGGGCTGAAGTTGCCTCCCCTCCAACTCCGTCCCCCTCCCCCAAAATAAACTCATAGTTGGGTCGCTCGAGCGCAAGACACGACAGCCAACGCCAATCGCCTGACTTCTTCCCACCCAAACTGACAGAACCTGATGGTTATTTATTTATTTACTTACTAATAATTTATAGGCTGTCTCCTCCTGGAGAGAATGTGAGTGACTTGCTGGATCTCTTGGCATCGTCTCCAAAACACATGAGCATCTCGGGGAAGCAAACAACCGCTGGAGAAGTGGCCTTTGGTTTCGTTCCAGGTTCTGCGGAGTCACGAGGCCCTGTTTAATGAGCCCATTACTGCAGACTATGAATAATGGAGTGTCCAACCTGGCTGTTGCGCTAAAGGGGGGGTGTCACATAGACACCCCCTCCGCAAGGCTGTCTATAGAGGTACGGGGAAGGAAGCCACTGGTTAATTGGCTCAAGGACTTGACACGTTGATAAAACTGGAACTTTTTTTTTTTTTTTTTTTGCCTAAAAAGTCAATAAGCCATGAACTTAGCAGCCATTGAGTGGTATCTCTGGACCAAGTGCTTTACCTGATGCCTGCTCTTCAACATTTAGCAGGCAGGTAGTGGGACTCTAAGAAAACAGAACACGCTCAGAGAGGGTGTGCAACTCCCCGAGGATCACAGAGCTGATAAGAGTTCAAGTTCTTTTTTTTTTTTTTTTTTTTTTTTCCTTTTTTTTTTTTTCGGAGCTGGGGACCCGAACCCAGGGCCTTGCGCTTGCTAGGCAAGTGCTCTACCACTGAGCTAAATCCCCAACCCCAAGAGTTCAAGTTCTAATGGCAATCCACGTCTTCCTAAATCCAAAGTCCGTACTTCCCTGCTTCCTCTGAACCTTGAGATCTGGGCCCAGGCTACAAGTGTCGCA
The DNA here is from genome assembly GCF_011064425.1 of Rattus rattus. NCBI lineage: Eukaryota > Metazoa > Chordata > Mammalia > Rodentia > Muridae > Rattus > Rattus rattus. The sequence goes on along the minus strand of NC_046160.1, from coordinate 123,864,055 downwards.
CCCAGTTCTCTGGGTTATCGCTGTCACAGTGACAGCCCCTGCTCAGCTGCAGACCCCGCTCTGTGAAATGTCATACTGCTTGTTACGAGTGACAGCAAGTTCAGTTTCAAACTGGAACAAGCAGGCTGAATCAAGACAGAGGAACAGAGGAGCTTGGATCCAAGGGTCCCCTGAATAGGCCCTCCCCTATAGTGCTGCTTCTTTGGATGGGTAGGGACCCAGGCAGGGATAGAGAAACGGGCTCATCTCTACAGGATGCAACACATGTCCTATGTAACCAGATGGCACAGCCTCCAAACTTACTTCCGGAAACCAGGCTTCCCAGAAGGCGGCTGGCATACCCATTCATAAACCAGAGGGCTGAGAATGGCCACTGATGAGTAGGAGAAAGCCAGTCAATGTCTTCTGATCCAGTTCTGTCCCTTGGACCCCAGTGAATTATTTAGTTCTCTGCTTGCTGTCACAAAGTACCTGACACAAGTCACTTCAGGAAGAGCCCAGAGTTTGAGTTCATAGTCCATTGGTATGAGGAAGGCATGGTGGCGGGATCGTGGGCACTGGTCATAAAACCTCAGAGGGCCAAAGCCAGACCCTGTGATGCACTACCTCCTGCAGGGCTCTGCCTCCTAAACCTTCCAAAATGGCACCACACACTGGGAACCAAGCTTATGCGGGACAATTCACTCAAACCACAGCACTAGGAAGAGAGCCTGGCCGGCCTTCTTTTGGAATTCACAAGGGGCTTCTACTGTGAGACTATAACACAAGAGAGTACAGTAGCAGGCTTGTTGGTGAGTCTTACTTGGTCTACCACATCCTCACAGTCTAGTTGAACGCAGAAGACTCCATGTGGCCCTAGAAGCTGGCAACACCACAGGAAGAAAAGCTTTCAGTCACCAAATCACTTCAGGATGGGCTGTGACATGCCCGGATGTCAATGATGAGTTAAATTAAGTCACTCAAATGTTGGGGCTGTAACCACAGCTGGCATTGACAATCCTAACGAATCTGCATTGTTCAAAAAATGGTGTGGAAGTCAGCCACAATAGCCTGTGTTGGTGATTTCCTATTGGTGATGAGGGTAAGAACAGGGTCTCCCATGTCCCCTCCCGGGGAGGGGACAGAATGGAGGTGTCAATAAAACAGGTTTGTAGACTTACACGAGTCTTCAAGTGACCTCGGATAAGTCACTTCCAGACTCTGGGCCTCAGTTTCCCCGAGGAGAGCATGATACATCAGCCCTCTCCAGATTCTGACTTCCAGTCAGCCATCGTGTCTCAAGCGGTTTGGGGATGGTTTAACTGTCAACCTGATCCAGCTTAGAATCACCTGGGAAGAGAGTCTCAAGGAGAGATTGTGGTGAGAATTTTGGTTTCTTTAAAAACACAGAAAGGTTATGTGAATATGTTTTCCATTTAATCCCAGGTATAGGATATGGGGCTACTTCAGATGGTCTACAGCAGCTGACTTTGATTTGTCTCGTGCTCTGTTGGGGACGTGATTCTGCCAGCTAAAGACTGTTGATGTTTGGAATTCTGGGGACTCTTGACAGGGTATAAAATACCAGAACCCCAAGAGGGTGTGGTGGCGGCTGCTGCTGCCCCCAATGATGATGATGGCAGCGGTGGTAGTGATGGTGGTGATGATGATGATGTTTTTCTAGACTTCTGGATGCTGCTTGACGATATCCTGACAACAAAGATTGGACTTGCCGAAGGCACTCAACATGCCTAATCAGCAGTAAATAGTCTCAAGAGACCTATGCCCCCTTTCCCCTCTAACTTCTTTCTCACCTACCTAGTATTGAGGGGTGGGGAGAAATTAGGGTGGAGAAGAGTGGTAGATATAATAACCCAATAAAGTAGCCAAGAAGTATGGGTACAAGAGATTGTCTAAACCAGCTTAGACCAACCATTGCCTTCATTGACACGGGAAGACCCAGCCTGAAATCATTCCCCTGGCTTACATGGTGGGCTGTAGAGGAGCAGAGAATGCTTGCTAAGTACCAAGCATGCACCTATAAACGTCTCTTAGCTCTCAACTATAGTGACTGCGAGTACACGAGCTCCTTCTTTTGAGACTACACTTAGGAGCCCCAGGCTGTTGACTGGGCAAACTTCTATGCAGATCCCCTACACCAGGTGACTTTCCACTCCCAAAAAATCACTGAAGTGTATTTGCTCTAATTTCTACAGAGCATGAATCCCCACATGTGAGCCAAGTGCCCAGTCCCACTTGGATCCTCTAATTGCTCAGCCACATCCATTACATCACCTTGCGTCCACATCCACAATCTTTATTATTAATAATATCACTGTAATATCTGTCCACTGTGCAACAGCCTTCTACCTAAGAGGGAAACCTCTGTAGGGTGTACTCCTACCGACCAGAAGCTGGTGGCTGCTGCTCCTGCTGCTGCCACCCCCCCCCATGCTCACACAGCAGCAGCATGGGGGCAAAGTGCCCGGCTACAATTAGCACCCATTATCTTTTTAACCATGCCCAGGATCCTGCCTTAAAGAAGTGTACACTGATGCTTGAGGAAGCCACATTACCTGCCAATTAGTTGTCTGTCTATGACAAAATGCCTGAGGCCAGCAACCTAGGAGGAAAAATTCATTTGAGCTCACAGTTTTGAAAGTTTCGGTGTATAGCTGGACCAGGGACCCTAACTCAAAACAGCAGCAATGAAAAACAGTTTGGATGCTATGGGAAACACGAAAGAATTTTCTCCAAAGATCAAAAGTGGAACTACGGTGTGGCCTAGCCATCTCATTTCCGAGATAAATCCAAAAGCACGAGGTCAAGATCTAGAGGCGCCTGCCTGCCATGGGTATTGTGCTGCCATTCAAGATGGCCACCAGGGGAACAATGTCAATGGCCAGAAGAAAGGAGAAAGACAATGTCATACACACACATGGAGGAGTATTGTTCAGCTTGTAAAAAGAAAGAAGCCCCTGGCGGTTACATCGATGAGCCATGGGAACACGGCACTGAGTGGCTAAGCCCATCACTAAAGTGCAAACATTTTATGACTTGACTTCAGTGAGCATCTAAAATAGCCAATATCATAAATGCAAAATATACAACAGTGGCTGCTCTGGGAAGGGGAGGGGAAATAGCTGCTGATCAATGGACTCCATGTTCTGCAAGACGTGTGAGTCTCAGAGATCTGCTAAGCAGCGCCGTGTGCAGGGAGCAATACAGCACAACTCACTGAAAATTGAGCTTCTGTCGTTTTAACCTACGCTTCTAAATCACGAACTCTTCGTTCTTTCAGCCAAAGTCATGACTAAGCCACCCTCCCTCTGAGCTGACATCTGTGCCTCACAGACCTTCTTCTGTGTCTCATACCTACAGAATAAGGAGCTCCGGGCTGCAAAGGAACGTTGATGTGTGCATTCCGTTACCTGATGTGTGCGTTCCGTTACCAGTCAGTTGAACGAGGATGCACACAAACACTAAAGCACCCTTTCGGTAAAACAGAGTTCATAAAATATAGTCTTATGTATTTATATAAAGATGTATATGCTAGTATAAATATATTTCTATAAATATGTGTTATATAGGTATATAAATATTATATATACACACAATATATATGCAGGAAGTTGTGATGTAATCCCAGCATTCAGGAGGTCTCTAGGATCTAGGCCAGTTTGGGGAATATGGCAAGACCTCGTCAGGAACAAAGGAAGGGGAGCAGGAAGGGAGGGACAGAGGGAGGGAGGAAAGAGTAGAAGGAGGGAGGGAGGGAGAAGGAAAAGAAAGAAGGAAGAAAGGAAGGAAAAGGAAAGAAAAGGAAGAAAGAGAAGGGAAGGGAAGGAGGGAAGAAGGGAGAAGAAAAAGAAAAAGAAAGAAAAAAGGAAGGAAGGAAAAAGAAAGAAAGAAAGAGAAAGAAAGAAAGAAAGAAAGAAAGAAAGAAAGAAAGAAAGAAAGAGAGGAAGGGAGGGAAAGAGAGAGAGGGAGAGAGGAAGGGATCTAAATGGCGTTTCTATTTGCTGGACCTCAGAATATATAAAAGCCAAAGCAAAGGGAAAAAAGGTAGCTTCCAGCTGGAAACAGGGAGAAGAAAAGTCTGACCACAGAGTCATTTTATACCATTTGTCCCCACAAATGTAGCTTTCAAACTCTGTCCTGTTTTTCCATGGCCAGACCACTCACGCCACCCCTTATGTATCTGAGGGGTCTCTGCATCTGGAAGCTGGCTAAGCAGCCTGGTTAATGCCGTGACCTTGAGGAGCTCACCATCTGAAGCTGCCGTGGGCAGTAGACAGGAAAACTACCAGTGAACACTGTAGCTCCACTAAGGAGAGCACTGCGCTGCAGACAGGGTCTGCAGATGGAGAAGCAGTCCTGCACCCTGCCCCGCCCTACCTGAAACCCGTGGGCATCTGAGTAGGGACCCCAAACTCCCTTCTCTCTATAATACATTAGTGGCTGGGACTGTGTGAAGGCTTATACAGCTGTTGACTGGAAAACAGAAGTCAAGGAGGAAATAAGGCCGCTTTCACTGAGAAAGCTTGAGCGTGACTTCCCCTCCTCCAAAGCCGGGTGGCCAGACATTCCTGAACAGGTTCTGCATCTGCCACCTATTGTCATCACCTTGGGGTATCCCCTCCCCGTTTCTCTCACAAAGACACCCTGAATCCAGGATGGGTCTATCTCCATGACCTTAAGCCATCGCATCTCCAACCACCCTGCTTCCACCCTGTGGAAGGCCTTGCTCTGAGGTCCTGTGTGGGCATGAATTGCATCAATGGAGGGACATAATGCAGCATGCCACACAGCCTCGGGTCCACTCTGGATGAAAGAGGTTTGACAGGTTGAGAACCCCTGGTGACAGCCCAGAAAGATCACACAGTGTCCTCACAGCTGAAATGTCCAGCAAGTGCCAGTCCTAGCCATTTGCCACCAGCAATGCCCAAGGGCGGCCAGAGACACCCAGCTCAGTGGAGAGCAAGCACCATTGTGGAGCCTTTCATCCTCCGATAACAACACTAGAGGAGTGGTTCTTGACCCGTGACTCAGGACCCCCCAAGACCATGGCGAAACACAGATGCTTACACAAAAGTTCCTAACAGTAGCAAAATTATGGTTATGAAGCAGCAATGAAAATAATTTTATGGTTGGGGGGTCGCCACAACATGAGGAACTGTATTAAAGGTTCACAGCATTAGGAAGGTTGAGAGCCACTGCTCTAGAGGAATCTGTGTTTGCCCAACAACATCCGTGGGAGAGGTTCTGTCAGACATGGGACGAGATCTGATGTTACGTTCAACTTTCATCAGCACGACGCACGTATATGCTCCTGAAGTTGCTTGGTTTTTATGCCATGGTAATGTTTTTGACAAATTCTCAAATATTCGAAGCCTCTGTGGAGATATAGGGGGGAAAGTCAGCAGAAGAGGAGGAGGGGGAAGAGAAGAGAGATGGGGGGAGAGAAGAAGGGAGGAGAGGAAAGGAGAGGAGAGGAGGGAGGAGAGGAGAGGGGGAGGAGAGAGAGGAGAGGGAGAAAGAGAGGAGAGGAGAGGAGGGGGGAAGGAAAGGGGAGAAGAGAGGAGAGGGGGAGGAGAGGAGGAGAGGAGGGGGAGAGAGGAGAGGGGAGAAGAAAGGAGAGGAGGGAGGGGAGAGGGGAGGGAGAGGAGAGAAGAGGGAGGGGAGGGGGGAGGGGATATGGGGGGGAGAGGAGAGAAGAGAAGAGGGGGAGGGGAAGGGGGGAGGGGGAGGAGAGAGGAAAAAGGAGAGAGAGGAAAAAGAGGGAGGAAGGGGGAGAGAGAAGAGAAGAGGAGAGGAGAGGAGAGAGAGGAGAGGAGAGGGAAGCAGGCTGAAGGACCAGCCTGAGTCTTCTCAGGAGAGCCACTTGCAGTCCCACCAGGGTCCCCTGCCCTTGTTTCTAAGAAAATCCCAGTGTAGCTGAAATGAGGGAGGTTCACAGCTGCCTCTCCACTGCACTCGGAATTAATTCCTTGAAATAGAAACAAGTCACCGGTTCAGCAGCCTGTGCCCTCTCCCAGATGAGTGCTATGTGTGCAGAGATGTGACCCTCGCTGGAAATGGCACAGGGCATTTCTGGGTAGAGCTGACACAAAACCCCTGCCTACTGTGGTTAGCTTCTCACAAGGACGGAACGGCTTAGAAATCCAATCTTCAGCACTCAAGGATGCACGGTGCGGGGATCATGGTGCTACCTTAACATCCAATTTACAGGAATTTTGCAAAGTATGCAGATACGCAGAGGTATGAGGGCGCATGTGTGGGTGTGGTAGCTGTGTGCATGCATGTGCACAGATACGCACACACACACACACACACACACACGTATCTGGTGGGGGCAGTGATTTTAAATCCCCCACCCCGTCCACCGATGTCACATTTTAATGTAATATCATGTCAAATGCATATTCATGAAATAGAATCTTGGCAGTGGCACAAGGAAAGTGGGATGAAGTGTGTTTGGCGGAGTGCGTCACGTTTCCAGGCCAGCGGATTTTTTGATTAAAGTCCCTTATCCGTTTTATCATGCATATCCACTCTCTGATTAAAGTGATCTGGGGCTGACACTCACAATGTCAGTATGCACTGAGACCCTTCACACAAAACATGGTTGGAATTTATATCCTTTTTAAAAAAAAAAAGGGCCCCACACACCCGACGACTAAGCCGAAATAGAACCCCTGTTCATTTAAATCTGAGTCTCCCTCGGATGCTCCCAGCCACCCCTTCCCTGGTTCAGAGAGGTTGAACCCAGAATATCTGTCACTGTGCAACTTCAGATGCTAAATTTTGTTGCTTTTATTTTTAAGTCAAGTTTCTTTTTCTCCGATTTCTTGGGCTTTGTGTCAAACATTTCCATTTGGGAAAAGTAAGCTCCCCACCACTCAGTCAGTCTCTCTCTGTCTCTCTCTGTCTCTCTCTGTCTCTCTCTGTCTCTCTGTCTCTGTCTCTCTCTCTCTCCCTCTCTCCCTCTCTCCCTCTCTCCCTCTCTCTCTCTCTTTCCCTCTCCCTCTCTCCCTCTCTCTCCCTTTTCTTCTTCCTCTCCCTCTCCCCCACCCCGTGTGGAATATCAGTGGTGACACTCCTCCTGATGGCTGGCCTTCCACACATGGTGAAAGGCAACATGTCCCATTTTCCTGACACATGATGTTCACAGGGATGGCTCTCCCACCAATTCGATGAGGAAGAGCCAACATCATTGTCCACTCCATGGTGGCAGAGAGCAAGCATTCCCAAGGCCATCGGTTGGGTAGAGCTGGCAGTAAGTCTCCGGCCTCTCTCCAGCACTGCCATCTCCTTCAGAATGAACGCCAAGGTCAGCAGTCGCCCGTTGAGGCAACAGGTTATTCCTCGTGAGAACATACAGCAGCACATGTGTCGAGCACATGAGGAAGGAGAAGCCTGCATCATGGGGGTGAGGGGGAAGAAGGCTCTAAGGCCCCAGGTCACATCAGCACTGACCACCTGGGGACCTTGGCAAGTCCCTGCCTCCTTCCAAATCCCCAGGGCACTTCTGGAGGCTGGAGCACACCTGCCATGCAGGCCTCTCAGGTAGTGTGTGGTCCATACACACAGGGACGGACCTACCTGCTGGACACTGAACCCGTTTTCAGAATAATAAAGATGGCCTACCTGGCCTCCAGGCCAGGGCTACTCTGCTCTAGAGAGGCTGCTGTCCATCCACGGTAGCAAGAAATCTCGCGGTTGTGTTTAAATCATGGCCTACCTCAGGGACCCACACTTCGGACCCCCTGAGCAGTCTCTAGTCTATAGACAGATGCCAGGTCCCTCCTGTGCCCACCCCTCCAGTGTCCCCTCCCCAACCCAAGGAGGACTTTTGCTCATTATCAATCCTTAGAGACTGAAGAGCTAAGGCGGGACTGGCCTGTCCTCAGACTCCCAGAATTCCAGTGCAGGACAAGCCATAGGAGGGCCCCACAGCTTGGCCAAGTGAATTCATCAATGTACTCCTGACTGAATGCACCCCACGGGTGGAGCCCCCTGTTGTTCCAGATCCTTCTGCCACCCACACCTCATTCTGCCTCACCCCAGTCTCACAATGAGTCTCATAAGGCAGACTCGGTAAGTTCAGTTTGCTGAGGAACAGTTGAGACTCAGAGAAGGAAGACCTACATGACATCCAAGGGCAGATCCAGGAACACAGGCACTTTGGGGTGTCAGCCTCTGGATGGAGCTGGGTGGCTCTGACTCCTGAAACATCCTGGATATAGCTGGATCAGTAAGATCCAGACCTGGGGGTGCCACCGACATACAACGCTTAAAGGCAGCGTGAGAAGATCAGATCGATGGTAGAAAGAGAAAAAGGGATAGATGGGTAAATTATACAGAGACTGGGTGAGTGGATGGATGGATAGATCCAGACAGATAAGTAGACAGATGGTAGAGAGATTATAGATGAATGATAGATGATAGACTGATGGCTAGATTTATAATAGATAGATGATATACAGGATGGATAGACAATAGATATGTAGATAGATGATGGTAGATAGGAAGGGTAGATAAATGACAGATAGATACATAGATGATAGATAGATAGATAGATAGATAGATAGATAGATAGATAGATAGATAGATAGATAGGATAGATAGACAAACATAATTGATAGATAGATGATTGATAGATGATAGATAGGTAGATAGATGATAGATGATAAATAGAAAGAAAGATAGATAGATAGATGATAGAAAGATAGATGATAGATGATAAATAGAAAGAAAGATAGATAGAAAGATAGATGATAGAAAGATAGAAAGATAGATAGATGATAAATAGAAAGATAGAAAGATAGATAGATAGATAGACAGACAGACAGAGATTGATGGATATATAAAAATCACCACTGAATTGCCCGCTTTTCAACTGATCAAAACTTAAAAATAAAATGCAAGAATTATCTATTCTTACTTTTGCTTCGTAAAAGAAAAAAAAATTTCTTCTGTTTTTAACTGAGTCTCTAATAGGGTTAAAACAGCCCCTTTTTGCATGGTCTTCCAAGCTACTAAAGGAAACCTTTTGGCACCATAGTTGTAGGGCAGCCACTGCTCTGTCTCAGAATAGAGGACAAACAGCTCTGCAGTGACATGTGGCCTCGCCACTGCCTTGCTACCTGACCTGTGCAAGGCCCCCTGGCTATACTGCCCTGAGGGACACATGGAGTGGTTTCGTCCATCTCTACCCCACCCTGCTCAGAGCCACAACCGGGCCTCGAGCACTTGACCCTTGGCTCCACATGCAAGTGTGTGACTTTGGTGTGGTTGTGTACCTACCCTCGGGTCTCTTATCCGGGTAGAAAGGGTAAAGGCTCCCGATGACACAGCCACAGGACCATGAACGTGGCCATCCGCTCTTACTTCTAGAACACCCATGAAGGTCTAGACTCCATTCCACATCCCTGCCCTGAAGAAATTCGCCTACTGGATCATGGCCTCAGCAGACCTGAGCTCCAGAAGAACCAGTTGGATTCCAATAGCTTAGAGCCAGGGAAATCCAGTCCACTTGATGGAAGGACGTCATCAGGAAGACAGAAGCCTGACAGCACTGAGGGCTTGTCTCTGAGTTCACAGAGTGAGAAGAACTCTACATGCCGGAAATCCTTTCCCTGCCAACTCCTGTAATTGTCTACTGAAAGGGAAGGGGAGAGGTGAGTTGGCGACTGTTGCCTGAAGTAAAGGTTAAATGCTTTGTCTATTGAGTGTTCAGAGGGATAGATGGGTCAGCAAAGGCCCCTGAAGGGACACTAAATGCTTCTGTCAACTACAGAGAGGCAAAGTCAATAGGAACTTTGACACTTGGGGGCTTATGCAGATGCTGATTCTGACTACATCCTTCTCAGGGTGTGGCCTGGTACTGATATTTTAATCAGTTTCCAACTTGATCTTTTCTCTTTGCCACCCCCACTCAGAACCCCACTGGGATCTGTCTTCGGCAGCTTCCAACTTTAACCTCATGCTGAAGAGGAGAGGAGAGAGGGGAGAGAAAGGGGGCAGCGCTTAGGCCACTATGAAGAGGTCATGACTCTCCGCAGAATGTCGTTCCAATGCTGACTCTCCCCCACCGTTCCCTATAGCTCCCTCCGACCTCCGCTCCTCACAGCTGCTGAGCCAAGGCATAACCTCTGTCATTTGGACCAATCTTTCGCATAATCGGTAAGGGCTGAGGGCATGAAGCTGAAGGTGGAGATAGAACAAATTCAGACTCCAGGCTGAAGGATAGGCTAGCAAGTGCCTTACCTACCCAAGTGAGGATGCTAAGATACCTCAGAATCCTCACAGAGAGGGACAAGGAAACAGATTCCCACCGAGTCTGCTAGAAAGCAGGTACGGTCCTACACACGAAGAACTGAAGCCCAGGGACGTTGGTGAAGCTTAAAGGCAACAAACTGCTGAGTGAGGACCCAGACAGAGGTCACCTCTACCTGATACCTTTCTGTATGCCCCAGGTCTGTCCATGATAAAATCTTCCCTACATCTCACAGTAGAGCGTGGACGGCCATGATTTGGAAACCGCACGGTGAGAGTTGGATTCTGAGAGCCCAGGAGCACAGGAGATCTGATGCACTCACTCCACGGATATGGGGTCCCACCTCTTCCTCAGTTTCCTTGCGCCCTGCTGATCGTGAGGGAACGCCAGGCTACAGGCTCAGTGGCATTGGCTCGCCCTTGCTATCAAAGGGTCACCAAATGCCTACCTAATGAGTGCTGCTCACAGTAAGTGTTGGGTGTGGAAAGACAGCTGTCAGTGAGTGTGGCTCCACGGCTGCAGAGCCCTGGGGATGCAAGGTGGAGGTGTTAAAAGCTTACAGGCCTAGATAATTCCACCAGTGGGCTTCTGGGAAAGAGGGCTTTCCTCGTAGGGTTTCAGACCTACATGAGACCCGTTCTGAAATCTACTAGTGCACAGTGACTTAAGAGTCCTAAAGTAGGTCACAGTGCCAACCAGTTGTTTAGGAGTTGAAGAGAGTATGACACCGTAGAGCAAGCCCACACGCAATGGAAGGTACATAGAGCCATGTGTGAACAGGGGCCAATCAGAAGCTGGGCCAAGCCCCTGTATGGTGGGCGCCATGAGCAGAAACACAGAAAAGGACAGGAAGGGCCACAGATCATTGGTCTCTGCAGCAAACTGCTAAACATTCTCAAATAATTCTATCTCGTGAGCCTCCCACCCACTTCTGAGACAAGTTTTGTTGTGAGCCCTATTCACAAATGTGCAAACCGTGACACAGAGAAATCGAACTCTAAAACTGCACGGCTAGGGAGAGCCACATTGGGTTTGACACTCAGACCTGTCCTGCAAGCCAGAAACAGGCAGTGACTGCATTCAAATGTGTGTGTGTGTGTGTGTGTGTGTGTGTGTGTGTGTGTGCGCGTGCGTACATGTGTGTATCCTTTAGGATAGTGGTTCTCAACATATGGGTCATGACCCTTTGGTGGGGAGAGGAGTCAGCTGATCCATTCACATGGGTCTACTAAAACCATTGGAAAACTCAGATGGCTACATCCGATTCATTACAGTAGCAAAATTATAGTTATGAAATGGAAACCAAAATAATTAATGGCTGGGGGTCACTACAATGTGAGGAACTGTGTTAAAGGGTCGAGGCGTTAGGACAGGTGAGAGCCATGGCTTTAGGGACCATTTCATACACAAGCGGAGAGTCAGGATGAATTTCCACTCTAACTTCCTCTCGGCTCCTAGCAACTTCAATAATGTCATAACAGCGAGAGGGGAGGGGGACTGAGGGGGAGTTAGATAACCACACCGGCTGCTTTCACACCTTTTTTTGACATTTGCGCTGCTTAATTAAGGAGGCGACTGGCTGCCACAGCAGGTTTCTTGTTTGTTCTACAGCAGCAGGAAGCCCAGGAGAAGGTCCTTAAAGGGCCCCAAAGTGGTCACAAGGACTCAGAGAGGGGTTTCAGCCACCAGAATTAATGTAGGAAGCCAGCTCCCATCAGCAGGCTGGGAGGCAGGCAGACAGAGTTCCTACCAGCCTGCAGCCTTGAATCAGGTGACCTGGGCCTTGTATCCTATATGTCGTGCTGTGGAGGACTCTCCTACCCCCACCCCTCCCCAGACACTCCACATGGGGAGCAGTTTCATCTAACTGGGGACATGGGGAGCCCCGAGAGCATTTCTGGAAGGCCCTCTCTCTATACTGCACTCTATGCTCTCGGGGCTGCCACAGTGAGTACCATGGACAGTGAGATTTGAAACAATCTGTTTCCTCACACAGTTCTGCAAGTCCAAGGTCGGTCAAGTAGGGTCCAGTCTCCTGTGGTTTGTCCGAGACATCTCTCACTGTGTCCAACCTCACAGAGTCTATGCTCTGTCTCCTTTTCTTAGAGGACACCAGCCCGTTAAATTGGGGCCACCTCCAGTGATAATCTCATTTACTCTGTGTGTGTGTGTGTGTGTGTGTGTGTGTGTATGTGTGTGCTTGTGTGTGTGTATATGAGTGGGTGTCTGTGTGTGTGTGTGTGTGTGTGTGTGTGTGTGTGTGTGTGCGTGTGTGTGTGTGTGTGTGTGTGTGTGTGTGTGTGTGTGTGTATGTGTGTGCATGTGTGTGTGTGTGTGTATGTGTGTATGTGTGTGTGCATGTGTGTATGTGTGTGTCTGTGTGTGTGTGTGTGTGTGTGTGTGTGTGTGTGTGTGTGTGTGTGTGTCTGTGTGTGTGTTGTGTGTGTGTGTGTGACTGTGTGTCTGTGTGTGTAGGTGTGTGTCTGTGTGTGTATGTGTGTCTGTGTGTGTCTGTATGTGTGTGTATCTGTGTGTATATGTGTGTGTCTGTGTATATGTGTTTGTGTCTGTGCATGACTGTGTGTGACTGTGTGTATGTGTGTGTATGTGTGCAAGTGTGTATATGTGTATTTATGTATGTATGTGTGTATGTATGTGTGTATGTATGTATACGTGTGTGTGTATACATATGTATGTGTGTGTCTCTGTGCATGTGTGCATGTGTTCACGTGGAAGCCAGAGGACAAACTTGGGTGTTGTTACTCATATGCCAGCCACCTTATTCTGTAAAACAGGGTCTCTCAGTGGCCTGGAATCCACCAAGAGCCCATGGATCCGTCTCTACCTTCTGAGAAGTAGGATTACAGGTGCATACCACATACCTGAGCTTTCACATGGGAGCTGGGAGTCAAACCCAGGGCCACATGCTCACACAGTACATCCTTTACCCACTGAGCCAACACAGGCTCACTTCTCACACTCGGTCATATGTGATATGGATGGAGTGGGGAGAGCGGAGGCTTGGGCCAACCTGGCATGGGGAAGCTAGACAGACTCCCATTCCACCCAGAATCCCTTTAGTCTTCCATGCCTACTGACACGGACCTATGCCACACCGCCCTCTCACAGAGGAGTCATTGCAGAGAGTCAGTAGGGACCCACCAGACACCACAGTGACAAACCCAAGCCACTTGCTGCCTCTGCCACTGATCTAAATGTGTGGCCTAATTTACTTTCATAGGTCACTTGTGACATCCTAACTCATCCAGGGCCCTAAAGGATGGTTCTAGACTTCCCTTTGTTTTTTAATTTCGGAGACTGAAGCCCAGAGGCCAAATCAGGGCTCCAGACTGAAGTGAGCATGGGCTGTCCCTGAGTTTAAGATATCTTAGCTCCAGTCCATACTTTCTGGAATGGTCTTTCTGGGGCTGGAATTGTGACATCCTTGGCCTGCCTGCAGGGCTCAAATTTGCTTTTCTCAGCTGGACATTGGTGGTGCATGCCTTTAATCCCAACGCTTGAGAGGCAGAGGCAGGTGGACCTCTGTGAGTTCAAGGCCAGCCTGGCCTACAGAGTGAGTTCCAGACAGCCAGGGCTACGTAGTAAGACTCTGTCTTGAAAAACCCAAAAGGAAAACTCAAAAACGGATTTGGTTGTCCCAGCCATAAAGAGCTGATTCGTAAACTCCCACCTCGAAGACTTGACAGAGATGAGGATGGGGATGAGGTCGGAGACAGGTGGGAGTGTCTTGCCTATCTGTTCTGCTCCCAGAGAACCCCACTCCATACAGATTTGGATACGTGACCATTGAGAGGTGACACAGACCCACGGCAGGACCTGTGTGTCCAGGGCTTCCCGTGAGCTAACTTTTTAAACGGGCTCTGACCACTGATGACTTAAAAGCAAAGACCCCTGAAGTGGTGTCACAAGGACGGGATGATCCGTTGTCAGTTCAGCACTTAGAGCATGGGTCAGTGCCCAGAGAGGCCTCAGAGAACACTGCTGTGCTTGGTCCTTTGTGTCACCAACTCAGGGCCCATCCTCTCCCAGCACAGGCTGGATATACTGTCTCTGAGCGAGCACTCTCGTGGACAGCATGTCTCTCCATCCTACCCAGGATCCTAGCTGGAAATCAGCCACCCGTATGTCTAGTCATTGGCTCCTGACTATTTAGAACCCTACCTTGTGTGTTTAAAAGTGAAAGGAACCATTAAATGCTTCCTATTGTTGCTTTGCGGAGTCCGTTCAGAGACGGCAGATGCAATTCAATCAAAATTAGAGAAAAGAAAGCAATTTTCCCTTCCTACAGCACCCGACAGCTTTTTGTTTGGCTTTGTTTTAGCGAAGGTGCTTCTCAGCTTCCTCCCGGAGGTGAGCTGAGGCGGCGGCAGCCCCGAGGCTCCCTTTGTCTAGATAAGCGATATCCAGTAAAGCGGACACGGTGTGACTTAAGTTTACCTTGATTCTGCTTTAAGAATCATACTACAATAAGAGATCAATAGCTCGCTACAACAATTTACCAAAGACCCGGCTAGGGAAGAGAAATTCAAATCGCATCGATTTTTCCCCCCATGTGCATGCGACAATAACAGTCCGTGAGCAAGTACATTGGCAGCGTCCGTGCGTGAGCCGGGAGTGGGAAGTGCCACGTAGAGAGGGAGCTGCTCCTGTGAGTGGGTCTGCCCGGACCACAGCCCCGGAGAAGAAAAGCAGAGAGTGACATCTCAGGTGAAAAGCCCTGTCCCTCCACAGTGCAGGTGGGCAGAAGAAACCACGGCCATGTGGCGTCTGGGCTCCCGGGCAAGGAGCAATAGTGTTGGGTCTTAAAAGCAGAAATCCTGGCTCTCTCGCCTTGGACCTTGGCGCACAGTAGGTGCTCAGAAAAATCAGATGAATAACTGGACTTAGACAAAAAAGAGGAGAGAGAAAGAGAAGAAATGGTGAGAGAGGACAAGGAGGGCAAAGAAGGGGGCGGGGACGACAAAGCGTGATATTGCCCCAAGCTGAACTCTGCCACTGTAGGCTGAGGAGCCTGAAGCCGCTCGATCTCTGTCCTGGGCAGCAATCCCAGGGCTGTGAGAGGGTAGCGAAACACTCAGATTCACTGCCAGGCATACAGTAGGTGCCCCCAGAACGACGAGACAGATCCCACAGGGGTCTCGATTATGCTGGAGGAAGGTGTCTTTGGCCAGCCCTACAGCGCATGCCCGGCAGGACGACGTGGGGGCCCCACTCTGCAGAGCCAGCCTTGGGGAGCAGAGGCAGGAGCCTCACCCTTGCCTTCACCAGAGCTCCACATTCCTCCTTACTGCTCTGAAATGTGCTCTGGAAGAAAAAGAAAAAATTCTTAATGCGGGTGGAGGAGGGTGAAGGAAAGGAACGAAACGTAAGTGGGGGAATTATTGGAACCGGAGCGGGGTTTTAATGGCAGCGCCGGCATCCTGCAATTTCACACATTAAAACATATTTTTAAGGAAACGACTATGGTGTTGATTGTGTAAGGACGAAGCTTTCCACTCTTCAGACTATTAATAAGGGCTTCCCATAGAGAAGACAAATACATGCTTGATGCATTTTTAATCCTTTGCCAATACATTTGACTAAAGCTGTTTGCTGTTCCAATGACAGGATTTAACTTGCCCTTCTGTAGTCAACGTCCCTGATTATTAATGACATTTAGGGAACACGGCTATAAAGTTACATTGTAGTGGGATTGCAGCCTGTCCTCTGCATCCCTCAGAAAAGAACACGCGCCCGGAGCTGGGAAAAGCCCTCTTCAAAAGAACCCCCAGTGCTGTCAATCAGGAACAAGAGAGCACACCCCAGTCCCGAGGCTGTGCTGCCCTCCAAGTCCTCCCCACCCTCTCTGTGCTTGCAGCCTGGTTCAGTGTGGCTTTCCTCTTAGCTGTAACCTTGACTGTCATTTCCCTGAGACCCTCCCCTCACCGGGGCTCGATAGGATCTTGGCAATATTAAACCAAATTCACGAAGGGTATTTAGATTTCTCAGTATCCCCCGCATTCAAATGCCAATAATAAAAATCTTGCAGGAAGAAGAGGCGGCGGGAACGTGGATGACTTTGAAACAGGGATCAAGGGATCAAGAACCAGCTCTCGGATCTTAATAGGATACATTCCGAGAGAAAAATCCTTACCTGGGCACGGCTGATCATTTTGTGCTTTTCTAAAAGAATTATTATTATTTTAAGAAACAAATTAATGCCTAGGTTAAAATGAAATTACATATGCGGGTGCCCTCCGGGCTGTCTTTATTCATCCAGTTTCTAGAATGTTAATAAGAGCCGTAACCAGTGAGAGGGGGAAATGGGCAAAACCAGGCAAGAGGAGAAATGTGGGGAGGGGGCGGACGCGAAGGGACTCTTGACTTTGGTTCAAATGACTTCCACTCCAGGGCTGTGAGGATCTGACACACAGGTGACAGCCCCAAAGAAGGCGGAAAGAGGTTTGGGCTCACAGTCTCCAGTCTGGACCCCCTCTTCCACCCAGGAGGGATCCTCACAACAACCGCTCTGTATTAGACACCTAGCCCTATCCCTATTGTAATGAGACGCAGGCTTCCCTGCCCATCACACAAAATCAATACTGCATCTTACTAAGTTAGCGTTAATTTTACACCTTTCAGCCTCCGGGTGGGAATTACCGTTGCACAAAAAAGAGAGATCCTGCAAATCGCCACCTCCCCCCCATACTGTTATATGTGGGTGTCTAGCCATCAGGTTGGGAAAACCCTATCACTGTTTTTAAAAGGGGGTGACGATTGTGAATAAAGAGAGGGGGGCACTAAGGGGGTGCTGCAGTTTGAGAGATTTTAATAGCTAATACCAGGAAGGCTCATAAAGGCAGGGATCCAATTTAAGCAAGAGAGTCCCTGTGTTAGCACGGCTTGTCAGTCTTGGGGTGTACTGTATAGGGGCCAGCTCACGAGCATGGCAGTCCAGAAATATAAAGTCCAGATTTAATTCCGATACAGAGAAATACAATTTCAAAACTGGACGTCTTATCATTGGCGTGTCCCACCGGAGAACTCATTTCCCTAGCAAAAGGCTGTCAACGCCATTATGTTGGACACGGAAGCAATTTACCACTACAGCTAAACAGCGCTACCAGGGCTGTGGGAACTTAAGCATTTGAAGTTATCGCTACGAGAGGGGGAAAAAAATAGCATTTCAAATGTCAGTGGAATGGGAAGGAATAATTGAAAAGTATCAATCAGAGAAGCAAAGGGCTCCCAAGGCCAGCCATAGCCCTGACCTGGCTTAGTGCCTAGCTTTTCTTTCCCATGGATCTCCCTGCTCACCTTACAGTCACCCCCTCCCCAGAGCCTCCTTCTGACCCGAGCCCCTTCCTCATTCAAGTTCAAACTCAACCCGGGAAAAGCCAGGAAGTTCTGCTTGGTTCTTGCTCCATCATCGGAAGGATGGTGGGATGGTCTCTCCTTCCGGTACCCTGAATCTCCCTCATGCTTGACTCCTCACGAATGATCAAGGTTGCAATGCTGGCCCAGTTCCTCCTTATAGTTACTGACAGTGTTGCCATGGCGCTGAGGGATAAAGGTCACAGAGCTGTGTTTCTATCTCAGATATTGCCCATCCTGATATGGCAATGCCCCTCTGGGGTTCCTTCCCAAATGACATAGGAGAATGAATTGGTTATTATTTCTATTCAGTCCTAGAGAAGGCAAAAAAAAGACAGAAGAAATCATTCCATCCAAGCGCAGCTTGAGTTACAAGCGTGCGAGGGGCTCAGGCAGATGTGTCACCCAGGCCAGCACAGGTTATGACTCGAGAAACTGCATCTCTGGAGTCTCCTGTACAGCTTGTAGGCACCTAAGAGTTTCCTCTTCGCCAGCAGTTGATGCCCCCTCAGAACCTGGAAGGACAGCACAAGTCTTCTTAGAAGTTTCCAGAGCCTTGTGGGCCTCCACTGGGGACCATTTCAACCCAAAGGAAACTCTTTCTTCAACTCGGAAACCTTCCAGGTAAAAAGCAGAGAACAGCATCCACTTTGCAAAGGTGAACAGGTGTGACCTCACTGGGGACCCTGGCTGGCTGGGGATCAGGGCCGCCATCCATGAGCCAGCATCGCTCTTCCCTCATTGTGGAAGGTCTTAGGTGATGGCGCACCTCAGAGAGCTTGCTGCAAAGCACTTTCTCCTGTCTCCTCCTGCTTCCAACTTCCATGTTCCTTTCGGCTCTTTTCTCTGAGAATATTCTCCCTGTAGGCCTTTACAGGGCTGGCTGCTCAGGTCAAGTATCAGCTAAGCCATCCGCTTAAGATTGCTCTCATTGGAGCATCTTCGATACGGTGTTTCTCTCTGACATCACTGTCTGCCTCTCCCCCTGAAAACTCAGCCCCAGAAGACCAAGATTTTTGTCTATCTTATTCCCTAACTTAATCCTTTCTGCTGAGATTGGGTGCCAAAAAAAATAACAGATTCAGTGCCCCCCCCAATCCACATACTTAACTAACATCCTGCTTCAGTTCTAACAAAAAGCAGCTTAGGGAAGAACAGGTCTATTTGGCTCATAGTTTGTGACTACAGTACATCACAAAGGGGAAGCTGAGGCAGAAACTTGAAGCAGCTATTCACATTCACAGTTGAGAGCAGAAAGAAACGAATGAACGAATGAATGAATGAATGAGTGAATCAATGAATGAATGAATGAGTGAATCAATGAATGAGTGAATGAATGAATGAGTGAATCAATGAATGAATGAATCAATGAATGAATGAGTGAATGAATGAATGGGTGGATGGATGAATGGATGAATGCAAACTCAGACTCCTTTCTATAATCCAGGACCCAAACCCAGGGAATGATGCCACCCAGAGTGGGCTCAGTCTTCTCAAGACGATTCCCCACAGACATACCTAGCCTCATGTGGACAATCTCTCACTTCCCAAGTGATTCTGGACTGGTTAGGTAAGTTGACAGTTAAAACTAACTCTCACACATTGCTATGGTGGAGTTTGTTCACAGAGATGTGTCCCAGAGGTGGATCCAGGATGGGGAAGATGACCATGGACCCTTCAGCTTTCTCTCCTCTTCCTGAAAGGTCTGGTCCACTGGGCTCTGGTGAGACTAGAGCATCAGAGGACTCCTGTCTAGAGCCGTAGGCTCTGAGGTTGAGATCTATGTGATGTGCTGACTGTCCACGCACAAGCCTGGCTCATGGTCAACCCCAGCAGTCGTCTCTCCTAGGGCTCCACTTTCCTTACCACTGACTCCTCTAACTTCCCCATGCCGCTCCTCATTGAGCCAGAAATAGTGGTTCTCTGACTCCCTCTTCCTTCCCAGGTAGTGCCTGGGCTCCCTGGACCCCAGAATCAGCATCATCTCCCTTTTCTGAATCTTCCCCACTCTGTCTTTTTCTCAATACTTAGAATTAATAGGATCTTCTAGGGGGTCCTCTTCCAGGCTCATAGGCTCCAAGCTGGCTCTACCTCTGGGGTGCACGGCTGTCTTCCTGGCTGGGGGCAACCCACACTGAGACTCGTCGAGAAGATGCTGGTCCCATGCCTCTCCCACGTGAACGGCCAGCATCACGCCTCCCACGCCAGTGCCAGCAGGTGAGCGGATGGAGCTCAGAGTTGTTCTTAGCTCCGCTCCCTGTGGGGAAGCTCGGCAAAATGAGATTTAATAGTTAACCACTGCTGACTCCTGAATTTCTCCAGTTCAGAAATAACCCAGCCCCACGTTCTAAGACTTTTTGAAATTCAGATGTATCTTAGAATCAATGTGAATTTTTAACGCAGGAATGTTTCTCTGTTCTAGAAAAATCTGTTGTTCTGTCTGATAGTGGCTGGCACTTCAGAGATGAGGAAACACGAGTACACTGACTCAGTGACCCTTGTCATTGCTCCTGACAATCCACTCCTGGTACTCTACAAACGTTAGGAGACTGCCTCCAGGGTAGTATCACAGGTACCTGCTAGGTGGTGGCTGTCCTCTCTTG